>NW_027072116.1:3000000-3381623 GCF_023168085.1 Purpureocillium lilacinum
GCTTAAAGAGCATCTCTCCCGGTTCGCCGGGGGTCACGCGTTTACACCACCCAGTCGCTGGGTCGCGCAGCGGGGCGTCCGTCTGCCAGTCGACCTCGACGATGGCGACCTGGAGCTTCTGAAGCGCGTTGTAGAGCCATCCGTTGCGTCCGATGGCGCCCGCCGTCAGATCATTGCGGCTCACGTTCCACGTCGCAAAGGGGCCTTCGGTGGCGGCGTAAAACTCGACGATGGTCTCCACGCCGAAGCGCTCCTTGAACTCGTTCCACACGTCAGGGCGCAGGCCATTGCCAAAGGCAAGGGTCACATTGTGCTTGCGGTCGAGGTTCTCACCCGTTGCCGGGTCGCGCTGCGGTGGTGCGGCCAGGAGGTAGCGCAGCGTCTCGCCGACGTACTGAATCGACGTGGCGCCCGTCGCACGCACCTCGTCCCAGAAGAGCTTTGTCGAGAATTTGCGACCGAGGGCCTGTGTGCTGCCGGCCGAGACAGTAGAGCAGAAAGACAGAACCGCGGCTGACGAGTGGTAGAGGGGCATGGACGTGTACATGATGTCGCGAGAGCCGCGGCTGAGCAGCACCTCCGGGATGGTGCCGCCGACGATGCACTTGCCCCACGAGACGACGGCGGGTTTGGGAAGGCCCGTGGTGCCCGACGTGTAGATGAGGATGGCCAAATTGGAGAGCGTCTCCTCGTGGCGGTCGGCATCCGGGGCGCGCGTTGGCGGCGCCGCGAGAGCCTGGGCCTCGAGAGCTGGGGTGAAGTCGACGAAGCGCACGTCGGACAGCGCGCCCTTGACCTCATCGGTGACCTGCTCGGCCACGTTGGGGTCGACGAGGCACAGGCGGGTGGTGGCGGCCTTGAGGCAGTGCTTGAGGGGCTCGCCGGTGAGGTTGTAGTTGATGAAGGCGGGCTTGGCGCCGATGCTCCACAGAGCCCACCACAGAAGGATGAAGGTGTCGGAATTTTGGAAGTTGATAGCGACAATGTCGCCAGACTTGACGCCGAACTCCTGTTTGAGAAAGGCACCGTAGCGGAGGACGCGGTCGTAGACGTCTGCGTAGGTGAGGTGGCGACCCTCGAAGATGATGAGATCTTTCTTGGCGGTTGACGGGTTCTTGGCGTGGTCCTCGAGGATGTAGAAGAGGTTGAGGCGATCACGGCGCTCGCGGATCAGGATGCGGCCAGCGCTCTTGAAGGCGCTGGTGAGGAGCTTCAGATCGTACCAGAAACCGGTGCGAGCGTTGAGGTAGGCCAGGCCAGCGGCCGCGGCGGGGGCGGCGATGAAGGGAACTAGGTGTGTCAGTTAACCATTTCGTTGGAAGACAACACACATAGAACGAAAGATGGTGCTCTGAAGTCATAGGGTCGCGTGGAAGTGAGGTCATCGTGAGATCACGCTAGGCTCTGGACCCTGATCTGCTTGGAGGAGGGCGTGGAAGGCACACTCACAGGGCATGGCGGCGGTGTTGGCCACAGACGCGGCGCCTGCGTCAACGTGGTGCAACACAAAAAGAAACGCGGCGGCGTTGGGCGGCGTGTGGGAGCACCGGCGTGGTTGTGTTGCTGTTCTGGTTGCGTGGGTGGGCGGGTGGATGATGAAATTGATGGACAGGCGACGGTCAACAGAACAGGTGGATGGATGGTCGTCTCCCACCGTCAACGGCAGAGGGTCAAGAAGAACAGGGCAGGGAGAATATAGACAGACGAAGGGGCCAAGAGGCAGCTGCCGAGGAAGTGGGAAGCGGACGTGGCAGGCGGGCAACGGGAGAAACTAGGCGACAAGCCAACCAGCCGGAGCCGTGGTGCAATGATGTGCCCTCCGGGAAGCGTGGTGCCAACCCCGAGTCCGAGTGCTGGGTTGCTGTTGGGACCCTGCCCTTGGCGGTGCGTCAACGGCGGCACGCGCTTTCGGGTGGCTGCCAGGGGTCGGAGCGTTGTGACGGACGGACTGTGAGTCTGTGCTCCGGCCGCAGCAACGGCGGTGGAGGCGGCAAAGGTGATGCAGCGATCCCGCGGGTGTCCGATGCACCGTTTCGTGCCAGCAGGGAGACGGTGGCGGAACGAGGTCCAGGCTCGTGGGGGATTCGCTGAGTGGCGATGGCTAAAAAGTACGAGTGATGGAGACGTTGACGAGATTCAGGGACGCAATCTCAACGCACAGGATGGAAGAGGTAGAGGTCGAGGTCGATGAGGCGGCGGCGGAGGGAGCTGCAGCAGAGGTGCGCCATGACGGCGGCGCTCATCGCCCGGCCGGCGGCAGCTGGGGATGGAGCTCGAGCCAGGATGGGCAGAGCTGGACAGCTGGCGCTGCTAGGTCGTCCTTGGCTGCGAGCGCGAAACGGGTGGCGTGGCGGGTAAAAGCAGACGGACTACTCTGATCCCAAGATGCCTCGGCTCGGCTCCAGCTTTTAGTCCAGAGCGCCGTCCTGGGGGTTGCGCCAGGGGCAAAATGCGGGGTAGTTATATCGAGCATCTGCTGTTGAGGGCGCCGACAGACAGCCCTGTGGCTTCAGCGAGTGAGTGCCATGCGCGTACGAGGCTCGAGTGAACGGGATTCGCGTTTGTTGCGAGTCCGTCGTCGCCGTCGTCGTCGTTTCGTGGCGGGCCAGTGGTGCCGCTGCTGTCCGCGTCAGAGACTCGCTCCACGCGAAGTTTGGTCTCGCGCCGGTGCTACGATCGTCGACATTCTGCAGGCGAGCCGCGCCCGAGTCGGTTTTGGAGACCCAAAAAGTGAAAATGGATGCATGCGAAGCATGTCGCGATGCAGATGATGAGCCCGAGCCCAGCTCAGCTCGTTGGTCGACTTGATATAAAGATGCTCCTTCCCTCGCTTCTTCCTTGATAGTTGATACCCTCCTTCCCATCGACAGCAAACAATACGAGTACGCCAGACACGAGGGCAAGAGCAACCCACCGCATGCCGTTTCTGGTGGGTGCAGCGAATCGGCGCTTTCGTGCGCCGGTCCGTCGGCGCCTCGGGCCATTTGCCGCTCCGGGCCTGACAAGTGCGGCGCTGAGACCCCCTGTGCTTCTCTGAGCTCAGGACCGTCTTCAGTGCCCAGGTGGAGCAACGAGCCCCAGTGTTCCAGGGCCCGGGGTCAATGCAATTGGTGCCATTCACCGTGCTCCAAGTTGGGCCTTCACCTTCCCTCAACCATTTCGGGGGCCCAGCCAGCCGCTCACCGACCACCACACCGAGGCCACACGTGACTTCGCGACACGCCTGACAGCTCCAAGCTCCATCTGGCCTGTCGGCGGCTTTGGATGCCACGCTGCACAGTCCACCAAGGCAGCCTCACCCTCGCTCTGAGCCGATGCGCCCCGCCCGCGACTCGACAAGGGGCTTCCACACCCGCGTGCCTCTCACTGGCGACTGACGACCCTCCGCGCGTCGCATTGCCCCCGAATTGTCCCCTCGCTCTCTTGGGGCCCATCCCAGTCGAGGCCACGATGGCTTCAGACTCGCCCGCCGGCGCGGCTGTCGCTCCCTCCTCCGCCCCGGCCGTCGCGCCCGCTGCCGCGTCCAAGCAGCCGCCCCCCGAGAAGCCTTCCGAGACGCGCCGCCGATCCTACATTGTCCTCTCGTTCTGGCTTATTGTGCTCGTCCTCGGCCTGCCCATCTGGTGGAAGACGACCACCATCTATCGTGCCGACCTCCCCCTCGATCGCATGCTGCAGTGGGCTGATGGAAAGGTACACTTCTCGGTGCCAGATCGCGATGACTTTGCTGACTGTCCAGGCCTGCCGCCCCGTTTTCCCTCTCCGCATATCCGTTCGCGCCGATGCGCTCCCCGAAAAGGAGGCCCAGCATCTCGTTCAGTTGACGCAGCATGCCATCGACGACCTCAACGACTTTTCCGGCCACCACCTGCGCCTTCAGCTCGATTCGAGACGCCATGGCGACGCCGACAAAGCTTCCGTACAGAATGCCGGCCAAGACGAGCCTGCGCTGACCATTCGCCTGGCCCCGGGTGAGGCCACCTCGGCCACCCTCAACCCGCAGGCGCCCGTCCTCGACATGACGTACGGGCCAAAGGAGGTGCCATCCGTCAACGCGGCCTCGTCCGCCCTCGCCTCGTATATCGCCGACCAGCTGCAAAAGACGTTTGACGAGGAAAAATCCATCATCTCGTACCTCCTCTCCTCCTCGGCCATGTCTTCGGGCGCCCGCCGCCAGGCCCTCAGCCCAGAGGATGCCGATGCGCTGGCCAAGCGCACGACCAAGTCGCTCCGCTACGCCCCGACCTACCATCTCACGTTTTCTCTCTTCACCGATGGCGCCGTCCCAAGCTCCTGGGACGTGGACCGTGCGCTCGACGAGTACCTGCGGCCCATGCTCGACGTCCTCCGGCCCATCCACAACTTCACCATCGACACGCAGGTCCAGCTCTACGCCACCCCCGGCGTCCAGTCGCAGGTCCTGGGCAAGGAGCACCTGGCGTCCTTCATCAATGCTGCCGAATGGCCACTGTCGCCCTCGATTGGGAACGCGCCGACCGTCAACTTTGTCGTGTTTGTCGGCAATCAGACCATTGGCATCGACTCGGGCGCCGAGACGTCGCAGTCGTGGATGATCCCTCAATGGGGCACGGTCTATCTGCTGTCCCTGCCACCTACGGCTACCCATGTCTCGGCCGAGACTTTGAGACAGCCCATGCTGACCTTTGGCGGCCACTTGCTCTCCCTGCTGGGGACGCCGCGCTCGGGATCCCTGCCACTGAGGCTGTCGACGCTGGCGCGCATCCGCTCGACTGACCTGCTACTGCGGGCTGCCTCATCGTTGGGTTCCCTGGCCCGCCTCGCGCGCGCCTTGCCTTCTATCGCCATCCCGCGTAGCGTCGCGGACGGCGTGTCCAAAAGCATGCACCACCTGGAGCGCGCCTGCGCGAGTCTGGGCGGGCCTGAGGGCCTGCTCCATGCACGCATCGCAGAGGAGGAGGCGGAGCGGGCGTTCTTCGAGAAGAGCATGGTCGGGCAGCTGTACTTTCCCGACGAGCACAAGATTGCCGTCTACCTGCCGCTGTTGGGGCCGGTGGGAGTCCCGTTGGTGCTGGGACTGGTCAACGAGCTCAAGAACTGGATCAAGAGGCGCAAGCAAAAGGCAGCCGAGGCGCGGGACAAGAAGGCGCAGTGACGTGATGATTGGTCGCGTCGGCGTTGATGTAATGAATAGACTTTGTACTGCATGCATGATGACTGCTTGTTAGTAGGCGATTGTATAGATGGTGTTGAATTAATGTTTACTCCTATGACAACCTGGGGATTGCCTGCGCGGCGGGTGATGCCGTGAGGCTGTCTGGGGTGGTTGCCTCCGTTAATTCAGGTAACCACTTGCCAGTGACGTAGCTCAACTTACACCAGCCTGGCGCGCATTCCAGCGGGTTTGGACCCTTCCATCTTCGGCCACCTCCCACGGTTAGCACCACAACACCATCACGACACGACTCGCCAGCACCGCACTGCCCCGCGCGACGATGAATCCGCCTTCTCGCTGAAACTCAATCCCGAGAACCTGCGGGAGCTCCCCGCTGGCAGCGCCGACGCGTCCACGATCGAGCCCACGACCGCCGCGACGGTAAACGGCGTCATTCGCCTCGCCATGCTGCCCGAGCCGGCACTCAGCCTCACCATCCCGAGCCTGCACGACGGCACGCCGCTCGACTGCCGCGTCTACCACCCGGCCTCGCTGGCCGCAGGGAACCCGCGCGCCGCGCCCTGGAGGCGACATGCGGCGTTGCTGGCGCATCCGTATGCGCCCTTGGGAGGCAGCTACGACGATGGTGTGGTAGAGACGCTGGCGGGCAGGCTGCTGCGGGAAGGGTACCTCGTGACGACGTTTAATTTTCGGTGCGTTCTGGCGTCTCGACCTTGGCGATATGCTTTTCATCAATTGGAAGCTCCCTGGGGAAAAGCTAACGAGGCGTAGAGGTGCCGGACACTCGGCGGGCAGGACGTCGTGGACGGCAAAACCCGAGCGCGACGACTATGCCAGCGTCGTGGGCTTTCTGGTGCATTACGTTCACTATCTGGATCCGTTCCGGGCGACCGGCCACTCAAGGAACACGAGCAAAGACGGCGAGGAGGGTCAAAAGACGCCAATCACGGCCGTTGACGAGGCGGAGAAGCGACAACACGACGAAGACGAGCAGGGCGAACCGAGAAGCGCATGTGGACCGCCGGTTCTCATCATGGGGGGATACTCTTACGGCGCCATGATCACGACCCAGGTGCCGCCCTTGTCCGCCCTTCTCGAGCCCTTTGACAGCCCGCACGCAGAGTCGTCCGCCGCGCACATCCGTCTCCGGGCAGAGCACCTCGCCGGGCAGCAGAACGAGATACTCGGCGGGGTACGCGCGGCGGCTCTAGCTCGCCTGCGCCACCAGCAGCAGCTCAGCCCGACGAGCCCGTCCCGGCGCCGTGGAGGCGTGCGCATCGGCGGGGACGAAGGCCCCGGAAGCCCGCGACGGAGCCACGACAGCAGCGGCGGGAGGAGGAGCTTTTCCCTCGACGATGCCGAGGAGAGGCTCAAACGGGGGGTGGGCGAGTTGCTGGCCAAGACGAGGCGACACGGGCACAAGGGGGCAAGGCCCGGGAGCGCGGGGGAGATGTCACGGGACAAGCAGACACACGCGAAAACTGACACAGAGGTGGAAGCGCAGGCGGCGACAACACTGCCGATCGTGGAGGACTTTGTGCTCCCCCGGGCGGCGTATGTGCTCGTCTCGCCGCTGCAAGGACTGGTCACGCATCTTGCGACAATGAACTTACTGCCCTCGGCGCTGACGGCTCGGCATCACAATCATCGGGGACACGATCGAGGCGCGGGCCATGGGAAAGACGACAGTGGCAGTCAGGGGCGAGATGCCTCAGAGGGGAAGCTGATAGCGTGCCCAGCTCTGGCCGTGTACGGAGACAAGGACGTCTTTGTGCCTGTGGGAAAGCTACGAGCGTGGGTAGCCCGCTTGACAGGCGGTGACGATGATGACGGCAAGAGCAGCAGCGCCTCCTTGTTCAGGGCCCATGAGGTGCGCGATGCGGGACACTTTTGGGCGGAGGAGGGCGCGCTGCCGGAGATGGAGGAGGTGGTTGGGGAGTTTGCGCGCAGGCTGCTGAGGGAGGCTGCCGATGGCGATGCGCATGAGCGAGCATGACTTATGACATGGCTGAGATTACGTCTTTAGTTGAAGCCAGCGAACTTCGGACTTGCCCTTGCATCATCTATACAGGCCGGATTGGTGATGACATGGAGCTGATTTGCCTGCTAGACGAGCTACTACGAAACAGTACAAGTACAATTTGATGAAGAGACAAAGACGACAAGCACAGCCGAGTACGCGGCCGTCGCGGCGAATATCTCGGCCCTCCTGGCGTTGGTCAAAACCCCAACACTGGCCGCGAATAGCACCGTAAACATGGCTATCACGCCCAGCTGCGAAGTCTCATTCTCCAGCAGACGCAGCAGGAATATCGCGCCGAGGAGGAGGACCGTCGCGACGACGGTGCTGACCGCGGCGGCGACCCAGGCGACGTGCCGCTCGTCGACGTACTCCGTCTCATCTGTGAGTCTCGTGGTCTTGCAAGCGTTAGTCTCTACCTAAACCTGCCACTGCGATATTGATTGGGTAAATGCGACTATTGGACCGCGCACCTTGAACATCCAGTGGTCCTGGAGGAAGCGCGATAGGAGGTCTTTGTCTGCTAGACGTCTGACCGCGATGAGATCTCGACGGTTGCTTTCGTCGAGTCTGCTGGCGGCAAGGCCTCCGAGGACTGGCCGGCGACGTTTCCCCCTGCCAGGCTCGTCGTCATCAGACTGATACGCTTGGCCGCGCGCGACGTTCAAAGCCCGTTGCTTGGGCTCTTCGAGAATGGCAATCTGGTTCTGGCGTAGCAACGCCTCCTCTGCCTCGGGAGACTCAGCATCTTGCCATTCTAGCGCTAGAGAAGAAGATTAGATGCTCACGGTATTCTTTTAGGGCTTCCCTGACTTGTTCTGCTATCTTCATGCGAGCGAACTCTGGCCGAGACGGGTCCCTCGCATGGTCCTCAAAGGCCTCCCAGACACGGACCGAGCGGAGTGTCTCGTTGTCCTGGCTCAGCGCCGCCTCCTGGTCGGCCTGGGATAGCTTCCAGTCGAGGTAGGCGAGCCTGCTCTCCAGATGGAGCAGATTCCGCGCGCTGAGCCTGTCGTACCTGCGAAAGATGAAGGTTTCGTAGTCGGGGCTCATGGCCATGCGACTCGCCAGCCGCGGAAATCCTGTTCCGTCGCTCCCAGATGCGGTGCCCATCTTGACATATTCCGAATCCTGGGCTTTGCTTGGTAGTGCTCGCGTTGCAAGTATCTGGCTGCACCCAATCAGCCTAGGCGAAACCACGGTACATGGAATGGCTTCGTGGATATGCCCGACATGAACAGCAGCACGGCAGAGGCGACTGCAGTGCCAGGCTACTTGATTGAGCTGAGCTCTACCCCCTTGCGCTCTGAGGTCTTGGGACGAATGTAATCATCGGCACTCCTGTCCGAGGACGGAAATCACATAGTCCAGGCAAGCCACGTTGCAGCACACCAAGTAGCCAGTTGTCTTTGCAGAGTTTTCCCATAGCTTCCCTGTCTTTCGAGTCGCGCCACCCAATTGGTCGCACAATGCACGTTGGAAGCTGGAGTTGCCTCCTGCAGGGGATGAGAGGTTGAGGCGCAGCGTGATTGGGCTACATGCACTGTTCCTAACAGCCCTCTACATGTAAACGGAGTGCCTCTGTTACTGCGTGTCGAGCACACCGCCAAGGCACACCCCAAGGCATGATGTTCAGCTTGAGGCATTCTGCGCGCGGCTTTGAAACCTCTTCCTGTCCACGTCAGAGCTCCCCTGTGCTTGCAACCATCGCCTTCTCCTCACCAATTGCTCCAGCGTTCCGTACTACCTCTCAAACGCGACAAAAGCCCAGAATTTCACTGCGGCCGTCATCAGTTCCTTCGAGACAGGCCCTTCCTCCAGGGACTGATGGATCTCCTTAACATGACCCGAGGCTTGCGGGCTCCGTCAACGGAGATTTGCGTACAGGCATCTGAGTATGCCTGACCTCAACTGTCCCATGGGCCAGCCAGCTACCACAAAGTGGTGCAAGGACGCCGAGACTGACAAGGAGATCTAGGGCGAACGGTTGCGCCCGAGGGGTTCTAGTTGGTGAGCACACAAGTCGATACCCGAGAATGCACATGCCGAGTATGGGAAACTGGGTAGACCCTTCTCTTGGCCTCTCCGGCATTTCCGCACAATTCGACAGCTCTCCACAGCCTTTGGTAAACGTCCCAGAACCTCCGATATGCTTCTCATAACTCAGGGTATGCATGCATTGCATGGCAACTAACATCACCTATGTCGGCAAGAAGACCCCGCTCATCGATTTACCAGAGCCAGACCTTGAGAGCCTCCTCGCAGACTTTGCCGCAGACAAAAGTTGGGTTTTTCATGCACTCTCTTATCTTCAGCGCCCCTGGCCCACGCCTATCCACCGTTACAACCCCTCTCGCCACCGAGTCCCCGTCAAGTGGCAATCAGGTGAAACGAACCTACGCGGTGTACGCTGCTACGAGGTACCAGGAACAATCAACGGTATTTCCGTCAATGCGCTTCCGGACTGGGGTTCTACAGTAGACGCGGTCTCGGAGGCCTTTGCGAGTCGGCACGGCTTGCAGATCAGTCCAACTGAGACGCAGCCCATTCGTCTTCTGGGGGGACACACTGGAGAGAGTGTCGGTCGGGTTGTTGGCCATTTCGAGTTCCGAGACGAAGAAGCCGCTTACCGTCGTGAATTCCACGTGCTCCGGAAATCCGTGTACGACGTGGTGTTAGGCAGAGGGTTCCTCGATTGGTCTAAGACGTTGACTGAGCATTTCCATCGCGTTGTCGAAAGGACTCGCCCCTGCGTCCGAAACGGAAATCGCCTTTTCCTTCTGGACGAGTCTCCGGACGAACATCTCCGCTGCAACGTCAACGGCGTGAGGGCCTCGGCGTTTCTAGATACTGGGTCGGATCTCATGCTCGTCTCTGGAGAGTTTGCGCGCCGTAACAAGCTTCGCGTTCGCCGCGGTAGAAAGTACACGAGGCGGGTGGAACTCATTGATGGCTCCGTCATTCACACCGATGGCATGGTTCTCGACGCCATGCTAGAGCTCGACGCATGCTCATCCGGTCACATGAAAGAACTTAACTACGACTTCTATGTCGACTATGCAGTCGGGCTTTCCATTCTCACTGGACAGAGCGGATACACGAGAAAGGAAACATATATTTGCGACCTCCACGTCATCGATGATCTTCCCTGCGACATTGTTCTCAGCAACGAGTTCATATTTCGGAACCGCGTCTTTTCTAGGTTCAGAAACGTGCTCCACAGCAGGCCCGACGACGATTCACGACGCCCCGCGAGCCCGGCTGACAGTGTTTTGTTCATGAGAAACCGAAGCACGAAGAGGTCGCTGTTGTCCCGATGGCGCCGGCTGCTTGACAGCGAAATGAGCGTCGAGTTGCCATTATACAGGAGTCAGGATAGCAATACATCAACAGCACCGGCCCCTTCGCAACTAACCTCTTCGTGGATTGAGAGGTGGGAAGACGAAGAGGCGCGAAGAAATCGGGCACAGTTAAGAATCGCGCCTTTGCCAGAGCCTCAAAGGTCCGTGGAACAGAGAAGTGAGAACTACAGACGCGCGATATGGGATAGGGATAACCCGAGGCCGCCAGCAACGGCGACTCCTACGTCATCGGAACGAGCACTGTGGCCAACCCAACATGAGAATCTTCAAATCCCTTCGCCGGCTGTTCTCAGTTCCTCTCGACCTTCAGTGCGCCAGGTCAGACCTCAGACTTGCAACGACCCAGACGGACACTCACCGGCAACGCCTGCGTCATTGGCGCATGTGTAATTGTGGTCTGTCATGTTTTACTTCATGTGGCTCCTAGTTAGATTCATGTTATGGCTGTACGGCCTTTCGGAGGTTCCTGGATATATGATCGCAATACATAGATGAATGCCGAACACGTGGAATGCGGCGAGTATGAGAGCTAGAACTAGACGCAGGCGATCCTATATATACTATCATTTTGTGGCAATTCGTGCGTAGCATACGGGAGACGTCCGATACTCGGACAGGTAGTGACAGGCCCCGGTGGAGTTGAGGCCGGCCCGGCCCGGCTTGACTTAGAAATGGTACCGTGAACCTCGATCCCAGTTCGACAGGTGCCATCAGCGTTTCCCGGGCGTGGCGAACGAGGGAGACGAAATGGACATGACGGCTGGGGAGGATCGAGTGGATGGCAAATGGAGCAGAGCTGATCAGCTCATAAGCTGCGTGCACAAGACTCAATATATGGATTGTCTCTTGACTCGCACCGTCATAGCATGCTTCTGTTTGTGCTTCTGACGCCCCAAGCCCGCTGCGCCATTCTCCCCTTCGGCGTTTGTGCAACGTCCCGGCCGTAACTTGTGAGAAAGGCGTGGCGTCTGGTCGGGGTGGGGCCGAAGCTTTCGGGGCCGATGGCCAAGGTTTGTCGGGCGGGTCGGAGCGGCAGCAGCTTGGTGCAACCTAAACCCCCTCGGCAGCTGAAAGAGCGCATGCAATTGGCGATGGGACGGAAGGGGAACAGCAAACTGAGGGGCAGCTTGTTTCGGAGTTTGGGGTTTAAGTTCCCGAGGCGCATATTGTTGGAGTGATGTCGTGAGAACAGTCGCCGGATATATATGCGACGTCGAGGGCCGAATCAAAAAGACGCAGACGCACGGCATACACCCGCGAAAACCCACGCTCGTACATATACCGCAACCAAACATGTCTGTACCCCAAAAGGTCTCCTTCGACTCGCGCGGGCTGCGGCTCGCCGCGCTCCTCCACCGACCCGCCGCGGGCTCCCCCCCTCGCGCCGGCGCCGCCATCGTCATCGCCCACCCGTGGACCTCCATCAAGGAGCAGTCGCCGGCCAACTACGCGCGCGTCTTCACCGCCGCGGGCTTCACCTGCCTGACCTACGACGCGGCTTACCAGGGCGAGTCGGAGGGCCAGCCGCGCGACCTCGAGGACCCGGCGCACCGCGTCGAAGACATCAAGTGCGCCGTCACGTACCTCGTCTCGCTCGCACCCGAAATCGACGCCAGCAAGATTGGCGTGCTGGGCATCTGCACCTCGGGCGGGTACGTGCCCTTCGCGGCGCAGACGGACCTGCGCATCAAGGCCGTGGCCACGGCGGCGGCCGTCTGCGTCGGCACCATGGCGCGCCGCGGCTACGACAAGGACTCGTCCAACATGGAGGTGCTGCACGCGCAGCTCGAGGCCGCGGCCAAGGACCGCAACAGCGACGTGCCCGGCCACGAAAAGGTGCCCATCGTGCACATGCTGCCCGAGAGGCTCGAGGACGCGCCGCCCGACTTCCCCGAGTCGTTCCGCGACCTGGCCAGCTACTACCGCACGCCGCGGGCGCAGCACCCGCGCGCGACCAACACGACGCTGCCGCGCAGCTGGGACCTCATGGCCAACTTTGATGCCTTTGCGTTTAACGCCATGATTGCCCCGCGGCCGCTGCTCATGGTGACGGGTACGCGTGCGGCCACGCGCTGGTACAGCGAGGATGGCGTCGCCAAGGCCAAGGAGCCCAAGGAGCTGTACGTTGTCGAGGGGCTGACGCACGCGGACTTATATGACAAGGTAGATGAGGCGGTCAAGAAGATGGTGGAATTCTTTGGCAAGTACCTGGTGTGATGTTTCACTCTACTATTGTTGGGTCCTGTTGAAATTAGGTGAACGTCACAAGTGAGAGGATCACCTGCTGGTCAGACGGATGCCGAGTGAGCGTATAAAATAGTAATGAACATGTAAATATAACAAGGAGAATCGTGTGGCACCATCTTGCACTTGACATTGCGTTGAAGCCCCGACATGTTGGTTGCAAACGCATGAGACAGAAGCGTTAGTATGCTTCATCGCAACATGATCAAGAACGCAAGCGAGGCACAATCAATGCGCCCCCATGCGGCACGTCAAACGTCATCGAGTCGCGCAACATCTAACACGCGCAGGAAGTGCAGCGAAACGCCGCAAGAAAGCCTCGCGCTTCCATGGTCCGGTCACTTTGCGACGTCCCGCGACTCCATCCCTGTCGTCACACCCACCATCACGCCTCCTAAACTGATGCCCACGCCGTTGAGGCTGCGTCCTGGCGGCGCGACTCCCACCCCGACAAACGTGCCCCCGACGTTGAAGCCCAGGCCACCGACTTTCTGGCCTGCCGCTGCACCGCTGTTGGGTTGTTCGTGCCCCTGAGGCGTCTCGGCGGGCGAATATGGGTTCGCACCGGCCGCGGCGGTTTCGGCCTCGTCGTTGGTTGCCATGACGTGTTGCGAGTAGGGTGGCGGAGCGTCGAAGGGAGGAATTACGTTTGTGGACTTATGCGAGAGCTGCAGAGACTCTCGTAAGCGTTTTGATCTTGCGACTTCGAAGTGTCGGGCTTTGTGTTAGTCTCGAGTCAATGTTCAATTGGGGCTTCTAATACTCGGATACTCAGGGTAGCCTCATGGCACATCCCTCTCTATATGCACCATTCGCCAGCGCCGGCACAGTCGTTCTAGAAGAAAGATCACGTGGATGGTGTCAATAGACACAAATCCTACTGCTGCACACCGACCAGATTCATGCAAGCCGACCAATGGCCGCCGAAACCACGCGCCCAGCCTTCGAGCTGCCCTTTGAGGACAGTCCCAGCAGCGAAGAGCCCGAGCCCTCTTTTTTGGTGGAAGCTGTATTCCCACAGCAGCAACCCCAGATTGGTGAGGCACCTGTGGCACGCCATTGACCAACTCCCGACCCTGGATTAGCCATCCTCACGTGCGCTATACATGTACCGTGCATGTCATGTTCATACCCACACGGAGTCACAAGAGCTCGTGGTCACGACAATAGAGTTCCGGTGTTGGTTCCTCGGGAATGACAGAATGTTTGTTGGAAACAACCTGTTGGACAGTTGAAACACCACATTTGTTTTGTCGCGACATTTGGATCACTCCGTTGGCTCACTTGCCGCGACGCACAGAGAGCCACTGTGCGTGATCCTTTAAATGATAAGAATTGAATCATGACTACAGCCTCTCGCGGCTACATGCACGGAAGAGGAGGCGATGGTTCAGCGTTTGGCTCATTTCGAGTCTCTTAAGATGCACTTCCGCACAAGTAGTACTATTGAGGCCTCCTCGTCGAGGTGCCGCGGTTCTCCAGTCCTGTGCGTCCGGCTCTCATTCACTGAACTCTCCAGCCTCTCAGTTTGACGCCCTCAGAAATAGCCTCAATCATGAGACTAAGTCCCATAGTAACCCTACTTGGCTTCGGCCGCGCCGGCCTCGCGATCCTCTACAACGGTGTAAGTTACAGAGGCGAGCTTCGGACCTAGCCCTCGCTCCACCGTTGCTAAACCTCGTCTGGTATCTAGCTCTGCTTCGTCGAGGACGGCCACTGCCGAGTTGCCACCGTCGACGAATGGCGCCTGCCCAGGCTCACCATGGGAGACTTTGCTTTCAAATGGTGGCTGTGTCCCGAGCTCTATACCAGCCACCCTTGCCTCCCAGGCAGCGACGCCAAGGTGAGTGCACCGAGGGTCTGGAAATAGTAGCTGCATGTGTGAAGACTGGACTCAAAGGGCCATGGACCATCAGTCCTTGCGCTAACCACCGACGTATGAATAGTGCATTCGCGACGGAACGCCCTGCAAATGGTCCACGTACCGCCCGCAAGCATTTTGTCAATGAAACATTGGCCGCTGGCGGCAGGATTGATCAGCCGAATCCAACGTGTCATCCGCTTGCACCAAATACCCTCTGCACGAAAACAGCCATATCTAAGGCGACCTTCAATAGAGTCACTCCTTCAACGCGGCGGTCTGGTGTATGCCGTTGAGCTGGGTATGCAACTCGCTGTGGATGAAAGCGCTGCTACACTACTTGAATCCGTTCAACGCTGTTCTTTAGCCGACGCAGCTATAGGGCCGAACATGAAGCATGGAGCAGAGCAGGGCGCAAATGGCAAGGAATACAATCTGGTGGTCACGAAGATGTTTAAAAGCATTAAGGCGAATCGGGGCACTCGCAGTCAACCATCGTAAAGCGCATCAGGCTGCGCATGTGTCTCCGTACATATTGACTTGTAGTTGAGGCCTTGCCTGGTACCAGTTGAGACGTGAAGTTGCACACAGTGGCACAACCCGACTTTTCCAGGTGAGCGTGAGTCCAGACCTACATTCGTACCATTTCCAACACAAGCGCCCTCCCAGAGTCCCAGCAACCGTGCCCTCCTTCAAACTCACCGGGTACAAGCACAAGACGTTGAGACGGCTTGCCGAGACCAACGATCTACAACACCACCCGCGGATCTACAGCAGTTTCAAAGACGATGTCAACTCGAGCGACTCGACGCCCGGTTGAATGACGTGCGGAGAAGGAGGCGCCATCTTCGCCACAAAGTTGGGGTAAGCCCGCCACGGCCGGCCGCCCTCCCGTGTCTGGCGCCCGGCGACCCCGAGCGCCGAAGCCCGCGGAGCCCGACCCCGCCGAACCAGGTCCAGGGCCGACCACGGCGTTGACGGACGATACGGCATATCTCGCTGAAACGGGGGGAACGTGGCAATCGCGATAAGTCCCGAGCTGTTACGTATCTGCAATCAAGGGGTGCCTCCACGAAACCCCGCAAAAGCCTCCCCCGGTCTGGATCTCGTTGACCCGCGCGCGTCCGCATCCCGCTGGGCCGGGCTGGATTTGGCATCTTGGAGGAGAGCCGAGCTAGCTGTCGGTGGGGACTTGCGAAAACCCCAATTAACTTTCCGCGACTTACACGGGCGAGCTGGAGCTGTCCAGCGTCATTGCACAACTTTCACCTGTCAACCCAACACGACGTCAACTATTCGCAATGGCTCTCGCAACGAAGCTCAAGGCGCCGAATGGGCGGTCGTTTACGCTGCCCACCGGTCTGTTCATCAACAATGAGTTTGTCAAGGCCGCCTCTGGCAAGCGCCTGTCGAGCGTGAGCCCGACGTAAGTTTACACCATAAACTTCCCCCGCAACAGCACATTTCGCAGTCTGACAAAGTGAAACAGTGACGGCAAGGAAATCTGCTCCGTCGAGGCGGCAGGCCAAGAGGACGTCGACCGGGCCGTCCTCGCGGCGCGGCAGGCGTTCCGCTCCCCCTCGTGGCGCGACATCACGGGCGGCGCGCGCGGCGCCCTCATGCACAAGCTGGCGGACCTGGTCGAGCAGCACCAGGAGACGCTGGCGACCATCGAGACGTGGGACAACGGCAAGCCGTACAGCGTGTCGCTCAACGAGGACCTGCAGGAGGTCATCGGCTGCATCCGCTACTACGCGGGCTGGGCGGACAAGATCCACGGGCAGACGATCCCGACGACCAAGCACAAGCTTGCGTACACGCTGCGGCAGCCCGTGGGCGTGTGCGCGCAAATCATCCCCTGGAACTACCCGCTCGCCATGGCGGCGTGGAAGCTGGGCCCCGCGCTGGCCACGGGCAACACCGTCGTCCTCAAGCCCGCCGAGCAGACGCCCCTGTCCATCCTGTACTTTGCCGACCTGGTGCGCCAGGCGGGCTTCCCGGCGGGCGTGCTCAACATCGTCAACGGGCTGGGGCGCGACGCGGGCCAGGCGCTGGCGAGCCACCGCGGCATCGACAAGATTGCGTTTACGGGGTCGACGCTGACGGGCCGCGAGATCATGAAGACGGCGGCCGTCAAGCTCAACAACATCACGCTGGAGACGGGCGGCAAGTCGCCGCTGCTCGTCTTCGCCGACGCCGACATCGAGCAGGCCGCCAAGTGGGCGTACGTCGGCATCATGAGCAACCAGGGGCAGGTCTGCACGGCGACGTCGCGCCTCCTGGTGCAGGCGTCGGTGGCGGACAAGTTCACGCGCGCGCTGCTCGACGTGGTGCGCGCCGAGGCCAAGACGGGCGACCCCTTTGCCGAGAGCACGACGCACGGCCCGCAGGTGTCGCGCGCGCAGTACGACAAGATCCTGGGCTTCATGGAGCGGGCCAAGAAGCAGGGCGCGCGGTGCGAGCTGGGCGGCGGGTCGGCGCAGCGCGAGGCCACGCCCGGCGGCGACGGCTTCTTCGTGCAGCCGACCGTCTTTTCGGGCGTGACGCAGGACATGGAGGTCTTTCGCGAGGAGGTGTTCGGCCCGCTCGTCACGGTGACGCCGTTCCGGGACGAGGACGAGGCGGTGGCGCTGGCCAACGACAGCATCTACGGGCTGGCGGCGGCGGTTTTCAGCAAGGACATTGAGCGGTCGCATCGCGTGGCGGCGGCGCTCGAGGCGGGCATGGTGTGGATCAACTCGAGCAACGACTCGGAGATTCAGGTGCCGTTTGGCGGTGTCAAGCAGAGCGGCATCGGCCGCGAGTTGGGCGAGGCCGGGCTGGCGGGATACACGGAGATTAAAGCCGTGCACGTCAACCTGGGGTCGAAGCTGTAGGCTGATTCAAAAGTATAGTCGTGTATCACAATGAATGAGAGTCATGTAAACCACCTCATGGCCAGTGTCCAACAAAGTGTGTATCCATTAATGCTGGTCTCGTTCAAGCACAGACTGGACACGAATGCTGCAGCTATGAAACACCACGTCGACAGTATACATGTATGCTTAGGTGTTTAAAGAAACAGTGTAGTAATTAACACACTGTAACATGTAAAGAATGGCACGCTAGCTAGTAACGCGCTGCATGAGAGACAGAACACTAACTTAGTGAATTACAAGAGCTCAGACTAGGCTGGAAAACGCAGCTACATTTCTGTCGCGTCGTCTCCCTACCCCAACACAACTAATCGTTGGCGCCAAGTCACGGAGGAGTTGAGCGTCCAGCCGCCGAGGCTGCATAGCTCGCATCCGTAGCTCAGCGCCGACGACTACATGTACATATCAACTACCAGACGCAGTTGACCTTGACTCAAGGGGCCATCTTCTTGTCGCCGCCCTGGGGCACCACGACAGTGTCACCCTCTGTCGAGACCTCGCCCTCGGCATTCTGCGCATAGAGAATGTGCTCGGCCATCTCGTTAATCTCCATAAAGGTCTTGCGGCCCTGGATGAACCAGAAGCCGATGGAGACGACCATCATGACGCCAAAGACGGCAATGGCGTAGTTCATGTCGCTGGCGGCGGGGCTCGGGGTCGTGGGGAAGAAGAAGAAGATGGTGGTGATGACGCAGTAGACGATGGAGATCCAGTTGACCGTCGGGCCGAAGCTGCCCAGGGAGAACTCGCCGCGGGGCAGCTTGTCGCGGCCGACGAGCGCCAGCGTCAGGATGGGCATGGCGTACGACACCGTCAGGGCGATGGTGCTGACGCTGAGAATCGCCTGCAGCACCGTGTTGGCAAACAGGTACAGCACGCCGACGAGCGCGATGATGCCGGCCTGCAGCCAGAGCGCGCGCCCGGGCACCTTCCACACGGGGTCGACGTGCGCAAAGTAGGCGCCAAAGGGGATGCCGCCGTCACGGGCAAAACTCCAGGTCAGACGCGACGACGACGTCAAGACGCTGATGCCCTGGCCGATGCCGTTGAAGACAAAGAGCCCGATGAGGACGCCCGCGCCCGTCAAGCCGACGGTGGACTGCGTGATCTCAATAAAGGGGATGCCCGTAGGCGAGTCCATGAGCTTGTCAATGTCCTGGATGCAAAACAGGCACACAATCATGAACAGGAAGCCAGACAGCGCGCCAAACAGCACGGCCAGGTACATGGTGCGCGGGGCGTTGCGGCGCGGCGCGGGAATCTCCTCGACCATGTGGATGACCGAGTCGAACGCCGTGAGGCCGTACGCGCCCTGCACGAGACCCAGGAACCAGGTGACGCCGTCGGACCAGCCCGTCTGGTTGAGCCACTTGCCAAACACAAAGCTCGCCTTCTGGAAGGACAGCTCCGACTTGGTGCCGACGCTGATGGGCAGGGCCAGGCCAAAGGCGAAGAAGAGCGCGACGAACCACACGCCGACAAACTTGTTGAAGACGGGCAGGATGGCGTCCTTGCGGCAGGCGAGGTGGTTGAAGAGCGTGAAGACGGCCGTCATGGCGATGTAGACGATGAACTGCAGCCAGCCCTTGCTGGCGCCCTCCCAGTCCTCGTCAAACATGACCTTCATGGCGAGCAGAAAGTCGGTCATGAAGGCGATCTGACTCGCCGTCAGGGTCCACCAGCCAAACGTGTTGATCCAGGCGCACATGTAGCTGGCGAAGCGGCCGGTGGGCGTGTTCCACAGCTGTGAGATCCAGTAGGCCTGGCCCAGGGCGGTGGGCATGCTGCTGCACAGCTCGCCGAGGGAGACGGCGACGCAGGTGTTGCAAAAGGTGACGAGGCAGAGGCCCCAGAGAATGGCGACGGGCCCGCCGTTGGTGAGGCCGTTGGTGAGGCCCTGCGCCATGGTGGACCAGGTGCCGAGGACGCAGAAGGCGAGGGCGAGCATCGACCAGATGGAGAACTTGCGCGAGAGCGACTGCGCGTGCCCGAGGGCGGCGAGGTCGTTGGCGTCGCGGACCGCCTGGTCGAGCGTGTCGAGCGTCTTGGAGGGGCCGAGGTCGCTCATGTTGCTGGTGGTTGGGTGCATGGTGTTGACGGCATTGTTGTTGTTGTCGCTGTTCATGGCGCCGGCGGAGGAGGATCCGGCAGGCTGGATTTTGACTCGGTCCATGTGATGGCTTTGTAGTAGAGGGCCACTGTCATTCTCTGGGGGCTTGGTGTCGACAGCGTCTGACGAGAAGGAGTATATGAGGTAGAGAGGCTAGCGGTGACGACGAGGTCGCACGGAGCTGGACATATAAAGGGTTGCTTGGTGTGATGGGATTTGATGCGATGTGACAAAGGTCTGAGGGGAAAGAGGAGCTTGTGCCAATGGATAGCCGCAGAGGACTATATGCAGAGTGATTACTGAGGAGTTGAGGGAATAGTTGCTGGCTGACTTGTCCTTGTCGATCCAGAGCGCGCGACTTGCTGCAGATAAGGGGAACCAGAGAGAGAGCGGTCGTTCCAGTCCAGTCGTCGTCGCAGCTGCGGGAGGAGGCCTGGCACTTTGTACTACCAGGCTGTCCCGCCACGATTTGATTTCGAAAGACGGCGACCACACCCTATCTCCCGCCTGGCGCCCTCGTCCGTCCGGGGTCGGGCTGGGCTAGCTGGCTGGCTGGCTGCGTGAGGCGCGTACCGGTACCGTCCTGATCGACCTCCAGGGGGGTTCCAATAAGGCCCGGCCGCAGCAGTTAGTGGCAGTCTTCGTCGAGGCCGCACTCCCTTCCTGGGGTTCAGAGCAAGAGTCGGAGACCGGGGTATGTTGGAAACGGCAGGGACGGCAGTCTCAGCCCAGCCTCGTGCGCGCCCTGGTGCTGGTCGTGGTGCGAAACTATGTCCCGCGCCCTGTGACGCCACACGAGAAACTCACGGGCGGACACACGCGCTCGCTCGACGAGTGACGACGGTCCGCGTCCGGGGGCAGGCAGGCAGGCAGGGGGGGACGGGACAGGTTTCCCCTCATCTTGATGCCCGTTCTTGGGGAGGGGGGCGGCGGTGGCCTCCTTACCCCAACGACGGCCGTCCCGCGCAAAAAGTAGCGTAGCGTATCACAGGTTTCTGCCGTGCGTGGTGCTTGGTGTGTGTGTGTGTGTGCGTGTGTGCGTGTGCCACAGCCAGATAGCCATATCAGGCTTAACTAGCCTAGCCCAGATGGCTGACAAGCGGCGCGAAACGAAAAGAGATTGTCGCCTTCTGGGCCCTAGGCAGAGTTCCAAAGCGGAACAATAACCGGGGCTAGTTGACTGAACTCGACATGGCTGTTTTTTTTTTGCCCCCCCAATTTTCCCCATACTTGAACACTACGATACGTGTCAGGGCCGCCACGCGGGCGGCGGCGATAACGGCGCGAGCGGCATGGCGTCTGCGGACGCTGCTGCTGCCACCGGGGAACTGTAACTCTAGCTAGGCACTCAGTGTGTTGCCACGCGGAAACATAAGGTTGAGCTTAAGCGGGTGGTAGAGTCGCAACCCGCGCGTGCTGCGCACTGACAGCGTCGCAGAGCTAGCAGGAACAACGTTTTACGTCAGGAACATGGCAGCGCGGGCCGTCGCCGTCGCAGCAGCGATAGTTTACAGCGAGTTGAGTTGAGCGATGCGACGTTGGTAGTTAGGCGACTCCCGCTGCTCCGGGCTCGTCCGTCTGTGCCGACCGACCGACCGCCCGCCCACACGTCCGTGCTGCTGCTGCTTCTTCCGCTGTTGCTGCGCCGCCTCCGTCGCCCGTATCTTGGCTGTAAGATTATGTGGGTTGGGGTTTCTGCAGCGTCTTGTTGCAGAACATTCGTCACCGGTCGGCGGCGGCGCCGGCGGCGGCGCCGGGATGCACGGACAGCAGCGCGCGCCCTCCCTCCCCTTGCCCCCGATTCCCCAGATTATTCCCCAGATTATCTGTTGCTCAGATCCGTCGGAAAGATTGCGCATTACGAAACAGATTTGGGGTAAAGCCCCTTGCCCCCCCACGGCGCCTCGCGTGCGCCGCGATGATGCGCCGGGACATGGACCAGTACGCTTGGTGAGATCCTTCGCAGCATCAATGGAGGCCGCGGGCGCCCGAGCGAGGCCCGGATCTGGGGGCTTCGGGCTCCGTGTGGGCGGGCGGTGGGTCGCGGCGTGGCGCGCCGTTGGAGAATGCCTGCCGGTCGTCGGCGACAGGGAGGGCTGATAACGTGGCTGCCAGCGGGTGGCTTGCATGCTTGCCTGGCCTTGCTTGCCTCCTGGCGTCCGTCCAGCGGGAGCCCCGAGTCAGGCATCGCCGAAGCGTCGTCTGTCTCCGCAACGGCGGGTACGAGCCCCCTTTGTCGTTACGTCTGGTCACTCTGGTGCGTGGGCTCGATACGTACAGTACACAATGGCGGTCGAGACCGGGCGCAAATCTCGAATCTCGTTGATGCGAGATGTGGAGATCTGGGGAACGCTTGCCACGAGCCGGTGCCGGTCTTGCGGCTTGCCTACGTACGTAGTGCCCACGGGATCATGCGTATGGCACAGAGTAACGAGTATGGCACTGCAGCACTAAGAACATGGATTAGTCTGCGAGCACACGCTTACACCCGGCCAGATCACGCCAGGCCAGACCAGACCGCACCAGCGCGGCTCCGGCTGATGCGAAGCTGGCACGCCCGTCCACCCGCGCTCGCCACCGACCGACCCCGACCCGGGGGCGAGCTAGGGGGAGCGAGCACGCACGCAGCTGCGAGTATGTGGCATTGTGGGAACACTCGGCCCCCGCGGCGACGGGCTCGGTGCCCGGCCGGAGAAGCTGCCGGCGAACCCTTTTGGAAGACTGGGCTATAAGTGTCTTGGTGTGTGCTGTACTCGAAATGTCTGGATGAAGCCATCACCAACACCCCCATCTCTACCCCCTTACCACGGAGCCAACACACATCATGGCGGCCCCTGCGATACATCAGCAGCAGCAGCAGCAGCAGCAGCTGCCGGACACGACGTCCATCCCCGGCTACATCATCCTGCCGGACCCGGACGAGAATGCGCCCCAGGCCGCCGCGCCGCCGCGGACGGCCGTCCACCCGCTTGGTGAGTTTGACTTGCGCGCGCAACGCCTCGACGTGCTAGACTCTCAGGGGTATTTTATTGACAACAAACCACAGACCAGCTCTCGGCCGTGGAAATCACCACCACGGCGCGCCTCATCCGCGAGCACGCCAGCCCCAAGCAGGTCAAGTTCAACTGCATCACGCTGCGCGAGCCCAAGAAGAACGAGTATGCCGCGTTTCGTTCACGCGTGGGCCCGCGCCCGGAGCGGCGCGCCTTCGCCATCGTGCTCGAGCAGGGCACGGCCAACGTGGCCGAGGTGATTGTCAACCTGACGCAGGGCCGCGTCGAGGACTGGCGCGCCGTCAGCAACGTGGCGCCGACGCTGACGCTCGAGGACCTCGACGTCATGGAGCGCATCGCGCGCAAGGACCTCAAGGTCATCGAGGCGTGCGCCGAGATCGGCATCACCGACATGAGCACCGTCTACTTCGACGCGTGGGCCATCGGCATCGACCGCCGCTGGGGGTTCGAGCGCCGCCTGCAGCAGGGCCTCCCCTACTGGCGCGCGTCGCCCAGCGACAACCAGTACGCGCACCCGCTCGACTTCACCGTCGTGGCCGACACGGAGACGGAGGAGGTGCTGGCCGTCGACATCCGCCGCGTCAATGGCGAGCGCACGGCCGTGCCGCAGACGCAGCACAACTACCTGCCCGAGTTCATCGGCGACATGTACCGGCCGCAGCGGCTCAAGCCCATCGACATCACGCAGCCCGAGGGCGTGTCGTTTGAGATGAAGGGCAGCGAGATCCACTGGGCGGGCTACAAGATGCACATCGGCTTCAACTACCGCGAGGGCATCGTGCTGTCCGACGTGCGCTTCGACGACCCCTGGCAGCAGCGCGAGCGCACCCTCTTCAACCGCATCAGCGTCGTCGAGATGGTGGTGCCCTACGGCAACCCGGAGCCGCCGCACCACCGCAAGCACGCCTTCGACGTGGGCGAGTACGGCAGCGGCTTCATGACCAACTCGCTCAAGCTCGGGTGCGACTGCAAGGGCGCCATCCACTACCTCGACGCCGTGCTGTCCACCAACAAGGGCCAGGCCGCCATCATCAAGAACGCCATCTGCATCCACGAGGAGGACAACGGCCTGCTGTACAAGCACACGGATTTCCGCGACGCGAGCGTCGTGTCCGCGCGCGACCGCAAGCTCATCATCTCGCAAATCATCACCGCCGCCAACTACGAGTACGGCTTCTACCACACCTTTACGCTCGACGGCACCTACAAGCTCGAGATGAAGCTCACGGGCATGCTCAACACGTACTGCATGCACCCGTCCGAGACGGCCGCGCCGTTTGGCACCGAGGTGGCCCCCGGCATCAACGCCCACAACCACCAGCACATCTTCTCGCTGCGCGTCGACCCGGAGGTGGACGGGCCCAACAACTCGGTCATCCAGAGCGACGCGGTGCCCTACGAGGCCGAGGTGGGCTCGGCCGAGAACCCGTTCGGCAACGGCTTCTACTGCAAGAAGACGCCGTTGCGGACCGCCAAGGAGGGCGCCGCCGTCTACTGCCACGAGACGAGCCGCGCGTGGGACATTGTCAACCCGTCGCGCCTCAACCCCTCGGCCAAGAAGCCCGTCGCCTACAAGATCATCAACAACAACTGCCCCGCCGTGCTGGCCAAGCCCGGCAGCACCGTGTGGAAGCGCGCCGCCTTCGCGCGGAAAGCCCTCTGGGTCGTGCCCTACCGCGACTACGAGCTGTTCCCGGCCGGCGACTACGTGTGCCAGTCGACGGGCGACGAGGGCTGGGAGAACAACCTGACGGTCCTCGACTGGGCCAACCGCGACGAGAGCATCGAAAACACAGACATTGTCTGCTACCTGCAGTTTGGCCTCACGCACTTCCCCCGCACCGAGGACTTTCCCGTCATGCCCGCCGAGCCCGTCAGCATCATGCTGCGCGCGAGCAACTTTTTCGAGAAGAACCCCGCGCTGTGGGTGCCACCGTCGCAGATCAAGTGCGACAGCTCCTCGCGGAATGCGTTTTCCGAGAGCGCCGCCGCCGCTGCGGGTGGATCGTGCTGTAGCGGCAAGAAGCTGCCGTCTCACCTGTAGGATGATGATGGACGGGCGTCGACGCCGGGCATATGAGCGAGCGAGTGTTTTCTTATAATGTGATTTTGTCGTGGTTACATGGCTGGACGGATGCATGCCTTGGATGGCACCCATGGATTGATGGTCCACAGATGACCAACAGGAAGGATAACTAGAATGAATGACAAGCAATTACTCATATTTTATGCGGTCCTGCGATGTTGGCCTCGCCGTGATGTGTACTGTCGCAGAATGAGGTGAAAACCAGCACGTACTACGGTGACTTGCTCCTCACCTGCAGTTCTTCTGCGGATCAATGGATGAACAGCACCTACACTGACGTTGCCTGGCGGCGAACCGGACGAGGTAGGTTTCTGGCGAAGCAGGTTCAACACCTGGCAATAGCTGTTTCCGTGCGAGGTAGCAACATGCTTGGTGAAAGCCCAACGCGTGAAACCAGCGCTGCGTCCAGTCTAGCTACACCCGTCGGCCCTCACGAAGCGCAAGTCTTACGACAACAACCATCGAACCCAACACCAAACACCGAATTCCAGACGACAAGCCGCAGACAACGACAATGCCTTGCAGGCAGAATGAGACTGGCGATGGCAGGGCACACGAAGTACTCCGCCACCCAACCTCGCAGCGGCTGTACTTCCAACACCAGACCCGCCCCAGCCACTCCCAGATGGTGCTTCCTATTTTCACATCCGTTTAATCCAATTCTCAGTCGTCCACACACAGAAAGTGGCTGCCCGTGCGCGCCTTCCCCTTCCAGCCGCCCTTCCATCGAATCCATCCTCCGCCTTCCCGCCCAAAAATAGCCACGGAGCACACGGCCGGCGGTTAAAGTGGAGCCCTCCGGCCAATCCGGAGCCGCCCTGCCCCCTGGGACGTTGGGGGCGCCCCGGGCGGCAGGGGTACGTACCGAACCATGAGTCTAAATCGGGGCTCACACTTCCACTTCCACTTCGCTCCCACACACACAGATCCGTGTAGACGCGCGCTTGCGCACAACATGCCCAATTTTCTTTCTTCAGCGTCAAGGCGCGAACGACAGGAAAAACTCACACGGGCGTCGGTGCCTGGGAGCCTTGAGGTGCGGGCGGGCGGGCGACGGACGGACGGACGGGCCAATCCCGCGACGCGCCCGGACCAACACTCGACGACTCTCCGGCTGATGAGGCGCCCAACACCCCCCCCCCCCCCCCACCACTACACTTACACGCAGCGGCACCCGTCTGCGCTGGGCTGGGCTGGGCAGTGGGCAAGCAGGGCGCGCCAGCCACAACGGCACGATGATGTCGTGGAGGGGCCGTTCTCGGTGTAAGCTCTGGACGTGGGAGCTGCCCTCTCTGACACTCTGACTCTCTCCCGGCGACTCCAGTCCCTCCAGTCTCCAGCCGGCCCGCCGCCGCTTCCTGCTCCCCCCGGCTGTTGGTACCTGGGGTCTGTGCCTGTGCCTGTGCCGCTGCCGACGACCTGCAAGTGCTGCTTGCTTGCCTGCTTGCTTGCTTGCCGCCCGCCATGCAAGCCCCGTCCGCGGGAGGACCCATCGCGAGGCGTACCTAGGCGAATGCAATGCACGAGGTACCCCCTTCATTTCTCTTACGACGCGCTACTTGCCGCCGCCGTGGATCAATATGCCCTTCAGCGATCGATCAGATGCCCCGAGTTGACCTCAGCCTGAGGGGATCAGCGTCCGTCTCAGTGCCCGGTAGCCTTGTCTGCTTCCTGCCTGTGCTGCCGTCTGGAGTATTCTGGTCAGTGCTCATGTCCATGTCTCGGGGGCATGGCGAGTAGTGCCCGTGCGGGAGGTTGCCTTGCTGCCCCAGCCTGCTGGCGGCAAGGTTCGCCAAGTCAGTGGATCGGGATTTCCTCTGGAGCCTGCACATGGTTGTCCCCCAGTTGTTGATCCCCCGCGGCGATGCAATCTCGACATGGAGCATGCCCCAACGACGTCTAACCGCTGCCGCCACCCCCAACACCAAGCCAGACCAGACCACACCAGACCAAACGCGGCAAACACCACTCGCCCGCTGTCCGATCCGCCCACCAGCATCAAGGGCGCTTCGCCATACGGGCTCTGCGCCGCTGCGTGTCTGGTGCGCTGGCGTCCATGTCCACGTCCCATGTAGCCTTATCTAGATCCTCCATCCGCGGCAGGAGCCAACTAGCCTCCATCTCGCTCCCCTTCCTCCCTTCCTACATGTACATGCGCCCAAGCTGTGTGTGTTCCACCCCAGCTTTTGAGACTACGGTCCCCCCCTCTTGTATAACCGCCGCGCATCGATCCAGTCCTCCACCGCGTAGCCGCCCGTCGTCCCTCTGCGCCAATATCAGCGACCCGTTGCGCGCAGACTCGCCTCTCCGGACACGGCTGCCCGTTTCACTTCCCCTTTTGTCCTGGGGGCGTCTGTTTCATCGTCGTCCGCAACAGCCGCCGGGGGAGGGCTAGCTTCCTCCAGCCCGTTGTTCCATCGACAACACACAGCAGGTACACCGTCGGGCCGTCAGAAGCATCCTAGCACGTACTCCATATTTGCAACTACTTTGTTTCCACAAACGTATACACGCGAGGTTTGCAAAGAGCCGCAAGCGCCACGGACGCCATTCGACGCCGTCTGCGACACTGGAGAGCATCGATCGTTTGGCTCGGGTGGCACTTCGCAACAGGAACATCTGCCAACTTAAAACACGGTCCATGTCCATCTGGTCAGGTCCCTTCTCCTTCCCGAGGCCCGTCTCTCATCCAGCTCCAGTCGTTTCATTCTTCCGTCTCTCCAACTCCACTCTTGTTCTCTTTTTTCCTTTCTCGTCAAGGTCGTTTCCTTTGGTCGCCTCTGGGCACATACACGCCGGGCCTCGACCACATACACAGCCCGCCTAATCCGACACCCCTTCCACTCTCGCTCCCGCTCTGCTGTGTTTGTGTCTGGTCTTTGGAGGCAGCACTCGATCCGGCCTAGAGTCACATCGAAGAGCTCTCTTAATCGATAATCCCTAGCGTCCAGTCGACAACCGTTGGTCGACCGCGAGCCGGCCTTCGGTCAAGCACGATACCGACTGTCCAATACCCTCCGTCTGCTCCTCCTTCTTCTCCCCATTTCGTCATCAAAATGCCCAAACACAATCGCAGTGCAAGCGGGCATCCCTCTCACTACGCTCAGATGGCTTCTGGCCTCCCCTCGCCTCTCTACAGCCAGCAGCGTGTCGCCATCCCGGCGAGCTACTACACCATCCCGGGGGCACCCTCCTCGTCCATGTCGCAACAGCTCGCCTCCCAGCAGCAGTCGCAAGCGCAAGCCTCCTTCGACCCAGCCGCCGTCGCCGCGGCATCCTCCTACACCACCACGACCGATCCCTCCGCCGCCGCGGCCGCCACCATCACGGCCATCCCGCCGGGCCAGCACCGCCCCAGCTCCGGCGCCTGGTCCCCGCAAGACGACCACCAGCTCGTGAACGCGCGCATGCAGGGCCTCAACTGGGGCCAGATCAAGGACACGTACTTTCCGGCCAAGACGGCCAACGCGTGCCGCAAGCGCCACGAGCGCCTCATGGAGCGCAAGGGCTCCGACGACTGGGACGGCCGCAAGCTCCAGCGCCTGGCCAAGGAGTACATGGGCATGCGCCGCGAGATCTGGAGCGGGCTGGCGGCGCGCACCGGCGAGAAGTGGAGCGTCGTTGAGCAAAAGGTGCGTTTTCATTGTCTCTTGATCGTTTCCTTCCGGGGTTCACGTTGTTGCCCATCATCCGTCGGCTTGATGGCTGCGTCCGGCTTCCCACAGGGCGTTTTGCGGTGCCTCTCACTTACACGGAGCGCGCCACACCCATCCGGCGCATGTTGCCTGCCACTCCCCCTTCCATTTCCATGCCCTTCTTCACCCCCTTTCTCTTTCGGTATACTCATACCACCACCATACACCAACGTCTATGCGCAACGTGTCTGCACATCCAGCTAACCGCATCAGTGCATGTCCAACGGCCTCAAGAACCTCCAGAGCGCCGCCCGCGCCGCCTCGCGCCGCGACCGCCTCGAGACGAGCGGCTCCGCGCACTCAGTCACAGGGTATGACGACGACAGCGGCATTTCCGGCATCGGCCTGACCCCTGTTGATGAACTAGACGCCCCCTACGGCAGCCCTGACGCGACGACGGGCAGCTCCTCGGCCTCGTCGTACGGCGGCCTCACCCCCTCGCACTACCTCCACCACCACGCCCAGCAGCAGCAGCAGCAGCAACAACACCATCACCATAGTCAGCACCCGAGCCAGCACCAGCACAGGCAGGCGCAGCACGCGCACCAGCAGTACCAGCAGCACCTTCAACCGCACGGCGCGGCCGCTGCGTCCTACGCCAACGTGGCGGTCTCGACGTACGGTCCTGCGGCCGTCAGCTACGGGCATGGGTACTCCTCGAGCGTGTCCTCGACGGCGAGCCGCACGCGGTACGGCACCAGCGAGGGCAGCAGCCCGTATATGGACGCGGAGCGGCTCTCCGGCGCAGGCGACATGGGAATCGGGGCGGTCATGAACCGGTCGGCCGGCCGGGGGTAGCGTTGCGTCTCCTTCTTCTTCTTCTCCAACCTTCTCTTCATCGTCTCCAGCCAAACACTATCTACCCGAGTACCCTTTACGTTCCTTTTCGTCATCAGATCTATCATGGGCGATCTATCCTCGTCAGTTTCACGACGGGCCATCATTCCTTTGTTGTCGTAGCGGGGCATGGGACCACACAGGGGAGAGTCCCCGGCGTTGGCAGGAGTTTCAGAGTGTTCAATGTTTTTGTTTTCCCGATCCGTGCCGTGAATGCGGACTCGCTATGGAATTTGAGGCCGGTAGCGATGGATGACCTGATGTCTCTAGTTCTTTTGTTCTTGTCTTTACCATCGAATGTCGAGTTTATGGAAAGAAATGGCCGCATGGGTAATGGTTCGTGGGGAATTGATGCCAGGAGTCCAGCGCCGGTTGTGTTCATGTTTGTTTGTATGATACAGGATAGACGAGACAGCATAGCGAGAGAATCGAGAGCAGGCACGAGACGAGACATTACTGACCGCAGGCGTTGCGTGCTCTAGATCCATGTTCTACATCGTACATGCTTCATGCAGCATTAAAAGTACATGCGACGGTGTGTCGCTACGAGATGAGCGGACTGGCCAACCTCCATCCCACCCGACGGTAGACCTCTGTATCGTCTGACGGCAGGCTACCGCTTCGCAGCCACCTTGGCCGCCGTCATGCTCGCCATCTCCTCGAGCTCCTCGTCCTCCCACACGCCGCCCTCCTCCTCGTCGCCACCAAAGGCGCCCCTCCACGCCCTGCTCCACATGCCCTTCTTGTGCAGCAGCGCGAGAATCATGACGGCCGGAAGATGCCACACGCTCGCCCAGAACAGGCCCCGCGCGCTGCCGTTGTGCCCCTCGAACCGCCAGAAGCGCACGGCCTCGCGCACCAGCCAGAGGTTGACGGGCATGCTCGTCGCGGCAAAGGACCACTCGGTGACGCCCGCGGCGCACAGGCCGAGGCAGATGGGAATAAAGGCGATGCTGTATCGCAGCGCGACGCGGGCGTTGCGCGCCGGATTCGTCCACGCCAGCATGCGCAGCCCCGCCGCCTTGTACTCTTCGCGGATGCCCCAGCTCAACGCCATAAAGTGCGGAAACTGCCAGGCGAAGAGCAAGCTGGCCAGGAGCCAGCCGCCAATCGACGAGCCGTCGCTGGCAAAGAGCAGCTCGCGCCACGAGCCGTCGTTGGTCGCCGCCTCGCCCGCCGCCGCGGCCCAGCCCATGAGCGGCGGAATGCCGCCCACGACGGCACCGACCCAGGTGTTGAAGGCGGTCACGGCCTTGAGCGGCGTGTATATGCCTGCGTACAGGACAATGTTGGAGAAGCCCAGGAACGAAACCGTGGGGTTGACGCCAAAGTACAGCGCGCCGACGCCGGTCGCGCCGGCGAGGATGGCAAAGAGGGCGGCGGCGCGGGTCGAGATGAGCCTCCTGACGAGCGGCCGGTTCCTTGTCCGCGACATCTTGGCGTCGGTCGACGGTTCATAGAGCATGTTGAGGGTGTTGGCGCTCGCGGAGCACAGCGCGGTGCCGGTGGTGAGGAAGAGCAGCGTCAGCGGGCTCAGGCTCGGCGTCTCGGTCATGGTCGGCGTGAGCATCTCGGGCACGGGGTACAGCGCGTACGGGGCCATGGCCGTGAGGACGACCAGGACCGTCAGGCGGGGTTTCGAGAGGGAGAGCAGCGTCGAGAAGATGCGGCGGGCCGAGCGGGCGGGCTGCGCCGCGGCGACGTTGGTGAGGGTTGACGAGGCATTGGCGGGCAGGGTGCCGTCCGGGGAGTCCCCGTTGGCAAGCGCCTGCTTCCGCGCCTGTCGGCGACGATGGGGAGGGAGTTCGGCGAGCGATTGGGGTGTTTGTGACATGGACGCGGAGGACGGGGCCGTCGAGGTCGTTCGCGGGCGGTGGTTCGCGACGAGGGAGTCGAGGCAGGTGGAGCGCTCAAAGACGCGGTTCGACAGGAAGAAGCCGGCGTTGGCTGACGGCGCCAACGCAGCGCCCCGAGGCGCCTTCCGGGCGGCAGTCGAGGAGAGCCATCGCGGCGAGGAAAGTCTCGGCGGAGCGAGAGTGGAGGAGCAGCAGAAGGAGCGAAACTCGGCGCGGGCTACGACTCGCAGTGGTGGTGATGGCCGCATCATCGCCGGCTGGGCTCAAGCATGGCGTCGCGGCACTCGTGCACACGCTGCGTCCGGTGTGATTAGCAAAGGGCGCGTGCGGGTGCGGCTCCGCGGCGATGACGGGTGTTGGTTATCGCGTGTTGTTACACACGGAAGTTTTGGTTGCGTCGGGAAGTCGGGCTTGCACGTGGGGCGTCATGTGACAGCTGGCTACCCTGGAGCAGTCTTCCACTCGTCGTGGCCAACAAGAAAAGGTCATTCTAGGCTTTTGTTCCATGACCATGTGCTGTTCTGGGTGGAACGAAAAAAAAAATGAGTTGAGAGGGTATCTGCCGATCTTGAACTATGCTTATGTGCGCATTGCGAGCGGAGACGGTTTCGCTTGCAAATAGTGGACGCAACACCGTGGTGCTGTTGCCCCTAAGGAAGGCTTGTTACCCGGCGGTGAGCAGTACGTGCCGCAGCTGGGAGACTCCGACCTTTGGCGTACTGACTTGGATAAACGGCAATTACGTCCTGAAATAAAGTCGAAAAATCATGTCATCGACATGGAGGCGACTGTCGTGATGGGCAATTACATGTAACTGCGTGGTACACATAAGAAGCGAATCACCACGGCCGCAGATAAGCATGCATAGCCCGTCGTGGAAGCGTCAAGTAATGCCCGATCCGAGCTGCGGGGCCTATCAAGGACGTGAGCCCCCCAGGAGACCACCACTGCCGGGCCTGTTATAATAATGCCCAATCGCTGCTAAAGCAGCGACATCTGACGGCAGCCGCGGAATATGGTGGACAGCGTCAATTTTGTCATTGGGCGTCGGGTTCTTGCACATAAGCTTACATTTTATCGTCTCAAACACCCACAGCCGGACGTGAGATGACGGCCGTGGCACGGGAACAAGAAACTGGAAGAGGGGGTTTTACTCGTCACGAGGAATATGCCTACCATGCGTAAGCCCTCTAATTTTACAACGTGCTTCAGACGGTAGGGAGGCTCACAGCCAGCCATCATCATGTAAGTCGGCCAGGCGGGTGCGCGTCATGGAAGGCAAAGGTCCATGGCGCGGCCGTTCAAGAAGTCGCACAGGCAGCGCTGTTGGTCGCAGAATACTATCCACGTAGCCACTGCAGGTAAGGATTTCCCGAGTGGCGTTTGTTGAGAAATGCAAGCGCATGCATGAGTGAGTGACGACGCAGTGCCTCATGGTCGAGCCGGCTCGCCTGGTTCAATCCGGATTCACGTCCTGCCATTTCGTCCGTGGCACTCACAGTCACAACTTCATAGGGCCCGCCTGCATGACTGGCGCGCGCATCTGGCGTCGGCACTTTGTGGCAACTAACAGCCATCGATCCAAGCCCGGTTAGCACGCCCTCTCCGCGCCAGCAGGATGCAAGCCATGGCGCTCCAGAAGGGAACGCTGCCGCTCCTCCAACCTCCAACGCGGGCACCCTAATAGCCTACAGCAACTGCCGCCGCGGGTTGTGGTTCATGTTGGACGGAACTGTGGCGCCCCCCCCGGCGCCCAACAATTGAGGGACAATGTGCCTGGCTGCGACTCCCCGCCACACGCCCTGGACCCTTGGCTTTTATCCCTTGCCCTGGCTGATTCCAAACGGATCCCGCGCGCGCTGCGTCAGGGCCGCTGTCAGACGCCGTAAGACATAGGACGGCGTTCCACACGAAGCCCTGGGCTGCTGCCCCATCCATCCTTCGGGCGCGGGTGATACCCGTGCCGCCGACTCACGGACCTTGCGGACGTCGCGGGCCAGACAATTTCTCTCTCTCCAACCTGCGAGCATCGAGCGCGTCTTCTTTTTGCAGCGCGGAGGGCGGACCCAGAGAATCAGAGACGTACAGACCGATAGACACCAACAAGGTCCCTAGAGACTATACCGGCACGATGAGCATCAAAGCCTTGGTATGTCGCTGCCCGCCTGGACTGGACCGTGATCGATCTGCCGCTGACCAGAGCTGTGTTGATGTCTGGTGGTAGCCCGTCATCGCGTTGGCCGCGTTCGGCATGTTTGTCCACGACCGCAGCCGCATCTTCTCCTTCTTCTTGAACAACTCGCCGGAGAAGATGCCGACCATCAACACGTTCCGGAGCCACAGCGTCAAGTTTGCGGACCGGATCCGCAGCTGCGAGGACTTTTTGCTGGTCGAGGACCGGGGCGTGGCCATTGCGGCGTGCGATCCCGGACGGGAGCGGTGGAACACGGTCATGGTAAGCTTCCAACCGTCATTGCATAGCATATCATGAGGTAATGTTCCTGGGGTCTGGTCCATCGACGCTGATACACGTACACATCACGCAGGGCGTCAACGTGCCGGGCCCCGTGTCCAGCGCCGAGCTCTACATCTACGACTACAAGGACGCCTCGCTGCCCGACGCCGCGGCGCTCAAGCGCGTCTCGCTCGTCGACTTCCCCGGCAAGGACGACTTCCACACACTGGGCTTCGCGTTTGACGAGGCGACGTCGACGCTGTACATGTCGAGCCACGCCAAGGCGGGCCCGCGCATCGAGGTATTCACGCTCGACATCGACGCCCTCACGGCGACGCACCGCGCGACGGTCCAGCACCCGCTGCTCAACGGGCCCAACGCCCTCGCGCTGCTCGGCCCCGACGAGCTGCTCGTCACCAACGACCACCGCTTCCCCGCGCGCGACTACAAGCTCCTCTCCAAGGCGGAGACGTTCCTCGGCCCGCCCACCGGCACCGTCGTGCACCTCAAGCTCACGCCCAATGGCCAGCACGCCGTGCACGACGCGCGGGTCCTCGCGCGCGTACCCTTCGCCAACGGCGTGGAGCTGCTCAACCACAGCACCGTCGCCGTCGCATCCACCAGTCGCGGGGCGGTTTACCTCTTCGACCTCGCCGAAGACGAGAAGAAGACGAAAAAGCACGGCGAGCAGCGCCTGCGCATGAAGTACAGGACGCAGATCCGCACGCCCTTCCTGCCAGACAACCTGTCGCGCGCGGCGGACGGGCGGCTGCTCATCGCGGGACACCCACACCCGCCGAGCCTGCAGCGCTTCACGCAGACGCGGCACGTGTGCAACGGCGACGCGACGGAGCTGAAGCGCGCAGACGAGGAGACGAGGCGGTACTGCGAGACGGGCACGGCGCCGTCGTGGGTCGCCGAGTGGAGCGACGAGGAGGGCCTGCGGAGCTTGTACGCGGGCGTGGAGTATCCGACGAGCGCGACGGCGGCGCGGGATGTGAAGCGGGGGGTGGGCATCGTGGGCGGGCTGTATGCCAAGGGGCTGCTGGTGTGGAGGGACTGATTGTTGGTGATGGCCTCATGGAGCATTCAATGCTGTGACGGACGGAGGGGAATGGACTTGGCGGACGGGTGACAGTGACGCCGTGACAGACGAATGGATGGATCAAACGGATCATGCCAAAAAAGCAACCCTCAGAGTCGAATGGTGGTCTCGGCTGGAGATGGGCCGTCGTCCCCCGCGCGGTAGTGTACATGTACGGGGCACGATCCATGTGGCGCCAGCTCTTGGCGTTGGTGGCCCGAGTTGGGGTGACGGTGACCCTCGTACATCTGTGCTCTCTCCGCATCAACAGTTCAAAAGCAAAGTCACCAGACATTGGGTCGCTTATAGACTGGACGCTTGCCGTACTGAAATCAGGAAAACACAACCAACGATCCAGTCTGGCGTCGTCCTACCAGCAGACATCGAGTAATAACTCACTACATAGCACAGAGTGGAAAAGGCTACCACACAATGCCGTCTCTGCTTGAGCTTCTTCGGAGCGCCAGCCAGGTCGACTGCGACACACTCGACAGTCAAGGTGCCTCGCCTTCCAGGACCCCTTGCCCACGCACCACCCACCGTAGCTAACCATCTCGTGATGCGCACGCCAAGTCGCCAAAGAGCTGGGCCCGTTTGTCGACTGCACCTCCAACCAGGTAAACACCAATCATCCTCCCTGTGATTACCGTTGGTCGTGCATCGTGAGGCTTCAAACCCAGGCTGACTTGAATTTCAGGCAATCGCATACTTTGAGCTCTCGCAGCCCGTGTCCGGCGGCGAGCTGCTTCACCATGCGGCGCTGATCAAGGAGGCTGTTGCAGATGCGGAGGGCAGGTTGAGGCACATGCAAGACGGCCTCACGCTGGAGGAGTTTGCCGTCGAAATGCTTGTAAGCAGCCCGTCTTGCCGTTGACAAGAGACGTATGATGCATGGTAGAGCTAACTGACGTGCCGTCGATGTAGATGGTCAAGCTGCAGCTGCTCATCGCGCCCAACGTGACGGGCTACGTCCACGTCCAGACGAATCCAAAGCTGTCGTTTTCCACCGCCGGCACAATCAACAACGCAAAGCGCATGTTTCCCTGTCACCCTCGCCGTAGATGCCGGCTACTGCATGTTGTTATGAGGCTTACTGACTGATATGCATGCAGGCATCGTGGCCATCTTCAAGGCCCTGAACCCAGACTTCAGCTCCAGCCGCATCTGCATCAAGATCCCCGCCACGTGGGAGGGCCTCCAGGCGTGCCGCGCCCTCGAGGCGGAAGGCATCGCCACCCTCGCGACGACCATGTTCTGCATGGAGCAGGCCGCCCTGGCCGCCGATGCGGGGTGCACGTACATAGCGCCCTACATTAACGAGCTCAAGGTGCATTTCGAAACGGGGTATGTTTGAACCATCTCCACGCTGCTCCGCGCCTCCACGCCACTCTCACCACATGTTCATGCACGTTCTGACGGTAATTGGCAGCTACGTCGACGAGAACAAGGCCTTTGACTTTTGCCGCGAGGCGCAGGCCTACTACGTCGCGCGCACGCACCGCACGCGCGTGCTCGCCGCGTCGCTGACTTCCGTGGAGGAGGTGATGCGCCTCGCGGGCGTGCAGCACGTCACCGTCGCGCCGGGGCTGCTGCACGAGCTGGCGGCCAGGGAGGCGTCGTCCCAGGACGGCGAGCAGTTGGGGGCGTACTTTGCAGAAGGGCCGGCGAAAAGGTCGTGGGAGAGCGCGGATTATGAGCGGCTGGTAAAGGACGAGAGCGCGTGGAGGCTGGCGTTTGCGCGGAGCGGGTTCGGCGCGAGCGATGGCAAGATTGTGCAGGCCATCAACTACTTTGCCGACTTTCAGGAGAAGCTGGAGGCGCTGGTCAGGCAGCACCGTAAGCAGTAGTTGTGAACGGTGGATTTAATTCGAAATCGCTTGTGCCTGGTAGCCATAGTATCCCTCCATATTCCCCGCCTTGTGAAATACATCCTCACACACGAGGTCACTACCAACATGCATGTATATACACCCACCCCCGACTGTCATCGCCTACAGCTTCGCATCCGGCTTCTTCAGCTCGACAATCATCTTGCCCATGTTGACGCCCTTGTACAGGTCCACGAGCGCCTTCTCCGCGACCTCGAGCCCGCCGGGGACAATGTGCTCGGCCTTTTTGAGCTTGCCCTCGGCGAGCCAGCCGGCGAGCTCCTTGCGCGCGCGCGGGTAGTCCTTTGCGTGGTCGAAGACGATGAAGCCCTGCATCTGGATGCGCATGCTGACGACCTTGGCGAAGTTGCGCGGGCCCTCCGGCTTGGACGTGTTGTACTGGCTGATGAGGCCGCACTCGACGAAGCGGGCGTGCTCCTTGGCGCGGGCGAGGGCCATGTCGAGGATCTTGCCGCCGACTGGGCACACGTACAGGCGTCAGTACATCAATGATCGATGCGCCATGCCACAGCTCGTGGTAGGTAAAGGGGGGGTATAGACCAGGGCAGGCTCACCGTTGTCAAAGTACACGTCAATGTACGACTTGGTCTCCTCGCGGAACCGCTTCTCAAAGTCGGCCGCCTTGTAATTGAGCGCGACATCAAACCCCAGCTCCTCCTCGAGCCACCGGCACTTACTCTCCTCGCCGCAGATGCCCACCACGCGCGCGCCGTTGATCTTGGCAATCTGGCCCGCGACGCTGCCCGTCGCGCCCGCCGCGCCCGACACGACGACCAGCTCGCCGGGCTTGGGGACCGCGATCTTGGCCATGCCGACCCACGCGGTGAGGCTCGTCATGCCCAGCGACGAGAGCATGTCGACGGGCGAGCGCAGGCCCGGGTAGTGCGACGCGGGCTCGAACTCGGACTCGCGCAGCACGGCGTACCGCGTCCAGCCGGCCAGCGCGGACACGAAGTCGCCCTCGCGCGCCTTGAGCGAGCGCGACGCCAGCACGCGGCAGGCGGCGAGGCCGCGCATCTTTTCGCCAATCTTGACGGGCGGGAGGTACGACCGGGCGTCTAGATGCCATCGCCATCACCATCACAGTTAGCGCATCTGACTCTCCATATTCACATCAAACTGACAGCGATAACAATAAATCCAAGAAAGAGTGCTGCAAGTTGCGCTCATCGAGCGAAGCGAGGACCCAAAAAACATACCGCTGAGCCAGCCGCGCATCGCCGGGTCCAGCGACAGGTACAGCACCTCGACGAGGATCTGCCCATCCTTGAGGTCCGCGGCCGTCGGCGCCGGCGCCGTGACGTGCTTGAAGGTGCGCCCGGGGATGATGTCGTCGACGGGGCGCTCGGCCAGCACGACGGAGAGGTTCTCGCGGGCCATGGCGTGCGAGTTGAGTCAATGGGCTGTATTATGTAGTAAGTAGTGAGCGACCGAAAGCTTCGTTTGAAGGGAAAGATGCGAGCTTGTTTAATGAAAATTAAAGTTGTCTGAGATCATGAGATGTTGGCAGCTCTGCCGAAACCCAAAAAGTCCGGCGCGGCGGCAGCGCGGGGCGGAGATTCCAGTTCGGCGGGGCCGAGGGGAGGAGGGCCATGCCGAGGCTCGCCGGGCGCCATTGCCTACCGGGGCAACATGTCCGATGGGCGCCGCTTCGTCGTCTGCGCCGTGGCACTTCCACGGCGGTCGATTATTCCTGCGTGCGAAATTGTAACGCATGTCGTGTTACCCCGGATTGCAGGGCGATTGTTACCCACGGGGTAATAAGATGTGACGGCCCGCTTTGATCGGTGTCAATCCCTGGACCTTGAGGGTGCTCCGGCATTGGGGGCCGGAGTTTAGCTGTCCTTCCGGCGATCTGCTGGAGCACCCATGATGTATTGGAGGCTACGATGTACAGCTGCACAGAGACTCGTCCAGAGGTTGATGGCTGCGTCATATCGGCATTCGGTACGGGTAGAAGCCAGGACATGATTACTGTGCAGGAGAATCATCGTTTCAATCGGGGAATAAAGGCCATCATTGACCGGGATTCGGAATTCAGCTGCATCTCCTTGTTGATGGGCGACCAGTGCGACAGCCGGTCAACATCACCTCACACAGACAGCGCTCAGAAGTACGCATCCCTATACGTCAATCGCATTCTAGGCTCAATTACATGTTCGACGTACCGAAAGAGGAACTCATTTTAAGCTCCTGAGCTCAGACATCTGCCGCCTTCGGCACTCGCCAAGCTTTGGCGTTGAGTCGTCAGCAGTCAGCACTTTGACAAAACCGTGAATGGACCGTCGATTCGAATGGGCGATGCAGCGCGCGGCATATGCCCCTTCTGGGTAGGGTGCGCGCAGCATCAATGAGGGGTGCTGATGGGCTCGACAGCTCAGCAGGCTGTCATCAATTGTTCAAGGTGAACCTGTCATCTCACATCGAGAGAACCTACGACATCGGCACTCTAGCAACTTAGCAAGACGTGAGCCGAGATGAGTCTCTTCAACACCATCCCGAATGACCTCGACGAGGTCGACATCATCATCGCCGGCGGTCTGCCTCCCGCATAAATCTCATCGATCAACAATGCTGACATCCATACAGGCGGCACAGCCGGCTGCGTCCTCGCGGCACGCCTCAGCGACGCATCGCCCAACACGTCCATCCTCGTCGTCGAGGGCGGGCGCAACAACCGCGGCGACCCGTCCATCGTCCACCCCGCGCTGTTCCTCAGCGGCATCGCGCCCACGAGCAAGACGACGCTCTTCTACAAGGGCGCCGCGGAGCCCAGCCTCGCCGGCAGGGAAATGGTGGTTCCCTCCGGGGGCGTCCTCGGCGGCGGCTCGTCCATCAATCTCCTGACGTACAGTCGCGCGCAAAAGTCTGACCTGGATGCCTGGGGCGCGCCTGGGTGGACTGCCGATGAGCTGGTTCCGTATATGAAGAGGGTGCGTTTGCAGTCGCCACCGACTCGGCGACTTACTCCTTGATGAGACTGAAGGCAATGAATGAATGAGACTGATGTAACGCCCGACAGTTCGAAACGTACCACGGTCCAGGCAAGGCCGCCACCCACGGCGACAGCGGCCCCGTGCACGTCACCGGCGGCACATTCACCGCATCCCGGTCCAAGGCAGACTTCATCCAGGCGGCCGACAAGCTTGGCTGGCCGCTGTCGCCCGACCTGCAGGCTGTCGATGGCAGCGCATGCTCCCCGGGCGCCATGCAGGCCAACCTGCGCTACATCGGCGAGGACGGCACGCGCCAGGACGCCGCGCACCGGTACCTGCACCCGCGACTCGACGACGGCGGCTCGCACCGGCAGTTGCGCGTTCTCACGGAGCACCAGGTCGTGCGGGTGCTGTTTGACGGCGAGAAGCGGGCCGTGGGAATCGAGTGCCAGCGCGATTCACGGTTCTTGGACGGGGATACCGTAGACGGGCCTGCTGCGTCTGCGTCGCCTCGAATCATCATGGCGAGGAGGCTAGTCGTCGTCTCATGCGGCGCCCTCGGCTCGCCACTCGTCCTGGAGCGCTCTGGCGTGGGTGACCCAGCGGTCCTCAAGCGCGCGGGCGTGCCGCTGGTGGCGGACGTGCCGGGCGTAGGGCTTAACTACATGGACCATCACGTCCTTGCGTGTCCGTACCGGTCGAGTCTCGAGCCGGACGAGACTCTCGACGCGCTGTACGCGGGGCGCATCGACATGGGCGCGCTCGTGGCGAGGAGGGATCCGCTGCTGGGCTGGAATGCGGCGGATGTGACGTCCAAGCTTCGGCCGTCTGAAGACGACGTTGATGCGATGGGTGAGGAGTTTCGAGATGTATGGGATCGAGATTTCAAGGAGCGGCCGGATCGACCACTGGCCATTATTACGTCGCTCAACTGGTAAGGGCATCTCATGAGGTTATTATATCTCCACGTCCCGCGAAAGATGCTAAACCATGTACTCAGCTTCCCGGGCGATCCCAGCACGCTCCCCGTCGCGCAGTTCATGTCCGCCTCGAGCTTCACCACCTACCCCTACTCACGGGGACACATCCACATCACCGGTCCGCGTGCCACCGACGCCCCCGACTTTCGCACCGGCTTCTTCACGGACCCACACGGCGTCGACGTCAGGAGCTCCATGTGGGCGTACAAGAAGCAGCGCGAGATTCTCCGGCGCATGGCCGTCTACCGCGGAGAGTGGGCGGCCGGCCATCCGCCCTTTGCCCCCGACTCTTCCGCCGCGTGCGTGGAGCGAGACGGGCCCATCGCCGGCGAGGTGACGGATATTGCGTACACGCGCGAGGACGACGCCGTGCTGGAGGAGTGGGTGAGGGAGAATGTGCAGACGACGTGGCACTCGATGGGGACGTGCAAGATGGCGCCGCGCGAGGAGGGGGGTGTCGTGGACCCGGCGCTGAGTGTCTACGGGGTGCAAAGACTCAAGCTCGTGGATTTGAGCATCCCGCCGAGTAACATCGCGGCAAACACGGGGAGCGCGGCTTTTATGGTTGGGGAGAAGGCGGCGGACTTGATCATCGCCGAGCTGGGCCTTTGACCAGGACCCCCGTGTGACAAGGAAACATCATAACTAGAAAACGTACAAGTGCGGCAAAATGTCTATATTCTGCACAAGATTCTGCGATTGCTCTATCATAGCACCACTATAGCTCGCTCGGCGTCTTTGCGTTGGCAAGGTCAAACGCCTTCCGCACCCTCTTGGTGCACTTCCCCTTCCCCGACACCGCCCTCAGCCCCTGAGCCTCGTCGAAGCGGGCGTTGATCCACGGCACCCACTCGGACAGCGAGGCCGACACGACAGGCGTGTGCTCCATCCCGGGGTACTTGCTATAATGCACCTCGTTGCCGGCCTTGCACGCCCGCTCCACGGCCTCCCCGGTCGTCGGCGGCAGCACAGTACTGTCGTTGGCACCCTGGATGACGAGGATCGGCGACGACGACCCGGCGCCCAGCGCGGGGGCCGTCCTGGCCTGCCACTCCAGATACACGGGCCAGTCTCTGTCCAGCCGCTCGCGCGACAGGATCTGCTCCTTGTTCAAATCCATCGACAAGCCCACCGAGCCGCCGACGCACATCTGCGCCTCCTCGGCAAGCTTCATGCGGCTGTCCATCTGGTCCGTCAGGATGGTGCCCTTATACTCGGGCGTGACGCGGCGCACCATCTCGGGAATCAGCGGCACAAACGCCGGCTCGGGCACGCCGTCGTACCCGCCGAGCATCATGTCGACGACGTACGTCGCCGGCGCGATGGCCACCGTCCCGACGTACCCGCTGTCCTGGCCCTGCACGAAGTCGCTCTCCGCGAGCTTCCACACCGTGCCGCCGCCCTGCGAGTGCCCGACGCTGAACCACTCTTTCGACAGCACGCCGGGGAAGGCCTTGCGCGCGGCGATGGTCGAGTAGTACACGTCTGTGGCCTGCGCGTTGAAGCTGAGGAACTTGTGTGTTGTGTGGTTGTTGCCGATGCCGGCGTAGTCGGTGCCCACGACGGCGTAGCCCTGGTCGATGAGGGCCTGCCAGGCGGATGGGTCGTAGAGTGTTGGGCCGTTGGACGGCGCGCAGCCGTGGTAGATGCCGCTCGTGCCGTGCGCCCAGGCGGCAAGCCGGTAGCGACCGGTCCTGCTGTTTGTATTTCCATTGCCAGTGCCATTACCAGCGCCATTTCTAGCAGCGTCCTGCCCCGGCGCCGAGTAAGGAAACGCAACGTATCCAGTGACGGGCACCAACTCGCCGTCATAATCCACAGACGTGCACTGGATCCTATACACGGTAGTACCCGGCTTGACATCGAGTCTGGTCGCGTTGACGGGCTCCAGCTTGAGCAAGTCGCCGGCCCTGGACCCGGAAAAGTTGGCCGCCGTCTCGTAGAAGCCAAAGTCGAACTCGGTCCGGAAGTGCGCCAGGTCGGCGGCCTGCATCTTCTTGTACGTCGCCTGGCACGCGGCGCCGCAGGCGTGCGTGCTGGCCTCGTCGGCGGTGATGTTGAAGTCGCATGCCTGCTTGGCTGATGCCAGGGAGGCGAGGCCCGCCGCCAAGAGGAGGGATTTGAACATGTTGATTGAGGTGTGTGTGTATATACAGATGGATGGCTTCCAGCTTTTGGGTCTGATCTTGACTCTTTATGCTTGCTTTGCATTGTATGACCTCGGCATGTCTTGCCATTGATGACGCTGCGTGTACTTTGTGAGGTGGCACAGTTCGTTTCGCTGCGAGGCGAGGGCCCGTCATCGCTCGGCTTCTCCCGGTAGTAGAGTTGAGCCCGTGCGGGCAACTGCCGGGCCGTCGATCGATGCGATCGCACGCATCTTGGCTGAGCAACTACCCCGACGTCTGGCCTGTCGCAGCCGGCAGTGCAGTCTTAGTGCCTGGCTCAAGCTCGCGCGTCGAGTTCCCTAACCCTCCGGTGCGGCTCGGCCAATTCCCCGTCCCACAATACGTTGAAAGAAATTGATGATGCTTCCCAAAGCGGCAGATGCGGAGCTTCGAGAACAGCTGCCGCCCCGGCGCCGACCCCAATGCATGACGGCATTGGGCATTGGCAGTGCCCTTTTCCAGACCCAAGACGCTTCTCCACGCGGCAGTGCCAACGGTGCACACCAAACGGTGAGGCCCCAACTTGCCCAATACGCTCCACGGAGATGGGCTGGCCGGATCCAACGTGTAGTAGTATGGCTGCAGGGGAGCCCGCGGTCGGCGGCCGTGACGGAGGCCCACACCTTGTAAGACAGCGGAGCGGGCGCAGCCCCGGCCGGGGAGTCGGGGACTGGGTCGATCATCCCCGAGGGGCCGAGAGTCCGAGAGGACGGGCATGGAAGCACACATGCGTCTTTGCGATCGGTCGGAGGAGCCGCTCATCGCGTGGATCCTAAGGCCATGTAGCGATCTCGTCAGGATTTATTTTGTGCGCAGGCTTGCACGGGATTCTGACGCCAACATGACAGCGGCAGTGCACGCCATCGCTTCTAGTATCCTTACGCTGGAGCAAGCGCGTGGTGGTGTTGCAGCTCCAGACGCCGGGGTGCATACTGCGTTATAACACGCGACAAGAAAAACTGCCATCCCGGAACACAATTGAGGTGCAGCAGGCGCCATCTTTAAAAGCGCGAAACTAGCGGTAAGGAGCTTCTTTGCAGCGCCGCGCCTACTGGACACGCCCGCGTTGCTTCATCGTGCTGTCTTGCATTACTTGCGGTGTAAAGGCGTGTTCGGTGTGTTGACTGTTCTGGATTGAGATCAATTGATGACAGTTCAAGAGCCGCTGCGCTAGGCAAATGTTTTATATCGAGAGCAACTTCAGTCAGCAAAACTTCTTGTTGTCGACGATGTTTGGTGGGGCCAAAGGGCGCCCTGGTTGTCATTCGTCACTTCATCCGCAACATCAACGTTCAACGTGGGCAAGCATCACCAGCGCGACTGCCCAGGAAATTATATAAGAACAGCCCTTTTGTGCTTGATATCGATGCCACAAGCTTCACGAGTTCCAACCTTCATCGTCTGTATTCCACAATGGCCGATACTGTTAGTGTAAATGCCCCCAATGCGCACATCGGAACTGATACGCCCGTGTAGGCCACCGCCACGCAACTCCCCGCCACGCTCCGGGTGCGGGCCCTCCCCTCGCCTCTAGAGCTGTCCAAGTACTCGTCGCCGTCGACCAAGGCCGTCACCGTCGATGAGGAGAACTCGTTCCCCTGCCGTCGCTGCCTGAAAGACGGCGCCGTGGGGGACGAGATGCTCCTCACGCCGTACGACCCCTTCCTGGGCGACAGCCCATACCGCCAGCCCGGCCCCATCTTTGTGCACCTCAACCCAACGTGCGGGGCCTATAAGCCGGATGGGGCGCTTCCGGAGCAGCTGCGTCGGCGGCTCCTGTCGGTGCGGTCGTTTGGCAAGGATCATTGCATGGTGGATGCGGATGTGGTGCAGGGGGACCAGCTGGTTGGTTTGGCGGAGAGGATGTTGCGCGATGGGGCGGCAGAGTACATTCATGTTCACAATGCGAGGCCCGGTTGTTTCGCGGCTCGTATTGAGCGCTCGGGGGCATAGAAGCAACCGTCAGGGAGCAATGCTACGTCTGGTGCATCAGTCACCATCGAAATACATGTATATAGCCCTCTCCCATGATGAGCCCTCGATGATAACAGTACGGGATAAACCTCGATCGAGCTGTTCAAAAGCCACCAATAGAGTTGAATGAATCTCGCTCGACTTGGGCAAAGGGTCTGACTTGATGTTCCGACGGCCATCAATGATGCATTGCCTGTGCTGTCTGTGGCGTGGCTTGTATATGAAGGTTCAATGTTGCAAAGACCCATTGGATGCGGCCATGGGCCCGTGTTGTGACACTCGGTAGCAAGAGAAGCTCTTGAGTTTTGTTTGTCATTCGACTGAATAATTGATCTCCTTGACCATCCCAGGATGAGAAGCTTTCTTCTGCCCATCTTCGCCTTACGATCCTCCTCGTCCAGCTTGCCACTTTCATTCCTCTCGGCTCTTCTTGTTTCGAGCTTGCCAGACACGGGCAAGCAGTGCGAGACGTGAATGTACGTCAACGATAGCCCAAGCCGCCACCGAGCACTGCAAGTTTGACGTCTTAGCCCATCTCTCCTCCACCAATGAACATGCCTCCATCATCCCCCTTAAGCGGATTAATTATCGCGGAGCAATCGTCGGCTCGTCGGGCACGCGACACTCCACCGTCGTCATCAGCGCACTTGACAGCAGAAGCAGCAGTCTGGTCCGTGACGTGCCCGGCGATACAAGTTTCCACGCGGCTGTTAGCGCCAAGCTCGGATCTTCTTTCACCCCGTCTGACTCCCGGGAGCCGGGCCGCCCTGGGGACGCGATACGCGACCCCCAAAATGCGACCGCAGAGGGGCCGAAGCTGATGGGATCGTGTGTGCGGGGTGCATGCTTAGCCGGCGGGTATACGCAGATTGTTATGCTTCAGGATAACCTAGTTCCTGATTGGGACACGGTCAACCTCCTGACTGGACTTGACGGGTGCAGCAGCACACGGGCATGTCATCTCCGATACTCCGCCGATGCATCGAGTGAGTGGCGGAATGGACAAGAAGACAGAGAGTGAATGAGAAGTGGTTGAGATTGATGGCGCGGGATCAAAATGTATATAACGTCGGTCGACCTCGTCCTGGCTCAGTGTTTGTTCCGGACGTGCAGAATTACAATTCGCTCTCTATACTACATTGTTTAAGAACACAGCCACTCATCATGCGCTTCATCGCCGTCGTCGCCGTTCTCTTTGCCGGCCTCGCTGCCGCGCAGCCCGTCGAGGACGGAGACTCACTGGTATGGACCATCAACACGCTTCACTCGAGGTATACTGTACTGACGAAACTTGTTCTTAGGTTGCCCGAGCTTGCAAGCACGGTACGACCACTCCATGCTCGAATCGCCTGCCCTTGTGATCACGTCTAAGATGAACCTTGATTGAAACTGACGTTGCGATTGCAGAGGCCTGTGCCAACGCATGCTGTGTGTCGCACGGTGGATGCAACTCTTTGAACTGCGGCACCTCCTACGTGAGTTTGTCCCTGCATTTGATCATGCGCGCAGTACACGTATTGATACTGACGGAACTGCAGTGCTCGGGCGGAAAGTGCCACTGCGACTGCCACTACGGCTAAACCACAGGAGAGAGATTGCGCAGCGAGGAACGGTTCGTCGATGGGCTTTGGATAGAATGACTACTGGTGGTGTGTCAGATATCAGACTATCCGTCAGCAATGAAACTACCCCTGCGCCCTCAATTCGTGTTTCCTGTGGCTCGCGTCCTGGTCTATCGAGGTGTTGGCGTCCATGTCTTCTCGCGAGCATGGCCCCGCGTGGAGAACCCTGTGCGCGGGCGGCTTCCCATCGCTAAAGGGTATTTGGAGCGCAACCGAAGGCTTGTCCATCGGGTACTCGGTGATGTGGCCTTCTCCAGTGACGTCGTTTGCGACAATCAGTCCGTCGACACCGCCCGTTACCCATAGCTCATCCTTGCCCCGAGGAAGCGTGATATGCGCCTGGCCAGAAAGTAGAGTGAAGAACCTGAGCAGGTCAGCCTATACGTAAGCATTGCGTGGAATGTTGCAGCGGGACATACATGGGGTGCGGCGGTTTGTGGATGCCCTCATTAGAACGAGCGGGGAGGACGACGTAGGAGACGTTGGATACCTGCGCAAGCCCGGAGATGGCCTGGCCGGTCGTAGGGTACTGTTGAAAGGGCGTGGCCATCTCCCAGCACTCAAAGGCAGCGGCACCGTCGGCGCGAGAGACGACGGCGTTTAGGCGTAGGTGCTCATGCTGAGCGGAGCCGAGGGTCGCAGTGGCCCATACACACGGGACCAAGAGGGCAAGCTTCATATTTTCGCCTCGAATGCCTTGGCTCGACTAATATGGGATTTGCGGCGCGATGGTGGAAGCAGTGGTGTAGAAAGAGGTCGATTGGTCTAGTGACTGGTCCATGTCGTGGATGGAACGGGCATGACGTCTGATGCCCCGCGCAGCGATCTCGGACATGTACTCTACGCCCTACTAATCTGGTCAAACGCTGGTCGAACTGGGCACGGACAGAACCTCTCCCGCAATCCAGCTGCGCGCACTTGCGAGAGCTTTAGCGATCGTGGCGAAGCAGTGAAAGCACGACGGGAATTGATTGCTGCGCGTGTCGCTGGTGCATCATGGCAATTTGATCACATTCTTGTGGTCTGGTAGTATGGTGGAGCTCGTCAATGCAGACAGACCGCAAGTATGAATAGCTGGAGCGATTGAGTTCGATCATTGGGGTAGGAAATCGAGACCCAACTTGGCCGTGCTGGATGTGTGAGCAATGGTGCAAGCGAAGCGTCTCAGAAGTGGTGCGATTGAGAATGATACAGCAAGGCCCTTGAGCATGTGTTTCTTACGCTGTTTCTGTTGGAGCTGCCATCAATTCGCCGTGCGTCTAGTGCGGTCCACGTCTTCAACGTTATTGCAGCTGGGCGTGGCAGTACGATTGAAGCTGCTACACGATCAATTGTTCCCAGTGTCCTACCTCAAATGCTTCCATACTTCAGCACCTGCCTCTTAACTCGTCTCAGAACTACAATTTTTGTTCGCATGTTTCGGCAAGTGCTGTTGCGCAGTCTCTCTGGAAGACTCCGTTTGTGTGTGTCGTTGCCTACCTGTACTGGCACGGAGCCAGGCCTGCATCGGACGAAACAGTTGCGGGCCATAGACGAAGCCTACCCATCCGCAAGAATGGGCCAGAAACTCACAGAAACTGGGCTCTGCAGTGACGAATGGTAGCGAACGAGCCAAAGGTATGGCAGTGTATCGGTACTGAAATCAGGTTCACATCCAAACAATCGGACCACAACATGTTCTGGCCGTGCGCACCAGCTCCAGTCTCGAGTGTCGAGTCTCTCAACCAATCAGGTGTTATGGGCCACGGCACCTCGTTGCCATTGATGATATCCTTCACATCAAAGGCATCTACAACGGATGCGCTGGTTGATTTGCTCTCCTGGCATAAGTGCACCATTGTTGCGCGCTCTTTGTTTGCCCAAGTCAGGCCCAGAAGAATTCGCTGCCTGAACAGACATGTGTGCAGTGAACTCGTCAGTGAATCGACGTGCCCGTTTGCTCTCCTTGCTTCCCTGTCCTTCCATGGAACCGAACAATAGCCCGGCTGTTCAGTGATTAAGTCTGCACTGAACAGGCGCAGTCCGGCAGGCCAGCCACGCAGCTGGCCGGCTCTGTTCACCCACCACCCACCAGCCATGACCTCGCGGCCCGTTTGCTCTGAACGCGCACTTCCCTTTCTCCCACCTCTTCACTCTTCATGCTCGCGCTGTCATCGCTCCCAGACCACGAACCTTCACTGTGCACTGCTTCTTGCATCTTGCGTCTTTGAGCAAACTCCCATCGCGTGCAGCGTATGCCCCTTTCTTCACTGTACTCTATTCGAACACTGTCACATTCACCGTTCCCTTTGGTCTCGCAGAGCTCGCGCTCGTAGCACCATCTCAATCAGTTTCACTCGAAGCCAGTACCTCGACCAAACCTTTCCGACTCCCCTCAGACGGAGGCGTTGTTTGGAGAAGGCGTCAGTCCCTTCATCACGAGAACATCCACCCCCTACCGTTTCCACTCGCAGACTGCCTCGCGGTGTCTGCTCAGAGAAGGAAAAGATGCCAATCTCGTGGCCCCTTCGCGCGAACCGCCGGTCCCAGAACCGTGGCGAGCCGATGGACATTGACGACGAGGACACGCCCATGACGGGTGTTCATCAGACAACCAGAAGAAATGCACCACAAGGTATTCCCATTTCCCCCTTGCGAAGTGAAACTCAGCTAACATCCCCAAGGCGTAGGCACCGCGAGCTTGGCACCAGGCCTCGGAGCGCGTCTCCGCGGCGGCGCCCGTGACAGCTCCCCAGACAGCCTCTTCGACAGCGACGGCGAAACAGAAGCAGCGCTCAACCGGCTCAGTTCCACCAAATCGCCATCCCCGGCAAAAGACATTTGGACTACGCTGTACGGCTTCCAGGGCTCTGTCCCCTTTCTCGTCGGCGACGCAGCCTCCTATCTCGCCGCAGTGCGACAGCTTCTCTCCATACCCGCAGCCATGAACACGCCGTACACACTTGTGCATTATCAGTCCCTCGAGCGCAGCCTCACGGAGATCAAGGACGATCTGGCGACTGGCAGCAGCGGCGCGGCCGTCCGTCACATCCAGGAGCACTTTGCCTCTGCAAACAACAACAATACCAACAACTCCCCAAACAATAGCCCGAACAAGAGCACCGGACATTCTGCGACGTGCTGCGTGCTCTTCGTCCGTCTGCAGACAGAGACAGGACCAGCACCGGGCCAATTCAAGCCTTCGAACGCACAGCTCGGCATCGACGTCGGCGCCATCAAATATCTACCCCCAGGAAGACAGTACCCCTCGACTGCGTACTTTCCCTATCCCAAGAATGTTGGTCGACACGAAGACAGCGAAGACGGCGAGGCACTCTTCCCGGTGAGAGAATGGAACGCCAGACAGTACCTCGAGCACTTTCGCACTGCGGTGGACGTTTTGCTCGGAAGGCCGGGACGTCGAAACGGCTTCCACCACGCAGTTCTGAGGCTTCATAAGGAGACGGATCCTGAAGGATGCAGCTATGCAGCTCCGACGCATGGCATCTTGACTCTGCGCCCGTCCGATCTACAGGACATTCAACCCTATTACCTCGCGAAAGAAGGCCTTCCAGGAGTCGGCATGCAGCACCACGCCCTCGACGCCTCGCAGATTCACCTCACTCTCCCTGGCTTCTACCCCGACTTATTCTCCGAACACGCGAGCATCGTCGCCGCCAACACCCTCCGTCCCGTATCCGGCCGGCTCGGCATGCCCTCCGGCATCGCCCACATCCAGAACCTCGTGCGCACACTCCTCGCCCGCGAAGCCGACGGCGTCACACACATCCTCCTGCTCTCCGGCCGCGGCACGCTCGGCTCTGTCGTCGACAGGATTCAGCCGACGGCACTCATCCCCCTGAGCAAGTCCGTCCGCACTCTCGACGCCTTTGCGGCTCATGACCTCTGCCAACTCCTCGACAGCCACCCGCGCTCACTCCTTCTCTACCCACAATACATGGACGACAACCACGGCGACTCGGACGTCATTGACACGAGAATGCACGCCGCCTGGGACACGGACGCAGACATGGACCACAAATGCACGTACCTACCCTCACTCGACTCCAGCGTCGACATCTTCCGCGGACAAGTCGCCAGACTGGTCTCGCAAGCACGTGGTGCAGGCCGCGACGCAGACCGCGTCAACCTCTTCGACGCAACGACACACGAAATCACCATCCGCGCGGTTCTGCTCCGCGACATAACCACCCCTGACATTGAGTTCTCGACGTTTGTCATTGGCCCCGACAGCACCGACGACGAGTGGTTTGCCATACGCGCGCAGATTCCTACACGCAACGCGGAGATTAACGTCTGGCTTGCGGGCACCTGGGACTGGGATCGCGGTCTGGCGAAGAGCAACGTCTGGGGACCACGATATGGCAAGATTCAGAGATTTCCACCAAAGATTATTGCGGACAGCAGCGACAGCGACAGCGACAGTAAGACTGGAAGCGGCAGTGATTCCGACGGTGCCTTGGAGTCTGCGGCAAATATCATTGGGAAACTCATCGGCTCCCTGCCCAAATCCATCTCTCCGAGCACTGATAAGGCGGCATCCTCGCCGAATACTCTCAAGCCAACCTCATCTCCAACAGCCCATCAGATGTCATCCACGCTGAATACTCACAAGACGGCTCCGACCGCTTTCAAGCCAGCATCAACGCAGAACGTTTTCAAGCCGACCTCATCTCCAACCGCGCATCAGACGGCAACACCGCTGAATCCTTACAAGACGATTTCCCCTTCAACCGCTTTAAAGCCAACATCACCACTGAATCCCCAGAAGACGGCATCACCGCTGAATACTCACACGACGGCTTCGCCACCAACCGCTCCTCAGCCAGCACCACCACTGAATCCTCAGAAGACGGCGTCGCCACTAAATTCACGTAAGACGGTACTTCCGCCGAGCATCCGCAAGACGACAGCTCCTCTGATCGCCCGGAAGCCGGCACTACTTCGAAAACGTCCCACAACAGCATCTCCCTTCATCGCTCGCAAGCCAGCCATACTTCGAGAGACTCCCAAGACGGCACCTCCTCCCAGCGTTCTCAAGACGGCCTCGACCGCAAACACTTCCGAGACGGCACCGCAGAAGACGACACCTCCCCCGACGACTGCAGACTGCCCGTTCCCACGCTGCGGCTTCATATATAACCCCGCGCATGGCGCTAACCTCGCGACCCATGTCCTCGAAGCGCACGCAAGCCGCAAGTGCATGTGGTGCGACGAGCCGATCCCGGAGTCGTGGACCGACGCGCAGAGGGACGCGCACGCACGCACGCACCGCGACCGTCTGCTCGCCGCCCTCGGGGTTCAGAGCGCAAGCCTGACCCAGGGCGGCAGCAGCAGCAGCAACGACAAGGCCGTGGCCGTAAAGGTGCCCCTGAAACAGGCACCGAGAGCCTCCTCCTCCTCCTCCGCCACCACCACCACCACCACCACCACCGCCGCGCCGATCGACCTCCGCGGCGCCGAAGAAGAAGACCAGGCCGCTGGCCGCGACACGGTGGCATCACGCCCCGTGTTCGCGAACCAGCGGTTCTGCGACCGCTGCGGGCGCGACCGCTCGCGCTTCCTCACGGAAGCAGAGCGGACGTACCACGACCGGCACTGCGTCCCGGGGGTGTACCACGGGGCAAGGTGCCGGTTCTGCCGCCGTTGCGGCGACTACCGCTGGGCGTCGGGGGAGGACCGGCGCCTCAGTGGGAGGGCCGGTCGGGGAGTGTCCGGGGGGTCGTGCGGGCACGACGACGAGGGCGCGGCGCATTTCTGCGCGCGCTGCGGCCTCGACGTCGGGGCCATGGAGGAGGACGAGGACGACGATGGCGGCGCCAGGAGGAGGGCCGCCGCCCACGACGAGGCGTGCCGCGGGTTCGGCGCGCAGCCCGGGCGGTTCTGTCCGCACTGCGGCGTGGCCTTTTGGGAAGGCCACGCCCAGGCGGACTGGCTGCACAACACCAGGCACATCGAGGCCTGCCGGGCTGCCGCCGCCGCCGCCATCACCACCACCATCACCACCACCACCACCGCCGCCACCACCACCACTGCCGCCGCCGCCGCCACCTCCGCCTCCGCCGCCGCTGCCCTTCGGGGTAAGAAACGCCGGCCCCTCCAGCAGGAGGAGAACGCCGCCGCCGCCGACGACGACGACAATGACGACGACCAAGGCCGAGGCCGAGGCCGAAAGCGCCGCCGCCTGTCCCGCGACGACGACCTGCGCGCGGCCCAGGCGAGCGACCACGAGGGCGAAGAGGAGTCATCCTCCGAGCCCGAGTGGGAGCTCGCCATGGGCCCGCGCAGGTCGCGGGACACGGTGGCGGCGCCGACGCCGAAGCCGGAGGAGAAGAAGGAGGAGGAGGAGAAGCAGCAGCAGCAGCCGAAGCCGCCCGCCCGCCGCAGCCGGGCCCCGTCCGGGGTCAAAACCCGGACGCAGCCGCCCCGCGCCGCCGCCGCACGAAGCCGCGCCGCGTCAATGGCGCCGGCTGGCCGGCCGACGAGGACGAGGAGGAGGTGAGGGGAGGAGGGCGGGGAGGAGGGCGGGGAGGAGGGGGAAGGGGGAAGGGGGGGCCAGGTGGGCCGGAGAGTTGTTTGAGTATAATAAATATTGGATGGATATTGTATGGAATTTGTTTGGAACCTGTGATACTGCGACCCTGCATCGTTTTGCCTCTGCTGCTGTGATGTTCTATGCCGGTCCATCATGTCTTGACCTTGCCCATGCATGGTTCCACTTATAGACGCCGACGTAGAGTCACCTGGTACAGACTCGGGGCCTGCATTTCCGACTTGAGAAGCGCCATGACGCTCCCGTTTACATCTCCCCTTTTCTTCCTCCTTAACATGTCGACTGCCAGACACCAGGCATCTCCGCCAGACGCCATGCGGCCTCCCCCCCAAACGATGTTGGTTGAGCAGCACGCTGCGACTGGGCGAGTGGACGTGCACCGTAGTCGAGCACCAGGTTGCCCTTCGGCTCCCACTCGCTGAGTGCCGCAGACAGATCGTGGGCATGATGTCGAAGCGAAGAGGGCTCTGTTGCGCGTCGCTCATGGCGTGGTACACTCCCCACCTGTTATCTGCCAGGCACAGGATCCAGTTGTAGTCGTACTCCCAACTTCCAACCTGACCCATATGTAGCGGATTTGGGCCCGGTCTCGCCGAGTCATGGATCCGAACTGGGCAACTCGCTCCGTCGTAAGCTTGATTCGCGAGAAGGTATGCGGTTCGACCATGCCCTGCCAGACAACGTAGCGGAGCGTGCCAGGCTGCAGCCATCCTCCATCAAGGCCTCGGCCGGTCCGTCTCAGTCGCCTTGTGCTTGCGCTTGGGGTTGCGGAGGATTAGGCGTGCTGTGGCAACACGCAGGCCGAAAAACAGGGGGTCAGGGGTTTGGGAGAAAAAGGACCCGATTTCTATAGAATATTGCCCCGTTGGGGCCAACTAACAACATGCAAGCCATGCAGTTGCCGAGGGCCTCCGGTCCCTCCTGCCGCCTTTTGGTCGGGCAAGCCTTCCACCATCGCAGCCGCTCTCGATGCCTTCCTCCACAACTCCACCGGCAAGTTCAATATACGCATGCCCCCCAGGGCCGCCCTTGGCTCACCACTTCAAAGAATGACGGCGGTTGCAACGCCTAAATGTACGCATTGTAGCTCGTCTCAAATGCCTCTATCCCGATTAAAAGGCAGCAGAATTCTACACCAGCCAGAATGTCCGTGGTCCCGTCAACACGCCCAAGTTACCCACGTTGTGTCCAGCCGAGCCGCAACAGCCATCACAGGCACTCAATCGCCTTGAGCAAGACGTCGATGCCGCCGTTCGCAATGTCCCCCTTGTCGCCCAGCAGCGAGCCCACGTCGCTGAGCACGCCAAGCGGGATGTAGCACCCCGTCTTGGCCTTTTCCAGGCTCTCCTTGAGCCGACTCGTGTGCTCCCAGTCCCGAGCCGCCACTTCAGCCCTCTCAATGACCCGGTTCGTAATGCCACACATGGCCGCGCAGTGCATTCCGAAGCTGCCCTCGGCCACTCCGTCCTCCAGCTTGTAGAGGAACGTCACGCGCCGCGCCTCGTCGTCGACGTGAATCTGCATGCGGCGCGGCCGAATCTCGGGGTGGTTCTCAAACTCCGTCGCGAGCGAGTGGTAATGCGTCGCGAAGAAGCCCACGCAGCCAATGTGTGTCGCGACGTGATGCAGCACCGCCTGCGCCACCGCAACACCGTCGTATGAGCTGGTCCCGCGTCCCAGCTCATCCAAGATCACCAGCGACCGGGGAGTCGCCTCCGACAAAATCTTCTTGGTCTCGGACAGCTCCACGAAAAACGTCGACTGCGCGGCAAAGATGTTGTCGTTGGCGCCTAGGCGCGACATGATTCGGTCTACGGGCGTGAGCGTCGCAGAGACGGCGGGCACGAAGCAACCGATCTGAGCCATGATGACGGCGATGCAAGACTATGCAAGTTAGCGGAGCCCAGGAGAAACGCGACAAATGCTTACCATTCGCAGGACCGTCGACTTGCCGGCAGCGTTGGCACCGGTCAGCAGGTTAATCTTGGCTTCGTCGCCGCCGAGCTTGATGTCGTTGGGGATAAAGTCATCCACAGTGTTGATCATGCACGGATGTCGCAGCTCCTCAAACTTGAGCACGCTGCGTTCCTCGTCCACAAACGTCGGCCGGCAGCTGGGCTGCCCCAGCGACGTCGAGGCGCGTGCCAGACTGACCAAGCAGTCGAGCTGTGCAACAATCTTGATGGCCCTCAGCCACGTCTCGTAGTCAACGTCAAACTTTTGGAAGAACCGCGACGCCACCTCGCGAACGAGCTGTGAGTGCGTCTCCTCCGCCTCCTGTAGCTCCCGCACGAGCCCCGTCAGCTTGGGAAAGTACCAGCGCTTCAGGTCCTTCGTCGCCGACATCTGCCGCCAGGACGACGGCACCTTGACGCTCTTGGGCGCCTCCATCTGGTAAATTTCCTTACCAACATCCGTGTACTTGAGCGACCTGCACTTGAGCTCCGCCTTTTTCTCGACCAGCAGCTCCTGCAGCTGCCCTTTGATCTCGTCCATCCTCGCCAGGCTCTCGTCGAAATCTTCGTCAATGCCACGTTCAGGAATGAGGAGCTTCTCCTCCCGGGCCTTGCGTCGGTTGAATGCCGACTTCCAGTAGCTCAGCGGCTCGTTGAGGTCGGGCATGGACGATATCAGCCGATCAACGAGACCGTTGCCACCTTTGTACGCGCCAAGAAGGCTCATGGTGTACTCTATCTGTTCAAAGCCCTCCAAGACGCGCACAAAATCCTCTGGCTTGCAGGCGCCCGCGTGGATGCGCGAGATGAGTCGCTCCAGATCAGGCATCTTAACTAGCTGAGAAGCAAACTGCTCGCGGTCCGTGGGGTCTGCGTTGAGCATCTCGACAGCGTCCAGTCGCTCGTTGATCCTCACAATGTCGCACAAGGGGTGCGCAACCCACTGCCGAAACAGGCGCTTGCCAAAGGGCGTAACACACTTATTAAGCAGGCTGAAGAGCGTGCCTTCGGAGCCACCCGTGGCAGTGTTCGAGAATAGTTCAAGGTTCACAAGCGTCTGTCCATCCAGGATGAGGGTGCCATTCTTCTGAATTGGACTGTACGCCTCAAAGTTGCCCTGGGAGAGAAGAGGCCCCTCGAGTTTGAGGAACTTGAGGTACGACACGAGCGCGCCCGTCGCGGACATGACTAGGTCGTCGTCCTTGTGCTGCTGTAGTACCTCGGGCCACTCGTCGGAGCCGTCCTCCTTGGCAAAGTAGTTACCGCACGTCAGCTCCCGGCGCGAGACATCCGCGTCCCAGAATTCCGTGCCGGGCTTGAGGTGCGTCCATATGGTCGTGGGGCTCGTGCTGTTCTTGAGGATGCGGAGTGCCTTGGTGGACAGCCGAGACTTTTCCAGGACCAGCTCGCGCGGGCCCGTCTGCGCAATCAACGTCTCAAACTTGGTCAGATCGACATCGTCCACGAACCCAGAGACGTAGAAGCGGCCGGTGGCCGTGTCGGCGAAGACGACGCCAAATGCAGGGCAGTCGTTGACGACGCCCTCCTTGATGGCGACGCAGTACGCGGCCATGTCGTCCTGGAGCATGCCGCCATCGACCAGGGTGCCTCCCGTGAGGACGCAAGCGAGCTGGCGCGAGATGACCTTGTCCGCCTTTTTGCTCTTGTCTTGGCGCTCGCGCATTTCCTTGCCCAGATTGGTCTCCATCTGGTCGACCCGCGCTACCTTGTACTGCTTGGCGATGAACTGGTTCACCCAATGGTCCAGCGAGCTCTCCGGAACGCCAACCATGCGCATGTTGACCCTGTCGGTCATCTTGAAGTCGAACTCCTGGTGGCCGATGGTGGCATCGTTCTCGTAGAGCTCGTAAAACTTGCCCTTCTTGAAAAAGACAATCGTGTCCCAGAGGTTCTGCTTAATCTCCCAGTATTGCTTCTCGAACGGCGAGAATTTGGACCAGGCCATTGGTGGAATGTAAATGGTCCTCGGGTCGTAGTCTGGATCCCCGGGGGCTCGCTTTTCCTTGTCTTTGATGTTGGCCAGCCAGGGGTAGCGATCCTCGGGCTCCCTCGTGTGTGCCTTTTCCTTGATCTTCGGGTCGCGCGCGGCCCGCTCTGCAGGTGTAGACACTGGGCGTTTGTCTTTGGATGCCGGATCATAGCTCCACTGAGCGGCGGACGAGACTGGCAGGTCATCCATCATTTCATCGTCGAGGATGGGAGAGTCGGCTCGCTTCGCCGGAGGGGAAACGTTGGAGCGTTTCCTGGCCATGGCAGGCTTTGCAGCCCTCTTTCTCTTCTTCGATCGTGGGGTGTCTTCGTCTGACTCGTCCGACACAACGAAATCCGCAATGTCGTCTGTTTTGTTAGATACAGGCATCATATGAATGTTGAAGCGCGCTCACCATCATCGTCTTGAGCCTCGGCGTCGCTACCGCCAAACTCGTCCTCGTCTCTGACGACTGGTCGCGCCGTACCGCGACGTCGAGGCCGCGATGCGCCATAGCTAAAGGGCTCATCATCGTCGTCCGAGGACTCGGCGTAGCTGACGACCTTTCTGGCAGCCTGTTTCCATGTTAGGCAATACGTGTGCTTCCTCGACGTGGCTACGCACCTTTCGAGACGGGCTCTTGTCGTCAAGTCCCCTCGGGGTAGACAAGTGGCTCGCCCGCAGACCAGAAGTCATGGTTGTAGGTGACGACCGGAGTGTGGTTGGTCGAGATTCGGAATCGACCGTCTCGTTCTCTTGCGAGCTCGGAGGCTCCAGGGCGTCGCTGCTGGGGACGGGAGTGACGAGCTTCGCAGAGGGCTTTGGCTTGGGAAGAGAGTTGGCCTTGGTCTCCTGCAGACACGAGGGCTGAGAACCTGAAGAGACCTTGTCGGAGGGAGCTGCCGTGGGCGTGCTCGTTGCCGGGGAGGACTTTTGAAAGAAAGAGACAATCGACCGCTGCTTTGACGCGGGCGTAGCCTTTGGGGCAGCCCGAGCAGGTGTTCGAGCGGCATTGCCGCTGGCCTTTTCGCCCGCCATGCTGTGTGATTCAGCGCGCAGGGAGATGAGAGAGGCGACGTGCAGCGTTCGATCTGGTAAGTGAATGATGGCCGTGCCCGAGCGTGGCAAAGAGACAGAGATATGCTCAATTAGCTGCGCCGGCAATGAGAACAGAAGCACCCAAAGTAAACCAATGCTCAATTGAATTGCAGCAGACGCTGGACAGCAGATGTAACGACGCTGGATGGAGGAACATGAGGAGAGGGGAGGAGATGGAGACGGGATGGGATGAGAGACCCGCGTCGCGTTCACGGAGTCGCGTCACACCCTGGATCCCCGTCGCTCCTGCCGCTGCGCGTAAAGTGCCGGCGCTCCACAGCTCGCCGCACAGTGTAGCAATGCGCACTGTATTTACGCACTGTCCGACCATCACTCCGATGCGGCTTCCTGCTGCCGGTCCGCTCTATTCATCCCATACCGGTATCATTGCTCTGCGTCAAATTGGCTGCAACAATGTCCGGAACTGCTTTCGCATCGGATAGTTCCGAGACTTCCAGCGTCAACTCAATTGCTGTGTCAAGACAAAACCGTACTTGATCCTCCACTGAATCGTCCTACCAAACAGACGGCGGCGACGTGCAGTCCAGGTTTACCGCCCCTTGAAGGTCTCCATGCCCCATCGAACCCAGCTGCCAATCCACAGCATGAAGGAAAACAGCCAGTACCGCCATCCCGTGCTGAGTCCCGCTCGCAGGCTTCTCCTCGCACTCTCGGCAACCTTCCTCGCCCGCGGCTCGCTCAGCTCGTCGTATCCCGCCACGGCCTCCGGGAGCGACCCCCGGAGACACAGCTGCTCTGCCAGGTCCCAAGCGTCCGACAGAGCGAGGTTGGCACCGAAGCCGGCAAACGGGCTGAGTGCGTGGTTGCTGTCTCCGATGAAAACGACGGGCAGGTCCTTGATTGCGCCTTGATCGTGTCGAAACGGTAGCTTGTCACGCGCGCTGATGCACATGACTGTCTGGGGATCAGTTTGCGACACGATCGTCTGAAATGGCTCTTCAAATTGCGACCCCAGCTGCCCGCCGCGAGATATCACGGCCTCGACGTCCTGCTTTGAAGTCCGGTCGAGCTCAGGCAGAGGACCAGGCTCTTGAGTGCCCACCGCCCAGATAACCGTGTGGTCGTCGACAGGGGAAATGAAGCCCACGACGCCGCTGCCGCTCACCACGAAGCCCCAGTCCTTGCGGATTGGCTCGGGGATGCCTCCCTTCAACTCCGAGAGCCCTCCTCTCAGCGTCGCACCCGTGTAGTTGAGCCCGTCTGCCGGGCGAAGGCAAGCCCGAAGTTTACTGCTTGCTCCGTCTGCGGCTACCAGCAGGTCGCATTCTCGAGTAAAGGTGTGTGTCGTCTCTCCCCTTTTTTGTCGGATTCGGACGCTCAGTCGTCCACTGTCCAGCCGCGCCACGCTCAAACACTGCGAGTCCCACTCAACGCTGCTGTGCTGCCACCCCTCGGTCGCGTTGCCGAGCACGCGCCTCAGGTTCTTTCGGGTTATGCGTACGCTCGCCGTGGGAAGTCCGTGCAGCGGCGGCCTTGCTGCCCTGATCTTTTCGCTCCAGTCTGGGCCCCAGATCTTGAAGCAGCCAGAACCGTCAACACCGGAGACGGAACTGCTCAAGACCTGGTCGATGAGGCCCAGCTTTTTGAGAGCCACGAGACCGCCTGCCTCTGTGTGTCCAGACACCGAGAGGCTGTAATTTTCGGACTCGCGACGGAGCCCCTCCTCCGCAGGGTCGCGGTCGAAGACGACAATCGTCGGGGCCTTCCATTCTGGGTTCCAGAGCTTGTACAAGCCCGCCACGAAGGCTGCGCCTGCGACGCCGGACCCGGCCACGAAGATGGTCTTGCCTTCGAGGAAGTGATGTGCCCGATTGGAAGCGGCCATGATGAGAATGACGATGGACGTCTGCAAAAGACGCCAACGCCGGGCCCCAAAGGCCTTTAAGAAGGGCACGCCGGGACTCAACAGGCGATCAGCTGGATGCACGACGCAGTCTGGCTTGTTGTGTCGCCGCCCGGTTTCAGTACGACGTGCGGTTACACTGCGCAGGTGTCCGACTTTACGACGACCTCGTTTCGGCCACGCGAGACCCGATTCCCCGGTCTCCCATTAACAGCGCCAAGACCAATAAGGCTTCGCATCATTTCCAGGTAGGGCCTGGTGCGCACTGCGATGGATTGACAGCTGCTCAGCACCGGAGCCGCGTCTCCAGAGCTTCGGGTGGCCCCTGTGGGGCTCGGGAGTCGGCGACCGTGACGCCCTGTGGGGAGCCCGGGCTGCATACACGAATTCCCTTTTGGGACCTCGTCACTGGTTGACAGCGCTTTCGCGTATCGAGGTGGTGCAGGCACAGTCACAAATAGGTATCGTCGTCACCGGGGGTTCGGATACAGATTCTTATCATTCTGACGAGACGCCGCGTGCCGACCAACGGCAGCTGTGTTGGTCCCGACCTATTGGATATTGGTCAGACCAGCCGGCACTGCGTTTCGTGACGCTGTCCCAGGAAGCCCTGACGATCATGGCAGTTCTCGCATTTGAGGTCAGGACCGTCACGGGCCGACCTGGGCTATGGCCTGGCTCTGGCCAGGGCGTCCCACAACCTCACACGGGTTCCCACTGGATGCAGCAGCCGAGCCACCGCATCGAAGGACAAATACCCCGTCATGGCCGTTACGAGTGGACGGAGACAACAGGCATTTTATGGTGCGTCGTATCGTACAACAGCCTATAACAGCCATGCATCGTGTGCGACTCGTTCTCCGCAAGTCATTACTACGCGCTTTTACGAGTGCTCTGACGACGACTCACATACCGCCAGCGCTGCAATCGCGTAGGCGGTCCACGTGAGGAGTACAAGCCCACGAAGCCTGCGACCAAATCACAAAGATTGTCTTCTTCACGATGATATCATTTTGAGACAGAGCTACCCCTCAGCTGAGACTCAAGTATTGCCTCCGCAGCCAAGTTGCTGTGCATACACGAGGACTGTCCAATCGCTCACATCGCTCCTGGCCTGGTTGCAACAAGTCCGAGTACCAGAGCACCCGTTGCCATCCACCAGCTCGCAACCCCAAACGCTCCTTGGATATCATGGTTCAACGCGCCCCACAGGATGCCGAACAGCACGCTCGGCGGGAAGAAGCCGAGGCTCAGAATCCACCAAATTTTTCTCCAGTTCCAGTCTTCCTTGTAATAGATCCCCCATGCCTCAACCACTTCCGAACATTCTGATGCAAGGTCCCCGCATGTCCTCTTTGGAAGTTGCCGCAGGACCAGTGTTGAGTCTGACGCTATGTCGTCGGGGTTAGTAAAGAAGTCCATCAATAGGCGCGGCCCAATCGGTGGTGACAACTTGGACGGCACCGGGCTGCATTCGTATTCGGAGCCGTTGGGTCGTATGAGATGAACTGGAGGCAGACACTGACAAGGTTTCCCAGCCTCGCAAATGTCGTAATGACAGCGGACATCGATATATCGAGGACCCCCGTACGCGAACTAACCTTGACTTATTAGAGCTATGGGAAAGACTCCAAGATGGTCGTGCACAGAAGATGGCTCACCCACCTTCATAAAATGGATGCTATGAAGCGACCTTAGCGACAGGTACAGTCTCACTCTTCCTCTGTGCTCATAGTAACTATCTCGCAAGGCGCGGAACAGATGTCTGTCGTCTTTGATGTTTGTAACCCGCTCTTCACGGAGAGCGACTGCGTGACGGTTCCGCGCCTGGCAAGACAAAAGATACAGGGTATCTGTATGGAGGCTACCTGACTCGAGGTCTTCTTTGAAACGACTGCTTCGGGTCAGGCCAGCAAACGCCGTTGGGGTTTCATCTGACACGTCGCCAGACTTTAAGCTGCTGTGTTGCGTGAAGCCGCTGGCAGAAGGGAGCGTGAGCGCGGATACACGACCGTTTCCTCCGTCAGAGCTCGCCCTCGAGCGGTATGCCGACGAGTCCAGGTAAGCTTGCAGAGCGTCAAATGCGCCAGGCTCATGTTCCACGTAGTCATCGTACAGCATCTTGCCCCGCCCCTAGTATTGTATCAGTGGCATGGAACTAACGCGGGAGGGCCCGTGTGCGACATGAACTCACATTTCTCCATCTTATGCGTCGGTGTCCCGGTGCAACACGGGGCTCGACCAGCCCGGTGTTCGACAAGAGCTTCAGAACCCTATGGAAGACAATCGACGCAAATGCGTTCAAGATGAGGTCGAGAAATGCTGCAAACCTATAGTGGGCTTCGCCCCAGCTGGACATGTCCTCCTGGCGATTGGTGGCGGAACGGTCCACGGGTGCCTGGGCCGCATCTGGAACTTGGCCCTTGTGCAATTTGGGTGCAGAATCGATGCCTTTGTCGGTATCGGCACGAGGGCCGCCTTCCCTTCGAGTCTCGGGGTATGCGCAGACAGGCTGCGGGAAGCGGCGGGCACAATTTGTGCAGGGCTGTGTCAAGGAGCACTGCGAAGGCACGGGTCGTCAGAATCCAAATCGGTACCAAACACTTAATTGGAGGCCCGGTTAACACTGGTAGTACTTACCTTTTGCTTTCTCCTCCGACACTCGTTGCATGCCGGTCTACGCCGAGTTTTGAACACAATGCCCTTCGGACCGGAGGCAGCTTGGGTGGGCGGTGGCGGGGTGGCCAGCCCTTCCGCTGGCAAAGGCTCAAACCTGACACCCGAGCCTCGGGCTGGCAGTGACTCGAACGCTGATTCATCTGTCGGAAAAGGATTGAACGACCGAGCTGGGCGTTCAGTAGGCTGATACTGCTTCTGGAGCTTGTCGGGCGCTCTTCCAGCGTCATCGTCTGAGTACCAGCCCAGAGACGGCATTGGACCTGGCTCTCCGGATAGCGGGTGACTAGCGGGTGTTTCTGCGCGAGGGGTTACATGCACAATCGGCTAGGAAAATGATCTGAGACCTGGGGGTTAGTCCTCAAGGATCGAAGCCTGCTCGAATTTCGGCTCGTCGAGAGGAAGCTGTCCAATGCCGTCCGGCGCACTGGATGGGACTTGCGACTGGCGACGAGTAGCTTCACTCACCTCAGTGTGTGATGCCGCGATGGTGATGGTATCAACTATCGCAATCGTCGATTTCTACGTGCAGAAAGGACAGGGAGTCGTGCCGAAGGCCCCGACGAGCGTGGATGAAAAACGGATACCAGCAAGTATGAGAGTGAGGCTGCGCAGGGTGAGGGGTGCTGGACGTGACCCGATGTCCATCTGACAAGGCGGCTCGGCATGCAAGCTTGCAGCGAGAGCTGAGTTTTGGTTGGCAGTGGCTGGACGGCTCAGCTGAAGAGCGGGCGCAAGAACTGCATATTCGGGTACGGTGCGCGCAGTGGAACGTCATCCTGTTCGGCGGTATGCAGCCTAGAGCGACCCCCAGCATCGAACTGTCAAGTACTTTGTCCGTCCCGGGGCAAGAGAACATGAAGTGTGACACGAATAGGCTGCCATGTCTGCTCGCACGCCGCTATATAGGCAAAAAGGCGACCGCTATTTTAATCCAGCCCGCCGAATCGCGCCCCTCGTATCCTTATTGCGAGAGTCACAGGGTGTCGCGGCACAATTTGAGAGTATGTGAACAGAAAACAAGAGGGAAGAGACTTCGAAAGATGCTGGAGACGGTCAAAGAATTCGCGGGACGGCTCGCAGGATATGAGCTGTTACTTGACAACAGAAATGGCGGCGAAGGGTCAGCCGAGAAGGGGAGGTGAGGCAACTGACGAGCAGGTTGCATTTGGGCGGCTGTAAGGGCTGCATGAACGAGGAATGGTGCCTTCACCTAGTGGCGCCTGGCGAGTCAAGTAATAGATTCGTCGCCAGACTTTGCCGCGCTCTTTGGTGAAGATAGCCGACCGGTGATAGAAGCTTCTCACCAAGCTTCAGGAATTAGGCGACGCGAGCGGAGGCATTACGGTACGTAAGCAAGATAGTACGACGCACCACTAGGTGCATGCACATGTAAGACCTACAAAGCACCAAGTTCGCGCGAACAAAGAACTGGCGATGTCCCTCGTCGTTACATCGCGGCACGACCGGACTCGCCCCAGCTGAGGATTACCGGTCAGGAATCATGGCCACGCGAACGACCCTGCCCCCTCTAGACGCGGCATGGGACCCGACCCTGCAGACCGACGACGACGACGAGTACTGCTGGACTCCGCTGCAGCTCGCCGCGCGGGGCGGGGATCTGGAGACCATGAGGCAACTCATCGACATCAGCCCGTTCACTGTGAATGACGCTCCGCGGGGGTATTACGGCCAGACGGCCCTCCAGGCGGCGTGCATGCAGGGGCACGAAGAAGCGGTGCGGATGCTGGTCGATGCGGGGGCGGACGTCCACTACATGGGCGGGAGTAACATCCAGCGCAATGCCTTGCAGATTGCATGCGGGCATGGGAACGAAAAGATCGTGGACATTCTTCTAAGTGCGGGAGCCAGAGTGGAGGAGCGGTCATCGTCATCGCAGGGGCGCGGCGCGGAGGAGACAACGCAGAGAGCACCGAAATCCTCCATTGTCGTGGCGAGATATAATGGGAGAACGGCACTGCAAGCAGCTTCAGAACGCGGCCATGAGAAGATCGTCGCCAGACTGCTCGAGCTCGGCGCGGATGTGAACGCTCCGCCCTCGCCAACAGCAGGGTTCACCGCGTTGCAGGCTGCGGCAGGGAACGGCTTCACCTCAATTGTCGAACTGCTCCTCCGCCACGGCGCCGACGTGAACGGCGCCCCCGCAAAGACGAAAGGGTTCACGGCCCTGCAAGGGGCATGTCTACGCGGCCACCTCGACATCGTCGACATGCTCCTAGAGTCCGGCGCGGACGTCCACGCGCTGGGCGGCCTCTGGGGAGACGGAACGGCGCTGCATGCTGCAGCGGAAAAGGGCCATGTGGAAGTTGTCAAAAGGCTATTGGGGGCGGGAGCGGATGTAAATGCCTGCAGTTTGAGAAGAGGAAGGGGCCAGACTGCGCTTCAGAGTGCCTCGGCGGCGGGACACGATGAGGTTGTGCAGGTGTTGTTGGAGAGAGGTGCAGGTGGAGGGACGGGAGGCGGACGGTTTCTGTTCTCGTAAATCGGCGTGGGTGTTGTGTCTAATGAGAACATGCGCCGTCGGCTAAGGGAAAGAAACTTTAAATGTGCTTAGAATGGAGACATGCGTGAGTAAAGTAGCCAAAACACCAGAAAATTTGGTGATGCGCGCGAATCGCGGTACACTTTTGGCCTCAAACTCTCTCTCATACCACGCGCCGCCACCAACTCGCCCAGCAGTCAAAAATCCCAACATCAGTACGGCACGCAACGGCACATGAAGTGATAGCGAATGATGTGAACTGCAAAAAACGCCTGTTTTGGGGATTTGGGCGAGTTGCAAGTAGGCATCCACCGCGAGGTTTCGCCCTGCCCAATCCGACCCGAAAGAATCCAACGCCATGCTCCGGTATGCCGCAGTCCAAACAATGCTCGTCCTTCCCAAGGGGTATATGCAATGCTTCCCATGCAACCTGTCATCTCCTCCTCCACCACGCGAATACCAAATGCTGTCCCGATCCTCCAGCCCGCTCTCCATGCCATCTCCCAACCAACTCGACCCCCGTCCATATCCTCTCCCGTCCATGCCAACAGCCAAGACCATACCCGTATATCCAATCTCTGTACAGCAGTCAGCAACGTTCTCGTGCACAACAACAATCACGACGATGCTCTCATACCGATGAAAAACTCCAAATACGCCCCCTACTCTCATCACGACGCTCTCCTATGAGGACGTGGCCGGCACGCCAGGCGATCCGTCGTCCTTGTTAAAGTCAAAGACAAAGTCGCCCAGCTTGCTCTTGATGCCGGACACGGAGCGCTCGAGCTGCCAGGCGAACTGGTCGTCGCGGATGGCCATGGTCGCGTCACCAAAGTCGTACGCGGTGAGGTTGTCGCGCAGCTCCTGGTCCGGGAAGCCGTTCCACGAGATGAGGTCGCTGCGCCACCAGACGCCCTTGTGGTTCTCGGGAGGCTCGTCGGTGGCGCCCTTGCTCCAGCGCATGTAATGCGTGCCGATGAGCCCGTCCTTGTTGTACACGGCCTTGACGTGCGTCTCCCCGTCGAGGGGGATGTCCTGCCACAGGCGGGCGTCCCAGCCACCATGCTGGCTCACGGCGCCGAAGCGCGGCTTGCCGTCCTTGGTCCACACGACCACGTGCTCCCAGTCGTACTGGTGGCCGATGCAGATGCGGTCGCCGATGTCCTTCTCGAAGAAGTAGTCGTACAGGTAGGCGCACCAGCCGTTGTTGCAGCGCTGGCGACTGTAGACGTTGGAGTGGTCCAGGTCGTACTCGTCGCGGCAGCCCTCGGTGTTGGACTCGTGGCGCGAGCGGCCACGGTCGATGTGCCCGTTGGGGCCGATGGCGGGCACGTTGTAGCAGCTGTCGGTGTCGAAGTCCATCGACGGCTGCCACATCTTGTCGAGCTCCGTCGAGCGCGGCGGGAGCGGGTCCGGGGGGTTCGCGTCCGTGTCGTGGTCGTCGCAGAGTCCCTGCGCGGCCTGCTCGGACAGGACGCGGAAGACACCGCCTTCGAAGACGGTGTAGTTGTACGTGGCCGCGTCGAGGACGGGGCGCACGGCGGTCGCGGCGGTGTCGCGCGGGTAGACGGGCGCGTAGGACTGGCAGTGGCCCAGGGACAGGATGGCCATGACGGCGGCCTTGACAAAGAGTGAACCGGTCTTCATGGCGACGCGTTCCGGTTACAGGTTCGTGTTTGTTGTCGTGAAGACTGGTGTCTGTAGTAGAGGTTAAAGGGGGGCGGTCCAGTGATGGCCGCGTAGCGTGACGAGTTTAGAGTTGGCGTGTAAGTGATCGAAGGGGCTGTCGGGGTCGAAGTCGGGAAGGTGACGGTCCAGTCGAGTGCAGGTGTGAGAAGACAGCAAGGCGAAAGCAGGGGGGGAAGGCGGCCTTTTAAGGAATTACAAGACGCTGTTACTGATCTGGCAGATCCCAAGATTTTTCTCAAGAGGAAGTATAATGGTCGGCCATGACACGCGCTCTACGACGCGTGGGACGGGTGAGTTCTCGTGACGGAGGCAAAGGGTCACTACGCTTTGGCGGTCGTGAAACTTAACCTTCGCCGGGGGGGACGGACGGCAGTTAAACAATGCGCCAGGCGACCGGCGGCGGCGGCGGGCGGACTCTATTTAAGACACGAAGGAAGGAAACAGAGACAACAAGAAGAGCGGGCAATCTTTAGTTTGCGCCATCGAGGATCGTCGTCAAGGGAGCAGCAGCGCCAACATTGCTCCCAGGTTAGGGGCCGCATCCTGCGCGGATCGTCCGCTTCTGGAAAACCTCACCGAGGCGCCGCTCGCATTGTTGCGCTCAGGCACGTTGCAAAAAGCAAAGAGCAGCGACTCAACTCTCGGCGCCGCCGCACATCAGCGACCGGCAGCGTCGCAGTCAGGCGCCCGCAGCTGCATCACAATCACATTGTCGGCCGAGCGAGCGCCGCTGCTGCGCATAAGGGCTACCGAACGGCTCCAACGTGCCGACATGGAGCGTCGACATTGTCGCTCCCGCCTGGTGATGGCGCCGTGTGATCAGGGTCAGGGCCACGCTTTCGCCGCCGAGGGCAGGTGGCCCGCGTCTTGGCCTCTTGTTGGTCACCGGTTGGCCGCGCCAGGATCAGGGGGGGCTCGGGGGCGTTCAGGCACACGGGAGATGGGCAGATTGGCGAGGCGTGGGCGTGGGAGCCAATGGCCGTGTCAGGATGCCATCTGCCCGTTCCTGAGATGGAGGGGAGGGGGATCATCGAGGGGATGATCCGAGCCCGGCGAGTGGCTGCTCCTTTTTTGGGGCAGAGCGCCGCCGGCCCGCCCGTGGGTGAGTTACTGACATGGAGTCCTGGCCATGGAGAGCCCGTGCTGTGCTAAAGGGCCGAATCATGACGCTTCATTACATGTTAACCTTCCTGTCGAGGCGACTTAACTGGTGCCGAATTCATGATTGGTCGCAGAGGCTTTTTTTCGACAGAATGCGCAAGAAGAAAATGAGGTTCCATGCGGTCGTGCTGGAAGCTACAAGCAGAGAGTTTGTCGGTTGGACGACCCTGTGGCGTCGAAGCTTCGCTATTAAACTTGCGGGGAGCAGCCACTTACCCCAAGCTCCGCAACCCATCGGCTCTGCGGCAGGAGAACTAACTTTACAGATTGCAGGTACAGTCAATAAACCAAGCTTCGTCATGGTCCATTACGCGGTGAGAAAACTCTGTGTCCGCATGGCGATTGCAGCTCCAACTATGTCAATGGTCGCGTCGCAAGTCACTAGACTGGGCACTGATTGACTCAACATGGGATGAAGAATTGCTCTGGACGAGGGGATGGACACATGGCGCTCGAGCCTCCCGGCCTGCCAGGCTTCCCGCCGAGCGTCTGGCGTATCCGTGCATGAGCCCTGTGCCGTCCCGTGCCGTGAGACTAACATGACCCGGGTTGGACTTGGCTTTCCCCAACCCAGCGCACTGAGTCGTCATATCACGGCGAGGCAGTTCAATGATGCATACACACAGGAGCTCACGCGCTATACAGTATAGAAGGGGGGAAATCGAACCTGTCAAGAAAGAGCCGCTGTGCCGGTACCGCTGGATCAGGCAGCTTTTCGCAGCGTCGCCCTTCCTAGTGATCGCGACAGCAAGGGCCATGAGTTGCTGTTGACTCTGGTATAATTTGCTTCCGGCCGCCATACAGACTCCAGTCCCAGAGGCACCCGCCATTCTAGACCAAGACTTTGCTGCTCCAGACTAACACTCGCTGGCAACATTGACCACATGCAATTCGGTGCGGCGGCTTCAAAACTGTTGCAGAATAAGACTATTCACAATATTTCCCACCTGCGTAAGAGGGCAACACCCCCACAGCGTGCAAAGTCTACTCTATCACGAAAGGCTCACTCGGTAGAGGCCGGGGCCGCCATCTCAACTCTCACTCCGAGATGCGCCGGCCGTCGACTCGGACCACATTGTTCTCGTCAACCTCCATATGACCTACCCTATTAAAGGGATGTGTCTCGTGGACGACCGTGCCACGGCCGACGAGGCGCTGAAGCTCGCCCTCGATGTGCTCGTATTCCCTTTCGAGCAAGTGAGCCTCAGCCATCATGTAGGCATTGTGCATGAGGTTGGGATCTTTGTTCAGATTGGTATCCACGGTGAACATGTATCCCTTCATGTGCCTCATGCCCGACTTCTCTACTGCCTCGACAAATTCAGACCACACCTTGCTCATTTCGGACTGCTGCTGTTCCAGGCTCAGGTGGAGCAGGAACCGCGTCTCGCCGCCATTATGTGGTTCACCGGTGACGACGACACCCGCGCAGGTGCCCAAATCGCGAGTTTCGAGACGTTCCTGACCGGCGCTACGGCCTCTGAACTCTCCCGGTTTGACCTCATTACTGGAAGCCATGATGCACCACGTTGAGCTTTGGTGAAGAGTTTTAACTGGCGTAATCTTAACTGAGAAGTCGTAGCTCTTAATCATTATCGTCTTGGTGCTAATTCGGTAGGCCAGTGGCAGTGGCATCTTATACAAATCTCTCCAGGGCAGTTAATGGTGGCCGTGCATCACTGTTGAGTATCCAAATTGGCACATGTTTTCGCCGTTTTGCCTTCGACAACGTTACCATGCTTGAGACAAAGAGAAATACGGCATTGTCTTGCCTAACCTGGTTGCTTCCGGGTTTCGCGGAAACGGCACATGTGGATTGATAAATCACGCGCAGCTTCAGACATCGCTCCACAAGCAGGACAATCGAAGTCGCAGGTGAAGAATTCCGCATGAAATGGGACGATATGTTTGTATATACTGATGGTGGAAACAATCCGGTCAAAGCTTTTGGCGCATCACCTGTGTGTGCGGCATTGTTTGCTCTATTAGCCTCGTGCCAGGGGAAACTAACGGTCGTTTGAGGCCTACTCTGCGGTTGCTTCACTGTTCCTAATAAAGCATCCCTTCTCTACTGCTGGCAAGTACCGGATGCGGGCGTGTTTGGGCAAAGTTTCCCGACGATTACGTCCAGTCTCCACACGAGGAGTGTGCATGCAAGCACTTGACGCTTCTCGTCGTCCCCATGAGCAAATGAAGATAAAGTTTTCTATCCAATAGTTAGGGCTATGAAAGATCCGACAATGCCAGTTGTGGCCAATGCTTCCTCAAGTCAAACACAATCTTCATCTTCAACATGTCACCGTCGGTGGGACCAAGGGCTGCAGCAGGAAACAGCCAGAATCCTATAGCTGGTCTCGTGGCCCGAGCAAGCTCTTCCGGCCCCTCGATGGGCATCTTGGAGGCGTGCTTGATGACCACCCAGTCCCATTTGTGTTGCGAGTCCAGCCAACTTTCTTCCTCCTTCTTGACGAATCGCTTTGCCGATTCGCTGTCGACGATTTGGTCCCCGTACGGGTACGCGGTATACGAAAAGAGTACTCGTGTTCTCGGCTCACGTTGGTTGTCATTCAGTCCGTTGATTTTGCACCTGCGCATCAGGTCCCTCCACGGGATGTGGTATCTCTGTGGGTTGCCCGAGCATGTTGCTACAAACTCTAGCTCGGGTCCGATGGGTCGTGGGTCTTTGTCCAGCAGATCAAACGCGACGTTGAGTGGCCTAATGGGCATGGCATGGTTGAAGCGAATACCAACGCCGTTCATGTCGAAGAACCCCTGAAAGCCATCCATCGGGCCGTTGATGCCGCGTCCATAAGCAGAGTCGGCCAGCCAGATCACCTCTCGTAATTGCGAGATGGTGTCGGCTAGAACCGCCTTCCGGTGCACGTCGTCCCCGTCTGCCAAGCGATGATAGTGTTCCAAGTCGCCCAAGCCCATGGGCATATTGACCAGTCCAACATGCCGGGGATCATGGACTTTGAGATCGTGGATAAAGTCCATGGCGAGCGGCGCGTCGTACGAATTCGAGTACGGCCGTACATAGTCATGCTCTGGATTGAAATACAACAGCTTCTGGACAGGGGGTTCCCGCGAGTATTCGTCATGGGCCAGAGCCAGGCACGGGAGATGAACTCGGTAAAACTCGAGCGCTAATCGCCGAACCCCACGGCTCACAAGGAACAGCACGCTGTTCAGCTGAACGCCTCGAACGACGATGCCATAGCCCGTGCCGCTGGATATCTCGTAGGGGCTGCGAGCGGCAGTGCATGGAAGAGGGGAGCCTTCTTCATGTTCAGAGTCCAGGTCAGCCAAGCTGCGTATCTCAATCTCCAGAAGTCGATTTCGTTTTAGCACCAGGTTCCAAATGGCAAGTTGGAGCTCGGGGGGGGAGCTTCAGGAATGGACCAAAAACGCCCTTGGGGCCCTCGCTGTAAGAAGGATTGATGATTTTGAGATGCTGGTCTGATGCCATGGTTGTTTGGTGTCGACGGATGCTGTCTAGCGCACGGCGACGACGATGTGAGAAATATGAGGCGATGAAGAGGCCGCCCGTGTTGGCCGGCAGCGAGGAGGTTTCTACATTTTCCATGAATGGGGCACACATTCATGGGGGCCAAATCAGGCAGCGTCGCACCCGACTGGGAGGTGCCCGTTACACCAGGTATTCACATCACGCGGCCGCCAATTATGAGGCGTAAGTTGGGCATTTTCACTGCCCTCGTCACATCGCCATTGCCATCACTGCGTGGTGTGGTGATCCGTTTGGGAACACCCCGGCTCTGCGTGTTGGGCGTCTGGCAGAAATCGGGCGTCTTGGGCGACCTTGGGCATCGCAGGTTGGGAATGGGCGCCTTGGTCATTCAACTTTGGTGCATATGGTAACCGCCTTTCGCGGTAACGGATGGATGGGATGACGCGCCGTGTGCGCGTTCGTGTTTCGGTGAACGTGAACGGATCATGACTCGGCCTGTGTGACAGCCCACCGGCCAAGCTGCCAGCAGACTTGGCTTCAGCAAGTGTCGCTCCACGGGCTTGAGTCTTTGGTTCGCATTCATAGGACATGCTTTTCTTTCCGTACTCCACCATGGCTGGCGTCTTGTGCGTGTGGTCAGAAGCCGTATATGACTGACTGTGGCACCAACAGACTTGTAGCATATGAGGTTTACGCACCCTGACCAGACCGTGGAAAAACTCTTCTGAGCTCACGGACCTCTCTCGGAAGCCGTAGCGCTGGTGAGATGGGTCAGTATCTGCGCCTTATCAGTGCCATTATGTTTTCAGAACAGCTAGAGTCGAGGCTGATGCCGACTCAGTGATGATGCGTATAAAGAATGTGTCGCCCGGTACGTTGTGTGCACGGTGTGTCAAGCTCCCAGTCTACTACAGAGCGTTTGTCATAGCCGTGACACGTAACTCGAGACTACTCTATCTCGTAATCCCGTCTATAAATGGCTTCGTGTATAAATGCTTAGACGTTCTCCCTCAAATTGCGTGCTTCCAGTCCCTCTGGATACCGAGTCACCAGACCAGTTGACTCCTAGGGCTGACGATGAATCCTCGCACTTTCGTTGCGCTTGCCCTTAGCGCGACCGCCGTGGCAGTGAACAACAGGCCCGGCGCTTCCACCGCAGCCACGACCGGCCAAACTAAGCAGGGAGATGGGACTGCTCCTGGCGCCTCCAAGGAGCCTTATGACGAGAAGCTGCTCGGCTGGGGCGTAAGTGGAAGGACTCACTGACGCGGAAACAAACATCGAAGGACATCGGCGCGTCTATCGTACACGAACTGACGCGCAGCAGCTCTGCAGGTACCCCGAACAAACGTGCCATTTCACCATGGACAACGAGATCAGGCCGGTGACCTTGTGGCACCTGCCCATGCCCGCGAAATGCGACACGCCAGTAAGGATTCTGCCCGCTCATGAAGCCCTCCTACCTGAGGTAGTCCTGCTGATAGGGAGCCAAATGTAGTGTACGAAGACGGGGAGGCGCTGCGTATGGGACCCTTGGCGGCATACGCCGGTGTGCTGGTAGGGCGTTGCTTGCTTCATCGTTTTGAAGCGGCTCCGGCTGTCTGTGGAGTTCTGCTGGATCCATGTCATCGTTTCGTACATATGAAGCGCTGGGCTGGATGAACACTGCACATAGGCCGGAAAATCGTACTCCTTAAGAGCCGGGTGAATTATTTGTGTTCCGAAGGCTGCTGCTAGGACTGATTCCAGCCTATGAAACTCAATATCTGATGCGCCGTCTGGTGAGATCATTCTATGCCGTGAGTCTTCCAAGTTCCTTCTTGTACTGCCCTCTAGGTCGCACATCAGGCGCCGATGTTTCGAGATGTTTCGATGGAGTGAATACAGGTCCAAGCCACCAAAGCATTTGTGATCTGTCGGCCCTTGCATCTTCTAAGAAGTTTGAATCAGGCGTCTACGCGCGTGAGTGTCGACGACCCCGGTCGAGCCGCTTTGTCTACGGGTCGATGTGACATGAGGAAGCCTGGAGCACACTGCCTTTCCAGGATATGCTGCCGTAGTCGTGTGACCCTTGTTCCTAACAACTCTCGGAACACTGTATGAATACGACCTTTGGGACAAGTCTTGGAAGCCGAGCCCACTGTTGTATCGCCCATGGGTGATCCAAGTTGGGTCGATTTGTCGGATTCCACGGCACCATGTCACCAGTGACTGCCGGCACCCAGATGTTGTCTGGGTCGTCGATGCCTGCAAACCCGAGGGATCGAGCCTGGAACCAGAGATGACCGAACAGATGAATTTTGGCTCTTTTCACCCAATCTTGACATTTTTTCTGGAACTCGTCACTGTCGCGCATGTCTCGGAAATACGTGGCGGACGACGTCTCCCGCTGGCTGTTGGCGGTCTCTTTCCAGAATTCGAAGAAAGCGGAGACCTTCGGGGCGTCATCGAAGTCAATCATTTGAATGCGCTCCTCGCCACACAGCCCAAAGAGCCCCGAGTCGATGGCTTCTGTCTCGGTGCTGTGCAACAGCATCAATACAACGGCGACTAAGACGATCTTTGGCGCGTTTTCGACCAACAAGACCTCATCGACGGAGTCTGGGTCAAACCACCTAGCATCGTCTGGGTCTTCATCCGAAAAGTTGTCTGAGCAACTCGCATCCCTGTTGATGTCGAACGGAAGGAATAGATCGGCGCAAACGGAGGGGATCATGTTCTCTTTTGCGGCTCTGGAGAAAAAGTACGGGAGGGCGCTCTCGGCGCCCGCCATATCGCCGTCGGCGATGCACCATTCCCGCTCCCAGTTGAGGTGCAACACATCGCGAGCGGGCTGGACCCAAATGTTCTCCATGCCTTGAAACGCGCCGTAGTGCAAAAAGTGGCCGGCTTCTAGGGCGACCTCTCGAGATTCGCGGCAAACCCGAGATACAGTCGGCGGCGCCGCATTGCGACGGGAGGTCTCGCGCAACAAGCATTCCTTGCTGCCATCGCCATAGAAGATACCCATATGTTCGTTGCCGATGCGTGGAATGTCGACCTCGGCGACGCGGCGTGGTAGGCACTGGCGCCAGACGAGCCGGCGGAGCTCAGGAGGCAGGGCCGAGAACTGAGGGAAGGTTGCCATTGCTTGACCGATCGCCGCGTATGAACGACACGAATAAATTGAGGATTTTTCACAGTTGTAAAAAGTCGCTGTATGGGCCAAAGAGGAAAAGGGGACGTGGCCGGATGGTGTCTGGGCCTGGGATTGCGACGGGATAAAGGTGAGAAGGTGCGCCCTGTAGTTATCTGAGCTGCTGGAAGGAGTGGGCCGGGTGGATGGACCGCTGTAGGCTAGTTAGTTACAGCCGTACAGGCTCCAGCTGCCAACCGTCTCGCGCTGGCAACACACCAGCGCTCGCCAAGGATGCATGTGAGCGCGAGAAGGCAATGTGAACTTGTGAAGAGGTCTGTCACATAAGCTGGCAAAATCCGCACCAACTCATCCTACGGTCTCACACAGCTTACACTTTACTAACTGCATCACGCAATCATTCGTTCACTTTATATGGAATAGAGCGCCCTCCCTGCCTCCCTGCAACATGATCGTATCTACACGGTGCACCAGACCCGTCTTCTCTCGACAACAAAGACCCGCCATCATGTCGTGCACGGCGTCAGCGCGGCCAGCTTTGTGCCGAGATCATTGCCAATGTCCTTTGCCTTGACAATCGTCTTGAAGTGGCCCGACGCCCCCTTGGCACCCGTCTTGTCAAACTTGCCGCTATTGTAGTCCTTGACGAAATCCGTGATGAACGCCTCCTTCTTGACCGGCAGGTTGCCCGCCGCCTTGAGGTTCGTGACGAGCTTGCCCGTGTCAATCTTGTCGTAGTTCTTGCCCGTCTCCTTGATCGTGGGCACGTCCGACTCCTGGACCTTGAGCCGCTTGACGGCCTCGGCCTTGAAGAACTTGAGCATGTTGCCGGCCTGCTCCTCGCGCCGCCCGTCGATGACGCCCTGAATGCACTCCTTGAGCTTCTTCATGTCGTCGCCGCCGTTGTCCGGGTCGAGGCCCTTTTTCTGCAGCTCCTCGCGCGATTCCTGCACGACGGCGCTGACCCTCGTCCAGACCTTGTCGAATGTGCCCGGCGTGTTGGGCGGCCAGCTCTTCAGCAGGTTGGCCTGGTTCAGGTCGGGCGAGTAGTTGGCCTTTTGGAGCGCGTCGACGACCTCCGTCACGCTCGGCTTGTCGCCGAGGCCCAAGGTCCCCGTGAAGGGTGGCCGGTTGGGCACATGCGCCTGGATGTGCTTGACGAAGTCGTCAATATTGCAGACTCCGCCGTTGGTCTTGCACCCGGGCGCAATCTCCGTCTTGCCGTGGCCCTTGAGCGAGACTTCCATGCGGTAGGCAAAGTAAAAGAAGGCTGTCTGGTACGGTCCGGCGAGCTTGGATGCTTCCACGGCCGCGGCCATGACCAGCAGCAGGACCGACAAGAGCTTCATACTTGACCGAGGGCGACCTTGTTGGAAAGAGATGTAGTCGAGATACTGTCTTCTTGCAGAGCGTCAAGGAAACAACGCAATCGCAAGTGGCAAAGCGATCTGAATGGCAAGATCGCGGGCTCGAGGAGGACCTAGCGGGATCAAGTGTCTCCCTGGAAGGCACACAATGGGATGTTTTACACGCATCGTCGTAGCGGGCCATGAGACCAATCTAGACACTCCTGGATCTTGAATTATGCTCAGCATGTGACAGGCACTCTTGCAATTGGCATGGATAATCATAACAATCTGATATCAGCATTTGGCCGACCGTTCTTACGCCATAAGTCCCTGCAGTCGGCGCAAGACAATGATTCGCGACAGCACCAGCATGCAGCTGAAAACTAGCCAGGAACGCGCAGAAGTGCCGAGCGGCAGGTCGGACCGCATTCGAGCATCGCGTCAGCACCAAAAACATATGCTTGCAAGAAACGCATAACACCAGGCCAATGAGACGATGCAATTGAACAAACTTCGACGCGGCGACTCCCGCAATGTAACATGGAGATTTCGGTTGCGCAGAGGAATGGATCTTGAAGGGTCCTGACACCCCGGCAGGCGGCGCGAAAGATTGATGCTTCGCGCTGGTTCGGGCGTAGTCAGGGACTTTTTTGGACGGGCATGGGGGCCGAATAATTTCGTGGGCCGGGACTACTGACGCAGTTTTAATGGGCTGGCGCTCACCTTTATCCCAGTCACTATAGACACGACTTCCAGTTTGGGGTTTGCGACCGTTTCTGCGCCGTTCTAGTCCGCTTCGATGCCGAGTACGCGGAAATGCAGAGAGCGATTATGGATCGGCAATAGCTCGAGGATGGGACGGTGAGATAATAGTGAGCTGCAGGGATCGGAGAGACGGCCCTTCAGAAGCCATGTTGTATAGGGCCTTCCGGACGTCGTCGGCTTACAGCCAAGTTATGCCCGGGTCTGGACTCGCGATCGATGCTACGACTTCACATGGGCCAGTCAGGTCGGTTATTGGCCTTCTCCGTTCCAAGGGCGCCAAAAGTCCCCGACCTGATCGTCGTACGTTCTCACGCATGGCAGAGAGCGCGGCGTACAACCCGATCTGGTGCTGTCCATGAATGTACAGACCGACCGAGGTTTCGCGCGAATGTCACAGTTGCGCTCCTTGTATATGGCCTCGGGCTGAAGCCGCTTCCATCGACACTTGTCCGCCCACGTCGCTCTTTTTCTACATTCTCACAGAGGCGAAAGGCGATTTCAGCACCAGGACCAACCTTTCAATTTGGTCTTTGCCATTGCGCAGACTTCTGCCGCAACCATGGCAGCCATCGTGCAGGCATTTGCCTTGGCTGCCTTGGTGAGCCCTTCGGTGGCATCGACCTTTTATTCTGCCCTCTCTCCATGCCCTCTCCCATGCTCAATCTCGGGCCCAGACCCGGCCAATTGGACTCACTACCACGACGCGCAACGCCTGTCATATTGCGATGAGACTACGCTCTTTGACCTCAACATTCACAACCCTGTCGACGACCCGGACACAAGCATCCTGATTCGCGCTTGCTCAGCCGGAAGCGCTACGTCTGGCTCCTCCAAGAGACTTGCGGATCGGGCACTCGTCGCACGTCAGAGACTATCCTTCAACCACAGCGATGAAGCTGGATCCGGCGCGAAGGCGCTGGCTTCGAAATGCGGCAAAGCCATCGAGAAGAAGCAGGCTGTGCAACTTGCGCACTGGGGCAAGGCGTCCGCCGGTGCGGCGGAAGACATTGCAGTATCCATCGCCCACTTAAGCCAGTTTCTCAGCGAGAGCAAGGACTGCGGCGAGGAAGTGCTGTTTGCCCGCTCCGGCAAGACCATCGTGGGCACTTATATCGGGTCCACGGTGAGCAAGTCCAGCGCCGCCAGCCTGGTCTCCAAGTTGGGCGAGCAGTCGAGAGGCACAGGCGCGAGGTCCGCCGCCCAGCTGTGCACCTCCTTTGGCCCAACCATGTTTGGCGTCGTGGCCGACGCGACGGGAGACCTTGCCGCTGTGCAGAAGAGTCTCGCGACGTGGAGTAACGCAACGTGCCTGACGGGCTTCGATTCGCAAACAACATGGAAAGACATCGGCGTGTCCACGATCCCACTGGCGGATATATCCGTCGCGCCCACTGGCGACGGACGCTCCCTGGAAGCCCGCGCGACGTGCAAGTACACGCAAGTGAAAGCCGGCGACGGCTGCTGGGCGCTGGCCAAGCGGTGCGGCATCAGCGAAAAGGACCTGTCCAAGTACAACCCGACGCCCAAGTTCTGCGACACGCTCGCGCGTGACCAGTACGTCTGCTGCTCAGCAGGCACGCTGCCCGATTTTTCGCCAAAGCCCGGCGCGGACGGATCCTGCGCCGTGTACCAGGTTAAGAAGGACGATACCTGCGCGGCGGTGGCGAAAGCACACAGCACCGACGTGAAGCGCATCGAGAGCGTCAACGGCAACACCTGGGGCTGGGCGGGATGCAAGCGCCTCATGGTCGGGCAGAAGATCTGTCTCAGCAAGGGCGACCCTCCCATGCCGGCGGAGGTGCCCAACGCGGTGTGCGGGCCACAGAAGCCCGGCACCAAGAAGCCGCCCAAGGGGACGAAGCTGGCGGACCTGAACCCTTGCCCGTTGAACGCGTGTTGCAACGTTTGGGGCCAGTGCGGCATCACGCCCGAGTTTTGCACGCCGTCGCCGGCCGACACGCATGCGCCCGGCACGGCCAAGCCGGGGAGCAACGGGTGCGTCTCGCACTGCGGCACCGACATCACCAACAACAAGACGGGGCCGGCGGTGGCACGGCAGATTGCCTACTTTGAGGCGTGGAACCACAACCGCAAGTGCCTGTGGATGTCGCCGTCCAACATCCCCGAGTACTACACGGACGTGCACTATGCGTTTGCCAACATCACCAACGACTACAAGGTGGACGTGGGGCAGTACAAGAAGATGTTTGACGAGTTTGTGGCACTCAAGAAGAAGCGCCGCATCGTCTCGTTTGGCGGCTGGTCATTTTCCACAGAAGCCGACACGGCGCCCATCTTCCGTGTTGGCGTGACGGATGCGCAGAGGCAGCTGTTTGCCAACAATGTGGTAGAGTTTGCGAAAAAGTATAACCTCGATGGGCTGGACTTTGACTGGGAGTATCCGGGCGCTCCAGACATTCCGGGTATCCCGCCGGGTGACCCTGGCGACGGGAAGCGCTATCTCGACTTTCTCAAGCTCGTCCGTAAGGGGCTGGCCAAGGATAAGTCGGTGTCTATCGCTGCGCCCGCGTCGTATTGGTATCTCAAGGGGTTCCCTATCAAGGACATTGGCGAGGTTGTCGACTACATCGTCTACATGACCTATGACCTCCATGGCCAGTGGGACTACGGCAACAAGTTTGTCAACGAGGGATGCCCCAACGGCAACTGCCTTCGTTCGCACGTCAACATGACGGAGACCAACTACGCGCTCGCCATGATCACCAAGGCGGGCGTCCCGACGAACAAGATTGCCGTGGGCTTGGCGCGGTACGGACGCTCGTTTGAGATGACCAAGGCGGGCTGCACTGGGCCAGAATGCACTTTCACCGGCCCCAAGTCTGGCGCCTGGCCGGGCCAGTGCACCGACACGCGGGGATACATTTCCAACTGGGAGATACGACAGCTCATCGCCAAGGCGGATAACGGCGAGAGCGGCCTCAAGGTGAAGCAGATCGACTCCAAAGAGGGCGACGTCGTCATCTTCAACGACAAGCAGTGGGTATCCTGGCTCAACAACAACAACTTCCTCGAGCGACTCTTCAAGTTCAACAACGAGAAGTGGGTGGGCACGGTGGAGTGGGCGGCCGACCTCAACTGGAACTCGAACGGGCCGGGCAACGACGACCCGGACGAGGGCAGCTGGGACGAAGACGACGACGACGCGGAGCCGGCGTGCGACTTTTCGCTCACGTTTGACTCGCTCGACGACCTGGCCAAGACGGACCACTCCAACTACTGCATGGGCATCTACGCGACGGCGACGCTGTCCAAGAACCTCGACGCCGCGCTCGCCGACTACAAGGACGTCAACAACGGCTACGACGAGCTGTTCGGGTACTACGTCAAGTACATCAAGAACCTGATCCCCGTGGCGCTGGACGACTTCATGGCCAAGGGCGGGAGCAAGTACTTTGACTGCTCGTCGGGGCGGTACGACAACAACAAGACGCACACGTGCGCCGAGGTGGGCAAGGCGCTGCGCGACGAGACCATGTTCGACCTGTACTACACGCTGCGCGACGACAAGGGCTTCTACAAGGACCTGGCGGACGGGCACGGCATCGTGGCCGACTGGGTCAAGTTCGGCGAGGTCAAGGAGGAGTCGCACTGCACGCCCGACTCGCAGCAGGACGGGTGCGAAAAGGTGCGCAAGGTGTACCACGGCTACCCGCTCAAGGCGGACAAGGTCGAGCCGCCGAACCCCAAGGACATTGTGACGGAGGCGGGCACCAACATGGACGAGCTCAAGGACAAGATCGACGCGACGTGGATGGACATGATGCTGGGGCAGTGGGACGGGCCGGCCAACGACGCGGTGCAGGTGCTGGGCATCCCCGTGGCGATGATCAAGCAGGCCATCGACTCGATGCGCGAGGTCAAGAAGATTGGCGAGACGGAGAAGAAGGAGGAGCAGAAGAACCTCATCATCACGATTGTGAGCGCCGTGCTGGCCGTGGTACCCTTCGTGGGCGAAGGCAGCGCCGCGCTGGCGGGCATGGCGACGCTGGGCCGCATGATTGCGTTCGCGGGCGAGATTGCCAACGGCGCGCTGACGCTCTACGAGGTCGTGGACAACCCCGAGAGCGCGCCCATGGCCATGTTTGGGATGCTGCTGGGCGCGGCGCCGCTGCCGCGCACGCCCGCCTCGTTTGGCAAGATGGGCAAGCTGGAGGCGGAGATTTCGGGCGCGGGGACGCTGGGCAAGATGGGGGAGATAGTTGCCAAGGACACGGGGCTGATTAAGAAGATTGTCAACAAGTGTAAGAAGTAGGGGGGAGGTGGATGGGTGTCCTCGGGCTTGTGGAGGCGCGTCGGAGAGATGTGATGTTATACCTGGTCCGTGGAATACATGAACGGGATGTTTTTATGTAAACGTGGTCGTATCTCGAAATATCAAGGTACTGTGGCACAAAAATTCAACGTATCATTCGGAGCTTTTAACGGGTTACAGAAGTACGATGTTTGGGTGACAATTCTGGGGTACAGTTGCGCCGCACCAGGACCGTTGTGTGCTATCAGTTTGTGCTGACCTGGGCGTCTTACACGATGTCCGAGACGCCGGCTGTCCGCCCACGCAGCAAGCTTGGTAGCATCATGTACGCCCTGGGGCCGATCTTACAAGCACGAAATCCACTGTATGGCATCAAGGACAAAACTAGTCAAGGAGAAGAAGAAAAGATGCGCTGCGACCAACGTCGACCTGAAGCCTGGAAACAATCAAGCAGCGTAGGGTAGCGTAGAGAGTGTTGGGAAGATTTGGGTGGTGGGCAGGTGCCGACAGCCAATCCGACGCTGCCAATTTCCAAGGCGGGTAAATTTGCACCGCCCCGGCCTGTGTCAACTTTTCCTGGACCCCACATTTGCACAGGGCGGGCGACCCCTCCACAAAATTCCATCGGCGGAGGCCATGGCTCGACTTTTTTGTTCGGCATCAATCCAGTCGCTCTTCGAATCCTACGACGCCCGCGACGACACCGCACGCGCAGCACCCGCACACGACTCTCCGCGCCAAGCCTCTCTGAAGGCGAGAATCGCGACCATGGCGGACCTCGCCGCGCCGCCCGTGCTGTCCACGCCCGACGACCACATCCTCGACGTGCCGGCCGCCGACGCCGTCCTCACGTCGACCCTCTCCGACGACGCCCTCCGCTCGACCTACGAGATCCCCCGCACGGCCGGAGAGATTGCCCGGGGAGGATGGAGGACAGTCGCTTTACAGTTCCCCGACCACATGCTCGTTGATGCGCCGCGCGTCGTCGAGGCCTTGGGCCGCGAGCTCGTCGCCCAGCGGACGCAAGAGTCGGCGGAAGCGCCCCCGCCGCGGATACACATCCTCGCCGACACGAGCTACAGCGCGTGCTGCGTCGACGAGGTGGCCGCCGAGCATGCCGACGCCGACGTCGTGGTGCACTATGGCCGTACGTGCCTCAGCCCGACGAGTCGCCTGCCCGTCGTGTACGTCTACACGTCGCATCCGCTGGACCACGCCGTGGCGCTGGACCGGTTCGCGGCCGAGTTTCCTGACACAACAGCCAAGGTGGTCGTCATGGCGGACCTGACGTACCAGGACCACGTCGAGAGCCTGGTGGAGGAGCTGCGCGGGTGGGGCTACGTCAACGTCCTCGCGACAGAGGTGGTGCGCGATCCCGCGGCCGTGATTCCCAACCGCAGGATATGCAGGCCCGAGCTCGACGACGATTCAATACGACAACATGCCCTGTTCCACATCGCCGACCCTCCTGCAGCGCTGCTCCTCGCTCTGCAGTCTCGCTTCGCCTCGCTCCACGTCCTCTCCACATCGGCGTCGCCCTCCGTCGACAACCCGACGCTGCGGACCATGGGTCTGCTCCGACGGCGGTTCGCGCGCGTCCTGTCGCTAGCCTCGGCCGGCGTCGTGGGCATCCTCGTCAACACGCTCTCCGTGTCCAACTACCTCTCCTCGGTGGACCTCTTGCGGGCCAAGATTGCGCGCGCGGGCAAAAAGAGCTACACGGTGGTGGTGGGCAAGCTCAACCCGGCCAAGCTGGCCAACTTTGCCGAGATTGAGGGCTGGGTCGTCATTGGGTGCTGGGAGAGCGGGCTGGTGGAGGAGGACGCCGGGTACTGGCGGCCGGTGGTGACGCCGTTTGAGATGGAGGTGGCGCTGATGAGCGAGGAGGAGCGGACGTGGGGCGGCGAGTGGTGGGCGGGCATCGAGAAGCTGCGGGACGATATGGCCTCCGAGAAGGCCGAAACGCAAGAGCGGGAGGCGGGAGATGGTCAGGCGGAGGATGGCCAGGCGGCAGATGGCGAGGGGGTGGAGGATACCGAGGATGGCGTCGAGGGCGACGAGTCGCTGCCGCCGCAATACGATCTGCGGACAGGCAAGCTCGTCAGCCACAGCCGGCCGATGCAGCTGACGGTACGGAGCGCGAGCAGCACTGCCGCGACCGACGACAGCGGCAAAGACGGGGACGGCGACGGCGCACCACCAAAGACCGGGTCGGCACTGGCACGCCGCGCGGCCGGGGAGCTGGCGAGCATCAACGGAGTGGCCAGCCCGGGCGCCGAGTACCTGCGGTCGAAGCGGACGTGGCAGGGCCTCGGCAGCGACTTTGGGACGGGCGAGGCGAGCACAGTGGTGGAGGAGGGGCGGAGCGGGCTGGCGAGGGGGTACACGGTGGGCGAGGAGGAGGCGAGGAGATGAAGACGACGGTGTTCACAAGGGGATATGCATGACGGGCGGGCTTTGAATGAATGAATGAATGAATCATCAAGACTTTGCGGTCTCTGTTCGATCTACATACACACATACGTACATGCATAACGAGCGCCCGCGTACGCTCAAGTCGGCCGTGCCAAAGCATGAAAGAGGCGCCCCTGCTGCGCCGTCCAGAGGACAGGACAGGCACAGGGAGATGCGCAGGCAAGCAACCAAACAAACAAACGAAACCCAGCAGACAAGCCAGCAAAAGCAACAAAATCAACGAGGTATATGTCCCATCCAGCGCCTTTCGTCCATCCGTCCGTCCGTCCCAAGTCCCTTATTTTTACCGAGTCGTAACCAGACCCTGGCGTCGCAACGCACTGCATCGTCACTCATCCGCCGCCGTCGTGTCGTAACCCTCCGTCCACGTCTATCTATACGTAGACCCTCCGCGAGTGGCTATGGCTGCGGCGCGACCCGCCCGAGCGACTCCTGCTATGGTGCCTATGCCCATGCCGTCCCCCATGGTGATAATGCGTGGTATGCCGCGTGCGCACGACCCTCTCATCGCCGTAATACGCACTCAGGCTATCCCCGTGGCTAAACGCCGCCACGGCGGTCGTGAAGAAGAAGATGATGTTCATGATGGCAAACGCCCAGCTGGCCTTGAGCATGGCGCACGGCTTGTTGGGCTGCCAGTCGACGACGGCGGGGACGGCGACGCGGTTGGTCCACAGGCGCGACTGCGAGGGGTCGTCGGAGCAGTCGGCGTCGGCGATGCCGCGCAGCAGGTAGACGCCCGCGATGAGGGTGCCGAAGATGCCCATGTCGACGAGCGAGACGAGCCGCGCGTTGGCGCTGGAGCGGTGGTACGAGAAGAGCGTGAAGACGGCCCAGGCGAGGGCCAGGACCGAGGTGATGAAGAGGATGAGGATGGGGTCCGGGGTGAGGGCGTTGTGCGAGACGAAGATGTTGATGAACCAGGCGAGCATGCCCATCATGGGGATCTACATTGGCGGTCAGTAAATGGAACTTTGACTCTCGCTACCTTATCCAGCGGCGCAGTCTGGGACGGGATGGGGGGGAGGGAGGCGTGCGAGGTGGAGAGGGATGCATACCAGCGTCACAATCTGCGAGATGCGCGTGCATACAAAGATGAGCGCGAAAAACATGGCGCCGTTGTCGCGAACCGAAGTCCGACTTTATGACTGCTCTGTTTTCTTCTTTCTCTTTGGTCTCGTTCGACTTGTTCTTCAAAACCCGATGCGCGGGCGTGGGCGCCGTTGGGCCACGCAGGCGATGCGCGCGCGGGGCAGCAGCTGCGGTGGCGGCGGGGTGGCTCGTCGTCGGCGGCGGCGGGCAGTGGAGATGGATCTCGACACAATGCGATTGTCTGTTGTAGCGCTGGTGGTCGCGTGGGCTAGGCTAGTAGTCTAAACGGCGGGCTGTCCCGAAAGTCAAAAACCCGAGGCGACAGGAATGAAGCGGTGCGTCGTCGCAACGGTCGGCGGTGGCCTGACTGGAATGGAAAGATGGACGGATGAGGTGGGAAAGGGAAAGGAAAAGAAAGTGTGTGCATGCGCGCGCGCGCCGGTGGGAGGTTGGGCGGGCTTGATATACTCTTGCACTGCGCGCGCATAGATGGGCCAGACAAGCTGCAGCTGCGTGAGTGCGTGTGTGCGTGGCTGACGGGATGGATGGGATTGATAATGGGGAGGGGCTGGGAAGATTCGGGCGTGCATGAGTTGAACCGAAAAGAGTCCACCTAGGCTAATACGGGATCGTAACAGGGATTGGCTCTCGGCTCGAAGCGTGCGCTCTCTTTCTCTGCTCTTGGGTGAGAGGCGTGTGTGGGTGAGAAAGCTGCCCATCCATGCAAGGGCCCTTTTCGCGCAGCCATGCAAATATCGGGAGGCTGGCTGGGCTTGGCCAACCTTGGTAGTGAACAAAGAGGCACAGGCCAGGCTAGCGGCCGTGGGTGACAGTGGGAAAAGCGAGGCGCGAACAGGGCGGGCGCCTGCTGCTGCACCTGCTGCTGCTAGCAAGCACGCTTCCTTTCCAATGGTGTGGGTTCCCGGGGCAGCATGGGTGAGCGGGTGGCTGGAAAAGATCCCTGGCGCTGCGCGCACTTAGGCAGTGCGCCGTGTGCTGTATGCACGTCACACCCGCCAACGAAAGGGCCCGCTTCGCTTCTCCCGGCACGGCGGAGGCTTGTGTCTCACCCTCCGGGCACGAGGCAATGCACGGGAGGTTTAACCCGCGGCGCATGCAGATTCCACAGCGCGTGCAGAGTATCATCATTTCCTCCCCTTCTGCGCTACTTTTTATTTTATTTGTTTTTTTCATATTATCCGGGCAGTGGCAGTACTAAGTTAAATGGCCTGGCGGAAAGGCGAGCGAGGTGCCTGGATGGCGCGAAGCTCGGGGTGCGGCCCGGACGGCTGGCTGGCTGGAGGATGGAAGTGGAGGGGGGGCTGGGCTGGCGGCAGCTGGAGGATGACGTCGCCTGAACCGCCAACTAACTCGCCCACTAAAACCACCCAACTGCCTCCCAACCTGGATGGAAGCACCTGCCCGGCAGCGGCGCACCCGAACCTGGAACCAACCCTGGAACGGGCGTTGACTGCCCAAAGCCTCAGGTTGTTCGACCAGTTTAGCTGCTGGGCAACCAGCGCGCGCAAGCCTCACCCTCTCGATCAGAGTCGCACACATTCCCGGACCTGGGGCTACGAGATGCAGCAGCCCGGAGTTCGTCACTAAGCGCATCCATGCATAGGCGTGCATGTCACCAGAACGTTACTTCGTAGGTTCTCTTGTCTTGCCCAACCCACGATCGAGTCGGAGATTCACGCAAGGCAAGATGAGATGCCCTGTGTTGCCGGAAGAAACGGGAACCTTGGACCCCCTTGTAGAAAATGTGGCTGGGGCCCGCCGGGGGGGGGGGGGGGGGTTTGAACTGTGAAGCGTTCCGGGCGGGGGCCAAAAATGGGAGTGGCTGGGAGTGCCCGCCCGCTCCGGCAGGCCGCCCGCTGTGGGTGGGGCTTCCGCCGGTGCCGTTCCCGCCTTCCGGCAGGCGCCACCGCCGGCCCGGGCGGGCTTTTCGGCGCCGCGCCGTTACCTTGGATTTCCGGGACGGGGACGGCGTATAAACGGGCCCGGTGCCAATCACTCGGGGTGCTCCGCGTGCGATGCGCAAACGGGCTCGCCTGTGCGACGGCTCAAGGCAGTACCAGACAGCCGAGGGCAGGCACACGGCCAAAGCGCTTGGCTCGAAACAACGCTGCGCTTCCGTGGCCATCCCACATGTCTGAGGGTGTCGTCTGCATTATATACTCGTGCTCGTTAACGTGCAGGGCCCTCGTGTTCCTAGCTGGCCCCTGCACGCGCAAGTCAAGCGGCCTCGGGTGGTCTACAAACCTTCGCCATCTCGACAACATGAACATGTAGGTGCATGACCTCCGTGGCGGATCCTGCAGGAGCCGCATCCATCATGCCAACGCGGTCTGTCCGAGGAGCATCGACGTGCACGGCGGGTCGTTGCCAGCTGAAAATGGCGTTATCCGGGCTGCGTGTCACAACCCTCCCCCAACTTCCACAGCGGACCCGGCCCGCTGTACCAAGTGTTGCGGCCTTTCATCCGCCTGCTCCCAGTTCCTGTGCGGGGCCCATTCGGCACGTCAAGATGCACTCCAACGGCTGAAATGCCGCAAACTCACGCCTGCCAAGTGCCGATAAGGATTCACGAGCAATGGACTCTGCCGACGGGGCGTCCCGAGCATATCATCAATGAGTTGGCATTGTTGCCTTAATGCAGTGCACTAACTTCTCCTCACCGCTTTGATCACCAGAAGTTTTGATCCGGCACTCCTAAGTGAGCCTAGCACCTCACTGGATGAACCCGTCTTGACCTCTCTGGTTGGAGGCTACGTTCAGCACCAGCATTGAACAAACCTGTCGGCGCCATGCAGTCCCTCTGGACGACTTCGTCTCGCGCATCAAAGGCGCTTCTCTTGGCCCTGATTTGCGGCCAATATTTACGTGTAGTCGCTGACACAGGACCCACGCGTCCAAACATTTTGCTCGTCATGACCGACGATCAAGGTAACGCCGCATCAATACATGCGACGGTGGGATACCGAGTGCGTTTCCGTACGTGTGCACTTACTCGATGCCCTTGGCAGATCTGCACATGAACTCCATGGCCTTTATGCCCAACGTCCGAAACAAGATTGCGACCAGCGGCGTCAGGTTCCAGAGACACTACTGCACCAGCGCGTTTTGCTGTCCCTCGCGTGTGAGCCTGCTGACAGGCAAATGCGTCCAGTACGTCTGAGCCCCTGACTGGAGGCTCCCAGAGCAATATGTCGCGAGATGGCGACGTGCCAGAGCTTACACAGCCGCAGCAACACCAACGTCACCGAAGTCTCGCCACCGCATGGTGAGAGTCACCTTTCCCCAGGTCCGTCCTGTCGCAATTGACTCTAACATCACTCACAGGAGCATATGACAAACTTGTCCGACAGGGTCTCAACGATGACTACCTCCCGCTCTGGCTGCAGGACGCTGGCATCAGCACCTACTATGTCGGCAAGCTGATGAACGGCCTCACCATCGACAACTATCGAAGCCCGCCGCCGCGAGGCTGGACCGGCAGCCAGTGAGTCGCACGAGCTCCCCATACTGAACCACCCGCTGACCCTGCGACTTCTCCAAGCTTCCTTCTGGACCCGGGTGCGTACGACTACCTCAACTCGACCTGGACGCTTGACAACCACGATTGGGTCTCCCACTCCGGCGTCAACGCCATCGACGCCACGACCAAACATTCGGTGGACATGTTGCACCGTGCCATCGACGACGGCAAGCCGTTTTTCATGGTCGTGGCCCCGACGACCCCGCACATCGGCATCAACGCCAGCAACAACCGCCACAGCTACCACCCGATCCCGCCCGCCAGGTGGAAAGACGCCTTCGCCGACAGGTTCGTACCCCGAACGCCCAACTGGAACAGCAAGAACCACCAGAGCGGTGCATCGTGGCTTCGTAACTTACCCCGGCTAAACGACTCCGCCGTAGCGGACCTCGATGAGCTGTACCGCGCGCGGGCCCGTTGTATCGCCGGCGTGGACGACATGGTGGACCATCTGCTGTCTGTTCTTGAGGAGGCAGGCATCACCAACAAGACACACATCGTGTTCACGACCGACAACGGCTACCACATGGGTCAGCACAGGCTGGGCCCGGGCAAGAAGCAGGGCTTCGAGACGGACATTAACATCCCCTTGGTATGGCGCGGGCCAGGCGTGCCTGAAGGCCGGCTCACCGACGCCGTGTCCACGCACACGGACATGGCGCCCACGTTCCTCGCGCTTTTCGGCCTGCCGCTCCGCACGAACCTCGACGGACGGGTCATACCGGCCGTCGTGCCGGGCGCCAACCCGCAAAGCAAGCCCAGCGAGCACCTCAACGTGGAGCTCTGGGGCGGCGGCCATCCCTACGAGCTAGGCCCGTACGCGAGCCTCAACAGCGAAATCCCCGGCGTGGCCAACAACACGTACAAGGCGCTACGTATCGTCGGTGGCAAGTACAGCCTGTACTACTCTGTGTGGTGCACCAACGAGCACGAGCTGTACGACATGGTCGCCGACGAGCACCAGACGACGAACCTGCTGCCTCACACGTTTAACATTCTCGACGCCACCAACATGAACACGACTTCACGAAGGTCTCTATTTGGGCGATCGCTGTACCCCGTCGTGCAGCGCCTCGACGCGCTGCTCATGGTGCTCAAGGCGTGCGTCGGCGAGCAGTGCACCCATCCCTGGCGGCAGCTGCATCCGCGGGGCGACATCGAGACACTGGAGCAAGCCATGGATGGCGAGTTCGATTTGTTCTACGAGGCGCAGCCCAAGATTTCCTTTGCGGCCTGCGAGGCGGCGTACCTGCCGGAGGTCGAGGGGCCTCAGGAGGTAATCCAGTATCGCCCCGAGAAACTGGCTAGGTGGCGTGAATGCTTAGCGCTTGTAAGTTAAGGACAGAAATCCACGCCGCTCTCGACTCGTTGGCTGTTTGCGAATAACCATTGTTCGGGAAGATTGCAGGTGGCCACTGAAGGACAGCTGGTTCGCTTGGACAACTGCCATCTGCAAACCTGTTTTAGAGAGCCATCTCAGACAGATCAAATGTGAACAATCACCGCCTCACTGGCCCCAATTTTGACATTCGCCCTACCCCCGGAGACAGGCACAGTCGTAAACTCGTCCAGGCCCGGCACCTTCTCCCCAACGCCATTGTTCTCGTACGTCCACGTGCGGCCAGCCCAAGACGCGGTTCCGTTGACGCTCGCACCCCCGGAAGACGTCAGCGTCTGCACCTTGACGGATCGGACGCCCCGCGGCACCGGCAGCGTAAACGTGCGCGCCGGACGCGCTCCGCTGCCCTTTTGCCACACCTTGTAGTTGATGATGGCCACGCGCCGCAGCTGGTCCTGCTCGTACCCGGCGTAGGCGGCGACGAGGTCGTCGTTTGTCTGCACCTCGCTGACCCGGAACGCCTTGCTCTTGCCGATGAAGTCGGCGACGAGCAGGTGGCCGTAGTATGGGGAGCGCACCTCGGGCTGCAGGCCGTCAAAGGCTATAGGGTGCCAGGCGACGTAGCCAAAGACTTGCCCAAGCTGCATGTTTACCCTCGTTACGTTCTGCCTGTTGTTAGAGCCAGGAGCTCAAAAACAGTGAACTGGGCGGGGGAATTCACCAAGGACGCTGCGTACAGCAGGTAGTCTGCTGTCCAGAGTGCTGACCCAAAGATGCCTTCGGATTGGTCAATGGAGCTCTGCTTGTCGGTATACCTCCCGGACTCGCCTAGAACGACCTGCACATTTGAGTAATGCGCCTGCATGTACTCAAAGTCTGGAAGGTAGGCGTTGAGTCCGTCTTTGACAAACGTGTGGTTCATCAAGGTGGCTGTACCTCCGTCAGCCCCCATATGTCGCTGACGGATCCATGCCAAGCACGCGTCATGAACTTACACTGCAGGCCAGTGGTGGTATTTGTGTATTCATAGCTGAGCGAGGTCAGCACAGGGGCATGATCTGTTGAACGTCGAGGCGGTGGACTCACTGGTGGAGAGAAACTGATTTGACCAAGTTTCCGTCTGTTATTCCGGCATCAAACACGGATTGTCTCCAAGTTACACTGTCAGTCCAAGCTCGACTCCACCGTAGCCGATCCAGATACGTACGCGCTGAAAGGAGCGGCATGGGCCGACGACAGAGTCAACGTCTGGAACAACGGCCCAGCGGGCAGCCCTAGCGCACCCACGAGCCAGTCCGCGTACGCGCGCCAATCGGCCGAGAACTCGGCGGGCCCGTACCCCGCGGGCCGCGAGCCCTGCTTAACATACAGGTCGACCTCATTGCCAATCTCTAACGCCTCGAGGTTCTCAAGCCCGATGTTGTCGACGGCGGCGCGTGCCTCGTACTGCGAATTGGTCTTGTTGCTCTTGGCGAACGGCACGTCGTACACCCAGCGCGTGCCGGGCCAGTTGCGGAAGCCCTCGTAGAAGACGGGCCCGAAGACAAACTTTTGGCCGATGCCGGCGCCCTGCTGGGGTGGCGTGACGGGCAGAACTTGGTCTGGGTTGAAGTTGGAGTAGTCTCTGGGGATACTGTGAGTGACTTGTACACATCCAGAGGAGGAAGAACAGACGTGTTTGTGCCGCCGACGCGGACGACAAGAGGGCCGCCGGTGCGCTCCTCGACGGAGCGAATCAGGTTTCGCGAAAAGGTATTTGGGTGAGATGCATTTCCTGTGGCATAATCAGCTTCATGTTTCTGCGCAGCTTCATCGCAATCGAGTGTGGGCCTACCCGTGTAAGACGCAAACGAGCTCCCCTGAATCGCAAAGCTCGGGAACGAGGAGTCTATGAGCTTCGAAGCGCCAGCAGGCACCTTCTGCTGGAGGTTCAGCGTGACTGATTGACAAGTGGTTTGCGACACGGCCAGTGCCGCAAGACTGAGAACCAGCAAGGCGGTCATTGCGATGGAAGTGATTGCTCAATTAAACAGAGCAACTCTTTGCGATTGGGTCTCACACGCACACTGACTGGAGCCGGACCAAGTCGCTTCCTTTATCCTCCATCAAGCACTCTCGCAAACCAGTGTCTTGATGCCGTGCCCTTCATGCCGTGCCCCTCACGGCCCGGCCGATCAGCATGTCTGGCGTTACGCTGGCTTACAATGGCGAATTGGAGGTGTTTACCCGTCGAGACGAACGCTCCGAGCGACGACAGCCGATCTTGCATGTGGCCATGTCTCCGACTGGAAGCCGTTCGCTTCCTTTCAGAGGCAAGGCTTCTTAGTCGCCTCTGCTATTCACGTTTCTGGTTACTGGGAGCTTACATGGTGTGCAGCCAGGGGTAGCCGTCCGGTCGGGTCGCTCGGCAAATACGCCAGCAGATAGGCGACGGCTCCGAGGTGTGCGTATCGTCCGGCGGATTGACATGCAACGCGTATTAGGACTCTGTAATATTGAAGCCAATTGCGCCATTGCAGTTGTTGGTGATGCAAGCTGATTGTGCCAGCGACTGTTGGTGGCTTCAATGTTCTTGTCCGGGAACTTTGGCAATGGACGAGGCATGGGCCGCTCGGCACAGGATTCGGACGATCGGCAACGTCAAATATTGCGACCTCTCAGCTCGGTTTAGAGCAGGGTGTTGGCGCTTTGGCGCCCGCCACATGATTCCCCGCGCGACAACATGAAGGTGCTCACGGCGCAATACAAGGACGCGGGTGGAAGCCCAAGATCTGGTTTAAGAATCGGACGGCCCGCTATTCGGATGCTTGGCGATCGATGCCATCTGTCACAGAAACCCTTCTTTACTCACAGCGTCCCACTTGATCATTGACCATGGCGCCCTCTCCGCCTGCTGAGACCCTCAGCAACGGCAAGACGTTGCCCTTTACAACACGAATCAAGGAGTTTACTCCCATGGTCTTGTTTATGACCTTGTCAGTATTCGGCTCTAGAGTTGCGGAGGATGTGCTAACTTAAACCTCGATAGCTACCTTGCGGTCACTGCTTGGAACTATGGCTATGATGTTTGAACTGCCCTCGCTCAATCGATTCGTAGGCTTACAGTTCTTAGGTCTCTGTATTTGCTGGCGTGCAAGCTATGGATCGTACGTGACCGCAGGACTGTATGCGTTCAGGCACGAAGCTGACACTTATGCCCAGCATTTGTTCGGCGATTCGGTTCCTACAACGCAGTCACTCACAAGTATGCCATCCGGTCGTACCTTGTGTCGATCCTGAACTCATTCCCATACTTGGGGAAGCTGCTCGTTCGTCCAGCCGCCCGTTGCGCGCGAGGACCGCGCTGACTTGACCGATACCAAGGGATGCTGGGCTGCCACACCGCTGGCCGAAAAGATTGGTCGCAAGAAATCAGTCCTGGCGGTGATCGCCACCTCCTTCATGTGCGTTGTGCCTACAACTGTCCGTGCCCGGCTTCTCACATCAATAGTGGTGTTCTTCTTCAAATTACTGCAACTACGGTAGCGCAATTCACGGTCGGCCGCATGCTTTGCTATGCAATGACGGGAATCTGCGTCAATGTCATGCCTGCTTACATGGCAGAGTGTGCGCCGGCCTGCCTGCGTGGCATGGTGACGTCCCAGTTGCAGATGCAGATTGTGGTTGCCCAGCTGGTGGCTTCGGGGGTCAACTATGGCACGTCGACGATCAAAACCGACGCCGGGTGGCGCATCTCTGTCGGTGAGTAGGCTTACTAGATATTGTGAATTCGTCAAGCTAATCGAACCAGGTGTCCAGTTTGTCATGCCTGGACTGCTTCTCGTTCTGTACCCGATGGTTGTCGAGTCACCCCGCTGGTAAGCGCTCGACCATTGTGGCAGCTGTCTCAGTCAGTAAGGCTCACCAGGCTTTCAGGCTCCTATCGCGAGATCGCTTCGAGGACGCAACCGCCTCTCTCCGCCGCTTACGGAAGAAAGATGTCCCAGACGAAGTCATCCAGGACGAGGTCAACCTTCTAGGTCACCTGCAAAGCAACGAAGGCAAAGGCTCGTGGAAGGAGATCTTTACTGGGACAAATAGGGTGAGTACAGTTCAGAAGCCTTCCTAGCGGCGAGACTGACGTGCACACAGCGCCGAACAATTGTCGCGGTCATTGTCATGGTCGGGCAGCAAATCACGGGCCAGGCATTCGTCTCGCAGTACTCGGTGACATTCTATAAGCAGCAGGGCTACACCAACAATTTCGAGCTCGGCATGATTCAGCAAGCGTTGGGCGTGGCGGCTTCCATCCTCACGACCGTGGTGGTCGACTCCTTTGGGCGGCGCCGCATCCTCCTCATCGGCGGGACCGCCAACTCGGTCTTTCTCTTCATCATGGGCGCAATGGGGAGCATCGCTCATCCCTCCACGACTGAGAAGCGACTGCTGGTGGCCAGCGTCATGATCTGGTTTTACTTTTACCTCCTGTCGTGGGCATCAGTTCCATACATTGTGCTCGGCGAGGCGTCGACGCGCCGTGTGGTGGAGAAGACGAGCAACCTGGCGGTGTCGCTGTCCGTGCTGTCTGCGTTTCTGGTGTCGTTCACGGCGCCGTACCTCATCGGCGCTGACTATGCCAACCTCGGCGGCAAGGTCGGCTTCATATACGGCGGGCTGAGCGTGGTGTTTACAGCCCTCACGTGGTTCTACGTTCCGGAGATGAAGGGCCGGAGCCTGGAAGACATTGACTCCCTCTTTGAGAAGAAGGTGCCCACGAGGCACTTTCGCACGGCGGATATTTCGGCCATCCAAATCTCCCTGGATAAGCTTGGGGAGAAGGATTTGTCGGCAGTGGAGGAAAGGAGAGCCACATGAAAGAGTGGCTTCGACGCCGCCGCCATCCGCCAGAGAAACTAGGCAGTGGCTTGTGCTTGGGAGACAACGCCAAGAGGGTGCCAGCGCCCAATAGATGCTAGTCGGAAGATTTGAAACTCAATTCGAGGAGAGACTCAACTGCGATCTTGTGGAACCTACTGAAGTGACCATTCTCCGCCCATGGTGTTGGTCAACGCAAGCCCAGACTTTGTTGTAAAGGGCGAGTCGGCATCGCCGTGACGCCATGCAGCACGAGTGCATCTTGTGCCAAGATGCAAATGAGCCCATTGTCATGAATCATGGGCTTTCCGGCTCGCCTACACGAGCATCACCAGTGCCTTCATACCATCATGTCGACAAGACAGGCTCGCCAAATACCATAAGTGCACTTGCATTTCTTCTGGGCATCCGAAATCCCTCGGCGCTGTCATCATGGCGCGCATGGTCGTACTATCGCCTCTACGCGTCGTGATCACTCATCATCTGGAGCGATTCAGGGCACAGCTGGGATAGCGCCGGACCATTGTGAACCAACCGCGACGACCATTCCACAACGTGAAAGTCTACCTTCCCTTCATAGCAGCTTAAGCGTACCGCGTAGAACAGTTTAGAGATGATCGGTGACACGCGTGCTCCACGATCTCGGCAGTGCCAAATCGCCTGAGGCTCAAGTCGGCCCGCCTCCGAGATGCTATCCCCAAGTCAGCAGCACTGGCGAGGTGGCATTCCTCCACAATCTGTGCCCGATTGCCGGGAAGCGAACTTAATGGCCAAAGGCAAATATTCTCGTCTCAAGTACCAGACTTATAAACCGTAACATGGCGTCGTCGCTGAAGGGCTGCCAGAACGACGAGAGTTGGTCCCGGAACGTCACCATCGCCACGGACAGGCAGTATGCGCACCAGAATTCCCCTGGCCCTTCTGGGCGTCTTCTGCATTACGCATGGGCTAAAGCAACCCGTGCCACAAAATTCTAAGCCGCCGTGCGAGACGCCGCACTACGACGGAGTCGTCGAGGTGCAAGTCATCGTGCACGAGACGCCCGCCGGCTGTCCAGTGGTGGTGGAGACGCTCGTCGAGCGGCCTACCGTCGTTGAAGTGGTTCCTGGCTGCACTTTGACGGTCACGGACGCCCCGACATGCATCACCACGACGTTGAGGCCAACTGCCAGCATCTGCTCCACAGAGTATGCATTTAACCTTTACAACTAGGAATCTAGAACTCAATGTCGGGCTAACAGTTACAGAACCATCTCCAAGTATACCATTACTTCCGGAACTGAGCGCTACACGTCCACAATCTCTGGGGGTGATGGGGACTGTACCATCATTGTCTGTGAGCCGGAGACGGAGATTCCATGCTCGTCCAAAACCACCGCTGAAGAGACAGAGTCCCTGCCATGCATGTCTACGGACAGTTCTGCTCCCACGGACACCACTACCACCGTTGTTTCGACAAGCGATACCCGAACCACATGCACCACGAATCCAAGCACTAGATCGCAAAGTACCAAGTCGCGTGAAACGACACCAACGACGAGTTCGACAAGCAGCGCGTCCGCTACGGAAACCCAGACATCGTCCACTTCCAGGACAAGTGTCACTACAACCCAGTCAATAACCGGCACAAAGAGCACTTCAAAGAATACAACATCCACGGGCAGCACCCGCGACACAACATCAACCAGCAGTTCGCGCGTCACTTCTTCAGAGACCTCAAATGGTGCGAGTAGTGAGAGCACTAGCAGCGCTTCGACCACCAGCAGAAGCAGTCTTACCAGCACATCCAGCACAACCGCTACCAGCAGTACCACTACCAGCTCAGGCTCCGACGGCAGTTCAAGCATTACGAGCCCCAGCAGTACCACCACGTCCAGCACAACAATCATCGCCACCACGAGCACAGTAACTACCACCAGTTCAAGCACAGCAACTACCACCAGTTCAAGCACAGCAACTACCACCAGTTCAAGCAGCACGACCATCACAACCACTAGCCCAAGCAGCGTGACAACCACTTCCAGCACAAGCACGTCTACTATGATTACGAGTAGCTCAAGCAGCACGACCAGTTCATCCAGCCTCAGCAGCTCCAGCACCACAACTGAGTCTACCACGAGCAGCGCTTCATCAACCACAGAGACATCTACAACAACTTCCTCCACCACTTCAAGTGAGTCCACGCCCTCGCCTACGGATGCCTGCGACACGATTCCAGAACAGCGTGGCTCCGGTGGTGGCCTCACCGTCAAGTACTACGAGAATAGCATCGAGACGCAGGCCTACGGGATCGACGCCCGCACGGGCGGCCTAGGCCCCGACTACTACCTCGACCTTGAGCCGCTCGGAACGGGCATGACGGACACACTAAGCGTGCCATACTTCTACGGCGCCGACGGTCGCCGTGGCATATACATCCCCGCCGAGCCAGCAGGGAGTAATTACTACCCGGGTTTGACAAACACGTTTGCGGGCATCACCTTTGACGCCAACAATTTTACGCTCGTTTTCACAGGGTATTACAAGGCGCCCGCCTCGGGGCCATACACGTTCTGCGCCGACACGGACAATGTCGACAACTTCTACATCGGTTCCGTAGACGCGTTCCCCTGCGGCGAAGGCAATACCACCAAGACGGTGCCACCTGGCGCGCAACCGCTCGTCTACAATTACTACGGGCGCACATCGCGCAAGACGTGCGGGACGCGAGACCTCGTGCAGGGCTACTACTATCCGATCCGGTCCGTCTTTGGCAACTGGGGCACTCCGTCGCATCTCAAATTTACGGTGAAGCCGCCAGGGGGCGAGGAGACGTCTATGATTGGAGATTTCGGGTATCCAAGCGATTGCGACTCTTAAAAGGAGGTTGTTTCAAAATCTAGCTAAATCGCTTCGTCCAAGCCCGATGAGATTGCATCAATAGCCACTATAAAGATTGTCGGGGCTCTGGATGCTAGTTTAAGGGACTCAGATGAGATAACTAGATTATCACGGGCTCACAGAATCACTACTTGTGAGGAAGAACAGACCTGCAGTTATGATTCAGTTATGATTCAGTGAGTCCTTGGCAGCTTCTATAAAAGTACTCACAAATAGCCTGTACATCGATACACTTGACTTCCACAACTGACAACACCGCACCACTTGCTCGCAATAGACAAGCCACCCTTGAATCACTTTGTTGATACACAATTCGTACACACACTCGTAGCCCCTATCACACTCCCAAGATGATGTCCAAGGACCCTTTTGACGTCTTTCGCCACGACCCCACTGCCGACAACCTCAAGGAGTGCATCCGCCAGGGCGGCCATATAAACCAGGTTAACAACAACGGCGAGAGTGCCATAGAGTATGCGACCCTTCGTTACCACGACGCCAGAGTGAGTAACGATACTGCCGAGATGGAGAAGTGGAAAGCCCTGATTACGGTGCTCTTTGAGAATAATGCCACTGTTCACTGGCGCACAGTGGCTGAGCCCGAGGGCGATTACCAGACGTGGATGCGTCAGCTTGTTCACAATGAACTTACCATGATTCTGGGATTCCAACCCGTGTAGGGTGGTGCGTAGCCCACGACTCGTAACACGCCATGGCCAGGGAACAAGTAGTTGCAGTGTACACACGTAGCAATACAAGAGTTCCGGCGTAGGAAATAAAGCATTTCATGCATGCAAGTGAATCTGTTATGGCCGCTACGCCAATCACATTAGCTTCAATTCCACTGCCCAAAAATGTATGACTCGTGTCATTTGCTATGGTTGCCCAAATCATGATTCTAGCCATCAAAAGTTGTCTAGCCCGAATTTCTGGTACTGATTGACAAACTCGTGAAACAGCTTGATCAGGCCCAACAGATTCAACGGATCTTTATCTCCCTGTTCGTCCATAAAGCACAGCATGTTGTGGACATCAAAGGTGATGGCCAACATGTATCCGTACTCGGCCTCCAGATACACCTGTTCCGCAGTGTCCGAGTCCCCCGTCAGCTCATTCCACCTTTGAGCATACTCGCTGCAAAAGTGTCTCTTCTCCTCGTCCGTGTAAGGCCTGCAATTCGCGATCTTGTTGTCCTCGTCGAACCATTTGAACAGCTTTTGCATATAATGTCCTCCAATGTCGAACGCTCGGTAGTTGTGCATCACAAACTCAAAGTCAATGAGGACGACTCTGCTCTCGCCTTGCTTGGGAGTGTTTTTGACCAGGACGTTCATGAACTGCACATCGTGGATGCACCAGCCTGTTTTCGCTCCAATGGATTCCAGCTTGTCGACTACTTTGCTTAGCCTCGTTGCAAAGTTGTAGTCAACCAGTTCGTCGATATTGACTCCTCCCTCGTGGCCAAGCGCTTTCAAACTTTCCTTCCCTTGGTACTTTTCGAGGCCTTTGATGACTGCTTCGTAGTAATCGTTCACGCTCTTCTTTTGCAGTGAAGCCTGCAAGATGTGAAATGTTGCCAGTCCTCTGGCGATGTCTGCACGAATGTCGACATTCTCAACATCGTCTGGTTCCAGCGTTCGCGCTTCGAGAAATTCGTCGATCCTCCCCAATGTGCCATCCTGAGTTTTGAAGAAGCCGTGGACTTGGGCTCCCAGGCCGGACCGGCCGTACTCGTAGCAGAGAGTTGCTTCGTCGGCTTTGCTCGGAGCCAGATGCCGAAACACTTCAAAGTCTGACCCGCCCTCGTTGTGGAATTTGATAAAGACCTTCAACGGCTCGAGGGGGGTACTATTCGTCGGGCGCGGCCGCTCGACAGGGCAATGGGCATTGGCGAACGATGCGTGATATTTTATTGTGAGAGTCTCGGGGTCCACGGTTGGCCATTCGTTTGTCAGGAATGTGCCGATGATGTCTCTGACCATCTGCTTGGAGGGAACTTTGTCCTCGGGAAGAGTAACGGGAACAGAGGTTAATGTGGCCATATCGGATTGCGCCGTGAGCGTTGTAGAAGGTCGATGATGGAGGCAAGTCAGCAATCATGCAATGGCTGTGTTGAAAACATCGGTATGTCGTGGGGTTTCACATGATTGACGTTGGATTCAGAAGCTATTACGGCGTCTGTGCTAGTGGCAGGGTGAGTCACCTAACATTACGTGCTGTCCCCAATAAACGACAAAGCAATACCAGAGTCCCAATGACGCCGGCCTTTTGGGGACTTTGATCTACTTCTTGGCGTTATGACCCGCGGTGCATGTAGCAAGTGCTCTTAAGGTCATGTCCATGCTCGCAGTTCAATTGTGAAAGCCAGACTTCAATCTCCCGAACTCTGACAGCTCAGTCCGCCCCGTATACACTGATGCTATCAACCCCGCAGCATCGCGGCCCGCGGGAAACGAGGCGGGGTCGCAAACCAGTTGGGATTGCGCCGCCCGTGCAAGGTTCAAGACGAGGAATCAGGTCCTCCCTTGGCCTGGTTTCACGCTTCATCGACTCGGTTGAGAAATTTTCGCCGACAGAGATGAGCCCTTAACTTGCATATACATGAGTGAGATCGTGTCACCCCAGGCGCCAGCAGTTGCCACGTCAGTCCGACCGCGTCATGGTGCAGTTGAGGCTTCATGTCGAACCAAGGCGGAACAAACGTCTCTGTCGCCGCGATTTCATATTTCGCCCCGTCATCTCATGGCCTCGTATTGATTACTAGTAAAGGCGTCGCCGGGATATGGCGCCGGTTCAAAATGTCCCGGAACCGGGCCGGTACAGGGCTGGACGGGCTGATCGGACTCTTTCCGGCGGCTGTGCCGAACGGGGAGATGTCTCGTCTAACCCCACCAATGGCAAATTCCAGGCGCTTCGCTCGCGCTGAAGCACTGCGATCTGCCTTGTGGCTGAATCTTACTCCGAAAACCCAGAAGCTCAATATCCCGCGGCTGAAAATGCCTGGGCGTCTCAGAGCATGCCTTGAAAAGCGCCACACTGGGCCACTAGGCCCCGCCACTCCGGCAGGCAGGCGACTCCTCACGGCAGAGCGACGAGGCGAGCAGGGGAGCAGGTAGTTTATTACCGGGCACTCGGATCTCGGACGATGTCGAGCCGGGCTCGCCACATCACCTCACGCCTTTCTCAACACCGCGACATCGCTTCGTGATCGCTCATTTCTTCATGGCACTGCTGCGCAGCGCACAATATGGTCGGGGTCCCTGGTAGATCCAAGGGCTGCAGCACCTGTCGGCGGAGGAAGAAAGGGGTACGTACGAGTGCGCACACTCTCTGTCCTTCGATATCCGAGTGAAGCAGCCCACGCCGTGAACGTGACGCGCTAAACAATCACAGTGCGATCGACGGCTGCCGAGTTGCTCCCAGTGTCTTAGACTCGGACTGGCCTGCGGAGGCTACTCACGCGACTTGGTCTGGGTGACCAACGTGCCAGAGCGCGGCGTGAACCCTCATCCTGAATCCCAGTCCAGTAGTCCGACCGCACCCGAGGTCGATAGAGACGATGAGCCGTGGGTCGTCAGGTATTCCCGGCCAAACACACAGCAGGCCGATGCGGCAGTGCCGGTTTTCCTAGGACGACATGAAGCCTCAATAGGGTGGTAAGTGACCTGACCTGATGTTCTCGTTGGGCGCCTGCTGCCACGGTAGAATCTTGCGATGCGCCGAGCTCTGACCAAAGTTATAGGGGACTATCGAGCTGCCTCAACTGTAGGCAGAGGAGAATCAGCTGCGATGAATCTCGGCCTGAGTGCTCGCCATGCTCCCAGTCCGGACTGCTTTGCATGCGGCCCTCATCCGCCTCACCGGCAGCCGTGACGGCTCCCATCAGGCCCGCCTTGTCAGCGCAAAGTCTGGAGGACCGGCACTTTTACCACCGCTTCCTCACTGCAGCTATTCCCACACTTCCTCTTCGCAGCGGCCACCTGTGGGCGCAAGCTGCCACCATGTCTCACAGCGTACGCCCTATCCGCCTTCCGACTGCCCCTGACCGCACTCGAACTCCTACTTACAAGCACTCGATAGTACAACTGCCTCGAACATGCGATCCTAGCCCTGGGCGCCTCGCACGTCTCACACAGCGGAGACGCACACGCGGGCACTCGGGCGCTTCACCACCGCGTCGTTGCAATAAAACTGTTCAACGAGCAAATCGGGTACGCGCCGACCACGACGGCGGATGCGGACGCGTTGTTTGCTGCGATCGGCTGTCTCCTTTCGCAAACTACTCTTTTGCCGGACGGAATTGTCGAGTACATGACTCTGACGAGGGTCGCCGGCTTCGTGGTCAACATGGTCACGCCCAGATTCCCTACCTCGATATTCCACATATTCACCCCTGAACGACATGTCGATTTGTTGCTCGGGATGGTGGCAGAGAGGCCGAAAGACTTGGCACTCATTGACTCGTTCACCGCCTCACTGCTGCTTGTAGAGGAAATATGTCATCAGGAAACGGAGCGTCGCTTCTTTTCCCAACTACGGCGGAGCATAGACGCCTTGCGCATCTCTGCCCAAAAAGGTAAGATGGTTCCCATCCCTATTCTTGGTCACATCTGCTGAGCACACCTCCAGCCTGCGAAGCGTTCATCGCTGCGCTTCTAACGCCTACTACATTCAATAACGAAGAATTCGTCGAGTTCCTGAAGCCCGGGAACCACGCCGGGCTACTCCTCACCATACACATGCTGCTGCTCGAGTACATACTGGGCCAAGCCTGCATGGGCCCATCAAATGATCCCAAGGCCGAATATCGAAAGAATACCGTCATTAGGTGGACGACGGGCCTGGCTGGCTCCTTGCCGCCACAGTACCAGGTGTACATCCGGTGGCCGCTTCAGTATTGTGCGGTGATGGCCCGCCAGGACGCGAGGTCTCTGCTCAACCCATGAAGTGGCGGTGCTTCACGCAGATTCGAGAGACAAAGGACGGGTGAAGCCTCGCGGCAGAAACCAGGTGACAACGTTGGCAGAAGTCGATGAACACAGTCCCTGTGGTCCCATGCAGACCTCAACGTTTGGCGTCCATGCTTCGTTGTCGCGACATGTCCGCAGTCCGAGTACTATAGCACATGTAGATTTGATCACGCGAAGCCTGTGGCGGCCTACAGACTGGAGCCCCCTTGCGCCATCACGCGAGCAGAGAGCGAACTGAGATATGGTTTTAACTAAACATTACACCGAGAGTGCCACCTTTATGCGTCGGTGTCCGGCGAATCATCCTGCGCCTCACCCTCGGGGACACCATCCAAAAATAGATCTGCACATTCCGTCTTCTTTGGCAGCAACCTCCCCGGTCTTTGGTACCACCGCTGCGTCGAGGCCGAAAGGAAGAGATTGGTGGACGGGTCCCAGAGCTCCCCGTCGTCCAAGATGGCGACGGTGCAGTCGGCCGTCCAGCCACTGATCCTGGGCCGGAGCGGAGTCTCCACCATGCGGACCTCAAACATGGGCCTCCCGTCGGCTTCCAGGATCGGCGACTCGATGGTGCAAGTGTCGTTGCGGACGTGGTCGTAGTCGCACCACGAATCGGCAAAGTCACGAAACTCCTGGCACCAGACGTGACGTTTTCTGCAAGCTCGCTTGGCCCCGCCACAGTTGATGATGGGCGTCTTGTGGCAGCGGTTCGTGATGGTCATGTGCCACGCCAGCGTCTGGATCTGGCAGTGGTGGAACGGGGGGCACACATACGTGCGCGAGTACTCGGTCGTGTCGGTGTTGGCTCTGACCGTCGACCGGGATCTCTCGTGGGTGACGACGCCGCCCACCTTCCCGAGGGGGTTGACGGTGCCCGAGGCAGAAATGCTCCATCCATCGGTGGCGGACCGAAGATGCGAGGTGGACTGGCTGATGCGCATCTCCACAGGATTCGTGCTCGCCGTGTCCCGTCCCTCCACGTTGACTGTGTACCAGGCCGATATCTTTGCGTCGTAGGGGACGATTTCGTCGCGCACGTAGTAGTAGGCCCTTGCGCATTGCCACAGCCGGAGGAAGCACGGCCACCCCGATCTCTCGTAGCTATCGCGGTAGGGCGGCTTGGACCAGTCTATCGTGAAGCCCTTTTCGATGGCATTTTTGATGGCCTTCAAGTGCAAGGGGAGGTCACCGTCGCGTTCCGACAGCCCGGCGAACTGGCCGCCTCGACGTTGCAAGGCGACGTCGTTGCCGATGGCCTGGCCGGCAAAGGAGCAAAGCAATACCAAGGAGATCCAGATGCTCATCTTGCCAACGGCGCGAGACTCTCGCCAGATGTTTGGGCGACAGAAACGCGTCAACGAGGTCTGTGTTGAACTGCGCAGCTCCGCGCGGAATCTTTCCCCAAGCAGTTATAGGCACTGCCGGAACATCCGCTTCCTTCTTCCAGAAGGCGTGTTCAGTCACTCCCTTCCTCGACGCCAAGTGTGACAAGCCGTGAGATGAAGAGGGCGTTCATGTGCATGGACGGCCTCGCGCGACATCGTACGAGATCATGAGCTCGTGACACAGACGAGCGGCGCACCGGCATCACCGCTCCAAGATCAGGCCGGCCAAGCCTGGGTACGCCGCGTGTGTGGACGCCGTCACAACTTTTGAGCTTGGGCTCTCGTGGGAAACGAAGGCCAGATGTTTGTCATCCCCTAGCCACATATGTGCATCAAGTGGGTACGGGTACCATGAGGAGGGGCACATACTACAGCAATACGGACAGCATGTACTTGCCATACCCATCAAAGGCTCAGCAGTTATATCTATCGGGTGACTCAATTCATGTTGTCGTATGGAGCACAGGCCGTGCTGGTCCCCGCTGCCGTGGAAGCGCCTGGCATGCTACCAACCTGGCACATGCCGGAGATGAGCAGGCCAACTTCTGATGGGCTATTCATACCATGTTCCTGAGCAGCATGTGGGTTCATTATGCGCTATGTGGCCGACGCTTTCTCCTTCCCATCTCTAGGCGCCTTGGCCATGACACGTGTACAATTTCAGAGACTCTGCTTGTACCAGTTCACGTCGAGTCTCTTCAATGTTAGCGATCGGGCGTGACCAGCTATCAGCTGATGCATTTCCAAGTACAAGGCTGGAAATGGGGGGACAATGAATGATTCAAAGTCGCGTCATGCTCCACGGCCTCATCCCGAACGTCTGCGGCGGCAGGCGGCTCCGGGAGACACGCCCTGTGCGCTGGTCAAGCCTCCCCCCTCGTCAAAAGATGCCCCCGTTAGGGGCCATGGCGTGTTGTACATGTCATGGCACAAGGCGACAGCGCGCCGCCATGCGTTCCAACTGTGGGTATATATATGCGAACAGAGGCCCAGGTGCCTCTTGTCTGAAAACATTTCTGATAATCAACTCGACATGATCGCAGAAGTCATGGCCAAGAAGACTTTCTTTCTGGCGGCCTTGGGGGCCGCCTTAGTCGCCGCAAAGGGTACCTGCGTAGACAGGACCAGCTACTGCTTTGAGACGCTCGTCTCGCAACAAGGTTAGCCACAAGCCCTAGTCTTCTTCGCCGCCAGGCGTGCACCCAGGACCGCCCGAGCACAACACGAGCCGGAGCTGACAACGCGGCGGCCGTTGCCAGGGTACGACGCAGACGAGATCCCAAGCGTGAGCGAGATGGGGCGCGACATCTCGAAAAAGACTCTGTACGGGTGCGTGGGAGACCAACCGCTGGTGAAGGAGCCGTGCCGGCATCGCTGCAACCCGGGCGATGCTCACGAAGGGCCACGTTGCGAGGACGACTAGGGTGCCCGGAATTCGGGTGTGAGCTATGGATTGGCGGCGGGATACGTGCGGCTGTTGAGGCCAGAAAGCCATCAACGATGGGTCAAGGCACTTCGGCCCCTATGCAAGCATGCTTCAACACACATCCACCATGCTATAGGACACCGAGTGTGTTATTGCCGCAGCGGTCTCGTGCGCTTCTCATACTGCTTTACTAGAACGGCGGATCAATTCTGTTATCAATGCCATATTGAAGGGCAACAAGTGCGTTATTGCCACCGCGGTGTCGTGTGCGGCCAAGACTACTTAACGGTGAAACAATGCTATTATCAGAGTCATGGATGCAACGGACCTGTTATTACCGTGGTGGTACTGCGCGGCCAAGCCTCCTGCTTTAATTTGTCAAGCCAAAGTGGATCGATGCCATGAATCCCATGATCGTGTTCATAGCCACATGCATGGGACAACGAGGCTGTTTTGGCAGTAGCGGTGTAGAGTCCGGCGAAACCTAGTGTCGAATACCAGGCGGCGTACAACATTCTGTCTTGTATATAACGTTGGAGTCATGACTACTGGTCCATCGCCCCAATGTCCAGGCCAGGCACCGACACGCGCTATTCAACGGAACATTTTGAACTTCCATTTTCAGTAAGAGCATTTAACAGGCCGCAACAATGAGGACGTTTGGCAAGATTGTCCCCATGGCCTTCTGGTTAGGTCTCGTCGCCGTTCTCCTTCTCGCCACGCCCTCGAGCGCCGCGCCTGTGCACCTTGTCGGCCTGCGCTCCCCAACTCCCGGCAACAGCATGTCCGCCACCAGTGGCGGCGCCGGCGGCAGGAGCGGCAGCAGTCAGGGCTCACGGTTGGGGAGCTCCTCGCCAAGGCCCGGCCGGCTCTACAATCCCTCACTGTCCCCAAACGGCAACCCCCGGAGCGGCTGGCCGAGTCCGCGACCGCTGCCGGGTGGCGGTGGCCAACGCCCCGGCGGTAACGGCGCGCAGTGGGACCGGGTGCGCGAGCTGGATGCCTTTGGCTTCCCTAAGCGGGTGGAGGGCGTTTCCCGCAAGGTGCCGGGCGTGAGCGGCGACAGTGGCAGTGGATGGGCACACAAGACAGCGTCAGCAACGGGCAAGGACAAGGGCAAAATGTCAGACAAGGAAAGGGCGGAGCAGGAGAGGATACAGAGGGAGATGGAGAGGAGGGAGAGGGCCATGATGGAGGGCTTGTTCAATACCATGAGCAGAGTGGAGGAGAGCCTTGCCCGGACTGCCGCCCGGGGGGGCATCCCGGAACGTCGTTTGCCGGGCCTCAGGAGGGAAGCCCGGGAGCTGCCTGATGACCAGGCGAGTCGAGTCGCTGAGTGAGGTGGCTGGACGAATGGTACTGGCAGCAGAGCATCAGAAGGCAGAGGCCCTTTTCGTGCCTGTTTTTGGACTTGGACTGGGGGTTTGGACTTGAGCAGAGGATAAGACGTCCCGGACTAGACCGGACAGCACGAAGACTGGTCAGCGCATTGATCATTGCATAGTCAACAGACAAGAATAACATTGCAGCTGCCGGTGTCTCGATTCAATGCAACGCGGAAGATGGCTTCAGTCTCAGTTTCGCCACCCACGGCCGGCCATGCCAGTCGCAAGTTGAGTCCAGAGCGCAGGTGCCTTCTACGACAACATCGAGGTGCAGTTAAAATACCCAACGCCGCAGGTGACCTGGGACACAGGCGTCGGTAGAGCTGCCGAGCCACTTACATGTGCAGTCATCATTAATGGAGCCTAGAGGTTTTGGCTCTTCCCTCCGGGGGCCCTCCGGGGGGGCCTGCGGCGGGCTGCGCCTGCGGCGAGCCTCCTCTTCGTAGACAACTTTGGTTGACAAGCAGGCCCGTCGATGGTGGCGGTGTTCTTTGCACCCACATGCCCAAGCAAACAACGACTCCAACCGTCTGCCCGGCGCCAGATGGTCGATGCGACGGGAGCCCGCGTCGCCTCGATCGTGCCGACTCCCGGGCGCCACGCAGGACCCTTTTCCTCCTCCACGCGCGTTCACCACCTCGTCGCCACGTTCAGTCCTAACCTCGCGGGCCAGTCGTGCGGAGACCGTGCATGGTCGTGAACCGGCCAGGCAGCGAACGGCTGCAGCTTCCGGTTCGGGGTGCTTGGTACTCTTGATCGTCGACACAGACCACTGCAGAGGGTAGACATGGGTGGAGGGTGGCATGGACGCCACGGGGGGCTAGTCGCTGGGATGCAGCTTTGGTGCAGGCAGCAGCTGCGGCTACTTGCGACGTCGTGAACTTGTGAAGCTGAGCCAGTTGCACACCCTACCCGAAAGCCGCGAGTACTTCAATTCTGCACACATACATATAGCGGGGCCAAAGGGGGGAAGTCTACACAACCTGATTTGCATTCTGAGAACATGGCCATTGAGTTCGTGGTATTATTGCACGCCGCCCGCCCGCCCGCCCGCCTCCCTCTTAAACACTGAGCTGACGACTGACGTCACTTCGACGCGCCGTTCACATTGCCGCCACTGTTCTGCCCCTACTTCAAACAAAGTACTGCACACCAGAGGCACTCTCTCTCCATTCATATCAGGTCTTCGACATAGCACACCATGACTACACCCACCACCTCCCCCATCGGCACCCTCTCCGCCATCACCCTCGTCAGCGAAGACCCCGCCGCCTCCCTCGCCTTCTACCAGCGCGTCCTCGGCGCGACGCTCCTCTTCCAGGACGCCGACTCGGCGGCGGTGCGCGTCCCCGGCGTGGCGCCGCTGCTCAACCTGCTGCGCCCGTCGGCGGCCGAGGAGCTGCTGGTGCCGTCGGCCGTGGGCACCGCCGGCAGCGGACGCCGCGCGCAGATGACGCTCGCGACGACGGACCTCGAGGCCAGCATGGCGGCGCTGCGGGCGCGCGGGCTGGCGGCGTTCCTGACGGGGCCGGAGACGAAGCCCTGGGGAGTGCGGACCGTGACGTTTGAGGACCCGGCGGGGCATAGCTGGGAGGTGGCGCAGGAGGTGGTGAAGACGACGGATAGCCACCAGCCCGAGGATGCGGAGTGACGATGCCAGCCGATGCTTGGCGGGGGACGAGGGGGGCCGGGGGTTGAGTTGTCAGTCGTCAAGTTCAACGCGGCCGACTGTCAGGACAGCACGGCGAGGGAAGACGTGTAGGCGCGCAAGTAAATCAGATTGGTATTGGTTTGACGTGGATATCCCAGAAAAGACGAGTAGTAAATAGTGATGGAAGAAGAGGAAGGAGACCGTGATAAGCAGAGAGAAGCAAAACGCAAGGAGGGTATCTCGCCCCGACCCAGTACCCAGTACCCAAACCGCAGCCCGACCCCTGACCCCAGCACCCGTGTTGGTATCCGCATTCATACGTCGTCAACTTTGCGCTCCGTGCGCTCTCGTAGCCGTCGCTGTCGTCGTCGTCGTCATCGTCCTCCGCATTAAGACGGGGCCCCCTCTCGAAACACCAAACGCGCCCTCACCACCACGCTCAAACACCCGCAGCGGGGGGGTTCCCCGGCTTGCGCGTGGTGTCCGCGCGCGCCCCGCCCTTGAGGAAGCCCAGGCCCTCAAACACCGTCAGCGCCGTGACAATGACCCAGATGAAGAAGCCGAACGCGACGGCCGCCTGGGCGGACTGGATGCCGCGGCAGGCGGAGCCGTGGTCGCAGTCGGGGACGCCGATGCGGGCGGCGAGGGCGATGCTGCCGGCGAACCAGAAGATGGTGGTGACGCCGAGCAGGACGAGGGCGACGAGCGAGTGGTAGGCGCGCTCGGCGAAGCGCGGGATCACGGCCAGGTAGACGAGCACGAGGAGGGTCCAGATGGAGTTGAAGAGCATGAAGTTGACGCTCGAGGAGCCGAACCACCAGCCGTACCAGGAGCCGCTGGTGATGCTGACGACTAGACGCAGAACACTGTTAGTATACTCGTCCCCCCGGGTGTTATAGTTCTTCGGGTGTGGGGGATTTGGTGTGGCGCGTACCGTAGGCGGTCAGGCCGAGCTCGATGATGAGAAACACGGCCAGCACGGCGTGCAGGATGGTGATGATGCCGCCGGGGAGACCCATGGCGACGGTGTATCTGTGGTTGGGCGCGGGGAGAGGCAGAGGAAGCAGCTGTCGCGAAGCTAGTCGTGTAGTCGCGTGCGATGAAGGCGGACGAAGCTGCGTCGCAAGACGATGAGGCAAGACGATGGGGGGATGCGATCGGCGAACCGTGACTGTTGGTGGTGGTGTGGCAGAGGGCACGCTGGTGCGACGGTGTGGGAGGGCGTCGAGGTTTTTAAGCAAGCAGGGAAAGAATCGCGACAGGACAGGGCAGCTAGACAAGGACGACAAGGTCTGGCCGCTGCAGCTTCTGATGCGACGACGGAGAGGGACGGGCTGCGTGTGCCAAGGCGCGGCCTCTTGCAAGCTGCCCACTGCCCACGGCCTTTTATTTTTAGCGCCTCCGGCGGGGAGCTGTGCCAGTGGAGCGGAGGCTCTCGCCGCGCCAGGGCTGAAGGGACTGGAAGGCACTGAATCCCGGCAGCGGGCTGGCTGGCGGCGGCGGCGCAGGGCCAAAACTTTTTTTTTCTCGCGTTGCGTTGTTGTCTGTGATGCGCGACTGCCACCGCGCGCCCTGGCAGCGTTCTCTTGTCTCACTCGGCGTTGAGCGCATAAACGGTCTGGTTCATCGCGGCGCCGATGGGGAGGCCACGTTGGGCCGCAGCGCCGTCGGGATTCCCCACGGGCAGGATAGGACAGGGCATCATCGTCACCGTCGCGGCTGGCGTACCCTCCGGTCGAATGATTTCGATTCGATGCAGGCAAGCCGCGCAGAGGGGAGCAGCAGCAGCAGCAGCTGAGGTGGAGGGTGACGTCGGCCGCTCGCGCATTTCGCTGGGATGAGGTCATGGGATCCATAGCCGAGGGTGGCTTGGGCCTTGGGGCCCTTGAGGGTACCCCCCGTCCGTCCGTTGGTGCGTGCGTGATGTGGCGTTCGGCGGACGACGGGTGAGGTGGGGGACGCTTCGCACGTTTGCTGTTGGTGAATCGTCAGCGGTGGGCCGCCAGGCAGACCTGCAGAGGACAGAGCCGGTGCTCGGACCGCGAGTGACCACCTGCGCGAGCTGCCGGCAGTACTCCGTACTCCGTAGCGCATTGCCGTGGGAGACTGGCAACCTGGTCTGTTGGGAAGAAGGGCATTCTCGCCGGCCCTGGACTGAGCTGGACTGGAGCTGAGGTGCTCGACAGAATGCTGTAGATTCCAGGTGTCAGATGCTGCCACCCAGGTGACTCTACAGCGGTGTCAGGTATCAGCAGCCACCGCCCAGATTGGGCCCTCGGACAGCAGGGCAGGGCAGGGCAGGGCAGGGCGGTGTGCCGCCACAGCGGCTGTCTGTTCCGTGACTTGTGTCCACTGAAGCTCCAGGTGAGGCGCGCTGCCAATGACATCGGCACGCGCCCACACCACCGACGCTGCAGTGGATGGCCGACGACCGGCTCTCGGCCAAGGTACCGGCCGCCCCGTCGGTTCCATCCATCCCTCCATCCATCCACCTCATCCATCCATTCGGCGGCCTGTCCTATCCCGTCCTGTCCTGTCCTGTCCTGGCTGGACGGTCCGCCTCGTCCCTCCCTCCCTCCCTCCCCTCCCGCCCCAGCAAGCGGGCGGCGCTCATCGGCTGATGAGTCGTCGAGTTAGTATTAACTTTGGCTAGCCAAGTTCGTCGCTGAGGTCTGTCTCGGGGACGGAGTCGATGGTTTGACGGGCGATGCCGACATGCACATGCACGCACATGCGCGGGCGCTGCTGGTCGGCCTGGCTGTCCGGGCGGGCGGGCGGGCGGGCGGGCGGGCGGCTTTCCACGGGTAGAGCGTGGCGAGTGCGTGCATGATGGGATGGGACGCATCGCGATTTGCACCACGTCACTTCACTGCCGGGCGGTCGTCGTTGGTAGTAACGTTAGGATGTACGTATGTACAGTATTACTGCCCGGAAGGAGATCGGAGCGAGGTCGGTACAGGACGACTGTTTGCGCGGGCACCTCAGGCTAGGCCTGCCAAGCCTGCGTCGCATCACCTTCCCGGCCTGCCGCCAGCCTGCATAAGTGCATGCACAGTGCTCACAGGTGCTGCAGCAGCACCAACGGCCAACCGTCAGCACGGCACTTCTTTGCCCCACTCCATCCTTCCATCCACCTCTTCAGTGTCTTCATCAGTCAGTGAACATCACTACCAACTCTCGACATCACCATCGCCGACATCACCATCACCTTCACCGACTTCAGCGTCAACATCGCCATTATCACGACACTCAACAGACTCAACACTCAACACCACACCCCGCCCCGTAAATCCCCCTCCACCGCCCCCGCAACCACAAACCCCCCCTCGTCGCGCACCCTCCCCAGCAACTCCACCACGAGCTCCCTCCTCTCCCCGTCTTCTTCCCTCCCGCCCCTCGCCCGCGCCCCCGCGATGCGCAGCGGAAACAGGAACAGCAGCGGCGACAGCTTGCCTTCAGCATCATCACCGCCGCCGCCGCCGCTCCTCTGCTCCGCCAGCGCCGTGCGCGTCAGCCCCAGGATCGTCTCGACGTGCGCGTCCACCTCGTCCTGCGGCAGCATCGCTGTGGGCGCGAGTCCCCCGCAAAGAAGCGTCCACTCGGCGCGTCGGTAGTCGAATATGCCGGATAGGTAGATGCGCGTTGCGGCGTGGAAGACGAGCGCGAGGAGCGTGCTGCTGTCGTTGCTGTTGATAGCCGTCGGGCCGTCGTCCGTCGAGTCTGGGGCGTATGCCTCGTGCCAGCATTGCAGCGCATCGCAGAGTCCCTGTCCGTCGGCATAAATGGCCCGCGCCTCGTCTGCGTCGTCATTGCGACCCTCATCCCAGTCGTCCATCAACCTCCCAGCCCTGCGTCTCCTTGTCAGCACACAATCTTCATGCATCGGGTCAGTTCAGGGACAGGCCGCACGCACCTCACCCGCAGCCGCGAACACATAACCATGATATCCAGCAGCGAGTCCAGCGGGTGCCACTCGTTCACCCGGCCATCGTCACCCGCCCACATGCCGCGCGCCAGCTCCGCCCACGCCGCGTCCGTCAGGAACGTCGGCTCGTTGAAGAGAATCGTGCGGCACGCCTCGAAGATGCGCGCCTGCGCGAAAAAGGCCCGGCCGGGGCCCCGAGCGCACGCACCCGGCCCCGTCGCCCGCAGCGCCGAGGCCGTGCCGTGCACCATGTGCTGCCGCCAGCCCTCGCCCGACGCATCGTTCATGAGCTGCGGGCGTTAGTGTTTCTGAACTCTGGTGGAATTGTAGATGTCATGCGTGTATCAACGCACCTCAAAGAGCCCCAGGAAGAGCGTCGTCCAGAGTATGCTCGTCTGCTCCGGTGCTGGACTCTTCCCACGTCTCCGGCCGCTCATGCCCTTGTCAATGGCCGTCCGCAGCCCAGAGATCGCCCGCGCATAGTGCCCCAGCGCCGTCACCATCCGGCTCTTCCTCAGCGCCGCCTCGCCCCCAAGCCTGGCCTCGTAGACGGCCCCCAGGGCCATCATGGCCTCCCAGAGGTGTCCGCTCTCGCCGGCGTGCAGGCCCGCCAGCGCGCGCACCTCGTCGCCGCACGTGGCCGTCTTGCCGGTGAAGCTGTTGCGCCTTGCAAAGAGGTCAAATGCCCCGACGAGCCGGAGCCGCTCGTCGGCGAGTGGTACGGCCGGCGACGCGGCAGATCTCGGCCTGGGTGTCCCGGACGCGTTGACGAGGATAAAGTGCTTCGGGCTGGCAGTGTCCTGCGCGTCGGGGTATGAACACGCGGTGCGACGCTTCAAGCAGCAGGAGCACGGGTGTCCGCCGGAACACTGCGCAAGGATGTCAGCTTGTATTCCGCGAGCAACACGCCAGCGTTGACTCCCAATGGGCGTTGTAGATTCAGGGTCAGTGAATGACAGGCCAGACCGGATGCAGGCATAACGTCGCGACGGACAACACACACACACGTACCTTGACATGGCTCCTCGCGCAGCCCTCGCAGCGGGACCTCTTCCTCCGCGCGTCCAGCGGGCCGATCTTTTGCACCTGCACCTGCACCTGCACCTGCTCGTGCCCGTGCTGTACCATCATCATCATGCTGCTCACCGCGCCAGTCCAGTTATAGCATGAAAAACGCAGCCATTGCTCCGGGCGGTAAGAAAAAAACGTGCCGAGCTTCCTGAGTCGTTGGCCAGAGGGAGAAAGGAAAGGAGTAAATGAGTGCTGGCTTGCGGCTGAAGGATGTTGCAAGCTCGAGGTCGGGTGGTTGATGAGCCGGGGCGGAGCTCAGGCCGCGTGGGCCGTTGGCGGCGGCGGCGGCGGCGGCGGCACTGCACCAGGAGCCGGGACGCTTGCCCGAATAGGAAATCATCGGGCGAGGGGGTGCGCAAGCCGTGGGGCCGCACTTACACGGCCTAGACGGCATCGCAAGGGGTCAACACGGGTCGTGAAGCTCACACTTTCCCTGGGATGCGATACACAGGCACGCTCAAGTTTCTGTTACCATTCCCGTGGCTCGGTAAGAATTGAATGGCCGGTATTGGGTCGCCATCTGCCGTGGTCTCGCTAGGTCGTGCCCCGATCGGGCCCTGTCGCGCGTCATACCGCAAATCTCCTCGACAGCTTCGCCCGGCGAGCGGCACACCAAGCACCATGTCAAGCAATACACCACACATGCCGCATATAAAGCATCCATGTGTGTCTCTCGAACATAGCATTCTCATCACCCTTTCCCCGTTACGCATTCACTCGCTCGCTCACTTCCATATCGCCTTCGACCGACAACAAAGCCCCCAACGGGACCACCACCCATCATGCTCCCTCTCCTACTCCTCGTCCCTACTCTCCTCCTCGGCGCCTCATCCGCCGTCCTCGTCCCCCCTCCACCAGGCCCCTCCCCCGTCGCCCTCGCCATCGTGCCCCTCACCGACCCCTCCCGCCGCGACGACGGCAGCCCCCTCACCTCCTCCTCCTCCTCCTCCCACTCCTCCTCCCCGGAACCCATCCCCCGCCGCCGGATTCTCACATCCGTCTTCGTCCCGCTCCTCCCCGCCGCCGCTGGTTCCGCTAAGCACCCTTCGTGCGAGGGCGGAAACGACACCAGCACAAACGGGTCGGCGCCGTGGTGGGACTGCGGAAACGGCTGCCGCTTGCAGACACTGCCGTACATGACGCGCGCGGTGGCGGCTTCGTATGGTGCGCAGGCGGCGCAGTATGGGCTCCCGGAGGATTTGTACTCGCGCTTTGAGATGCAGACTTGCGATCCTGCGTACATACCATCACCGCGTCCACCACCGGCACGTTGTTCCACGAACCCGTCGCGGTGCCGCACCCATCATACGCGCCGGACCAACAACACGGCCAGCGACGATACCTCCTGCAACACCACGTACCACGGCAATGACGGCAATGATGACGCAAACGACAAAACAGGCAGTGGTGGTAGGAGGTGCAGGACGGGACGCGGCGGAAAAGCACAGCTCATCGTCCTCACCCCCGGCCTCAGCGAATCCCGCCTCCTCTACTCCGCCCTCGCGCGCTCCCTCGCCAGCACCACCGGCCTGCCCGTCGTGACCGTCGACCACCCCTTTGAGGCGCAGCCGGGCGTCGAGTTCCCCGACGGGAGCGTCGTGCCTGGGCTGAACGTCTCGGGGGATGACGAGGCGGCGCTGAGTAGGCTGGTCAAGGTTCGTGCTTAACCCCCTTTTACGCTGTTCTGCCTCCTGCCCTGTACTCCGTTGCTTTCTGCTCTTGCTATCCTGGTTTTGAGAATCTCGATGGGCTTTTTGTGTGTGTATGCGTGGCTGCTCGGTTTTGTGCTTGTGCTTTCGTGGTGTGGTGTGGTGTGGTGTGGTGTGGTGTGGTGTGGTGTGGTGTGGTGTATCACCCTGTGTTATCTTGAACCTTGACTTACACGCGCGTATGCATATACAGGTCCGAGCCGACGACATATCCTTTCTCCTCCACAACATCGCCACACTCCTCGCTCACCTCCCATCTCCTCTCCGCCAGCACCTCCTCCATATCCACCACCACCTCGGCCATCACTCCCCCCCACGCGCCCTCATCATCGGCCACTCCCTCGGCGGCTCCGCCGCCGCGGCCCTCCTCCTCAGCGACCCGTCCCGCGCCGTCGCCGCCATCAACCTCGACGGACGGGTCGTCTTCCCCGCGGCGTCTGTCGCGCCGTTATCGTCACTCCCCGTACCCATCCCCGTCACCAACGAGCAGAAAAAGGACAAGAGGCACAGGCGGGAAGCTAGAGAGACGGGGTACACGAGGGAAGAGACACAAAAGCGGGATAATAGCGACAGTAAAGAGAACAAGGGGAAGAAGGAGGAGAAGAAGAGGCAGCGCCCCGGCCCCCTCGTGCAACTCGGCCGCCCGAACCACCGCGCCGAGGACCCAACCTGGAACGCCACCTGGCCGATCCTCAACGGCGGCGGCGGCAGCAACAGCAGCAGCGCCGGTGGTCCCGTCGTGGAGCTCTCCGTAGCGGGCACCGCGCACGCCGCCTTCACAGACCGCCCCCTGCTACTACTCGCCGCGGGATCGGGCCTGAGCGACGCGCAGCGGGGGGTGGCCGCGCAGCTGGTCGGGACGATGGGCGCGCGGAGGCTGGAGGAGGTGCTGGGTGGGGTGGTTGGACGGGTGCTGGACGTGGTGGAGGGGGGCGACGGACGAGTGTTGCTGGGGGGGATTGGGAGGTGTTACCGCGAGGTGGAGGTTGTGAGGAGTAGGGGGCTTTGATCTCTTTGGAGTCGTGGACGGTATGGCGGTACATGGACGGATTGGTGTCTATGCCGGTCAACCACTGACTGAGGTTGTTGGTCTTGTTGGGGGAACGGCAAGATGGGTGGTGATGCATCGATGGGGGCCCTGAGAGCCTTCAGCCTCTTCGAGTCTTCATATACAAGATGGACTACTCTGCCTCAAATCAAGCTCTAGGTACAAGAAGTATAGGTATACCCGGACTCTTCTGTCTTCTTTATTAGCTGCTAGCTCTTCCCCTGGTATAGCCGGCTCAACTGCATCCCCTTGGTCACCCTGCTTCCCAGACCAGGCAGCTACACACCTACAGCCCCACGCCAAAGCAGTTGGCGTAAAAGGTGGCCGTCGCGCTCCAGTCGGAAAACAGGCCCGCCACCTTGGCCCCCCGGTACAGCACGTCGAGCAGCTCGTACATGTCGCCGTCCTTGCGCACCACGTCGCGGATCGACGTGTAGTAGTAGTCGCCGTTCTTGTGCACGGCGGCGAGCGGCCCCGAGCGCTCGAGGCTCCAGGTGATGATCTTGAGCCCCAGCTCGTTGGCGCGGCGCGCGTACTCGCTGGGCACAATCTTGCCGCCCTTGGTCTCGACGAGGTAGTACAGCGGCGGCGCGACGGTGCGCACGCCCGCGGCGTGGTACGCCGTCAGGTTCTTGATGGCCTGCGGGTACGTCTCAGGCGTGTCGCCCGACTCGTCGAGCAGGATGGCCGTCTTGCCAAAGGCGGGCTCCGCCTTGAGCCAGTACAGCACGTCGCGGTACTCGAAGCTCTGGGCCAGGACGCGCGACGCGGGCACCTTGGCCTTCTTGTAGTTGTCGATGAACTGCTGCGCGTACATGTCCTGCGTGTAGACGCCCTGGAACGGCATCTTGACCTCGGGGGCCTTGAGCTCGGGCGTGTGGCGCAGGCCGAGTGCCTCGACGAGCGCAATGTGCTCCTTGTGCTCGAGGACGGTGCCGCACGTGGCGTACAGGTCGGTACGCCAGCTGGGCGTGCCGGCGAGGTAGTCCTGCGGGTTCGTGGCCGACGCGTTGGCGCCGTCCATCTTGGCGCAGAGCGACTTGAACTCCTTGAGCGTGATGTCGCTGGTGCAGCACTTGGCCGACGCGGGCTTGCCGTTGGCGGCCGGCTGGAACGGCTTGGTGCACTTGGCGTTGAGCTCGGGGATGGCGACGATGTTGGTCGTCGTGTGCAGGTCGCACTGGCTGTGGCGGCACACCAGCTCGCGGTCCTTGGTGAAGGCGACGTCGCACTCGAGCACGCCGGCGCCCATGCGCGCGCCCGCCAGGTTCGACTCGAGCGAGTGCTCGGGGAACTGCAGCGGCGCGCCGCCGCGGTGGCCGATGGACCAGCTCGACGGCTTCATGGGCTTCTCGGTGCATTGCTGCAGCGTCTTCTTGAGCGGGCCGTCCGTCATGTTGTTGACGAGAAAGTACGGCCGCGGGCCCAGCTCGATCTGCTTGATGGGCTTGATGCCGCGCGGCGGGCACGGCGTGGCGCCGCCGACGGCCGCGAGGGCCAGGCCGACCACGATGGGAGACAGGTGCATCTTGCTTGCGACGGACGTTGGCGTATACGACGGCAATGACACTGGCGCGATGTCAATGGCAGCGACTCGATTCCACTCGCAGCAAGGTGAGCGCGAGCACGGGCGCCCGCCTCATCTTATACGCATCCTGGCCGGATGGCGCATGGCCCACGTCGTCATCCGCGGCCGGACAAGGCAGGTCCCAGGGCCGGGAGAATTCACCTCGCCTTGGCGGCGTGCGCACGTTGCTGGGCGTCGCCGGGGTCGGGGCTCCTCGGTAGTCTCTAGCGTGGAGACTGGAGAGTCGCGCATCGGGGCCCCGATGTGACACTGGGTTGGGGCCGCCCGCGGTGCCTCGCCTGCAGCTCGGTATCTGACGACGTTAGCACGAGCGGGTTCCTGAACGGCCATTGCATCCATTCTAATCAAGACTCGCTGGAAGCGGGTCGTGAATCGCTGGTCCTCTGCGGCGGGTGCGGCGCGGTGCAGGACGCCGGGGCTAGACCGTCGAGCGACCCGGGCGGGAGTCGTACAAGCTTAAAGGCCAACGTTGATGCTTAAACCTATCGGGCTGCAGGCGGTCAACCGCATGCGAGCAAACCGACACGTGCTGGGTGCCCTGGGCCGCTGAGATACAAGTCGTTGTAAGATCCCAAGGCCCGGGGGGATGCGTGCCGCCACGGACGAGTGTGATTCGCCGCTCCCCGCCGTCCCCGCCGTCCCACCCCGGCGCATCGGCTGCCCTGTCGAGTGGGTGGAGCTTTGGACAATCATTCACCTCGCAGGCGGCGTGGACTCGTGGAGTGCTGGACTTCTGGCCATCATGGCCGGCGTTCGAGGACTTTTGAAGACTCTGTGCAGTAAGTAACAAGTCAGCAAAGTCAATTCAACACGTTTAAGCGTTCAAGAACGCCGCGCGCGCAAGGGGGCATCCGTCCGGATGAGAGCAGCCGACAAGATGGGGAAACAATCCGAAGTAATGGCACTCGTACATTGACCGTACCTGTTTGGACGCGGATCCTTCCTTGGCCCCTGATCGTCATGTCCTTGGCGCCGTTCAGCATGCTGGCGACAACCCGCCACGTGGGATGCAACGCTGCCATGATGCAAGATGGCACCTGAGGCTTGTCAAATGTTCAGCCTGATCTGTCATCGGCCAAGCTGAGGCTAGGCGGGCAAGTTGACCGAAGCTTTGTTGTTGAATGACGGGAGGCTGCCCATCCATTTCGTCAGACTGCATATATCCGTAGCCCACCCTGTATACTTGCCTTACAGCTCGTCCCGAGTCGCCTCGTTCCCAGACTTATCCCGCCGTTCCCTCAATCGCTTGGCTCCAGCCGTGGTAGCCGCCAGATGCTCAAACTTGGGCGCATCCTCACCTAGGCCCCAGGCAAAGACGCCCCCGGCTTTGAACGGCCCAACGACCTCGGCCAGTTTCCGCTCAATCGTCTGTGGCGTGTCAAAGGACCACCACCGTCGCTCTGCTTCGTCCCAGTAGCCATAGCTGCCGTCGTCAAAGTAGGTGCCGTGGCTCCGGGCGCGAGCAAACGACTCGACCAGCTTGCTCGGGGTCTCGTCGTGATAGCTAAAGGCAGCTGTCCTGCCCTTGTCGGCGCCCGTTTCGGGATCCTCGAGGAGCTGCGTCGGACACCCAAGAGGATGATCCGGGTCGCAGTCTTTCGTCATGAACCACTTGACGTAGTACCCGAGGCCAAGGTTCAGCATAGCCGGCGGCGCACCGCGGTCCACGTAACGCTGCAGGGCATCTCGGGAGTCGGCCACACCGCTGTGATGGCGAACCGTGGTGTCTCGTCTGTTCATCATGTCATAGGTCATGACATTGATAAAGTCGACACTCTTGATGATGCGTGGAACGGTGGAGGGCGTAAAGGCCATCAAGTCACGTTCGACTGCCGGAACGGCAATGGACAGCATCTTGTGCGGGCCCAGCAAGGCTCGCAGGGCGTCAAGCAGTTGAACAAAGGCCTCGACCTCCCACTGGCGTTTATCGTTGGGAATTTGCTTGTAGTCGTCCCGGTTGCCTCTGCACAGCTGTCAGCCGTCTGTCAAATGTGACGGGGAAACGTCAGACTTGCCCTGGATACTCCCAGTCAATGTCGACGCCGTCGGCGCCGGTCTGGGCTACCATGGCCGCAACCTGCCCAGCCCAACGAGCCCTCGTCTGGGCATCGCGAGCGGCCTCCTCAAAGCCCAGTGAATCGCCCCATCCGCCAATCGCAATCATGACCTTGGTGTGAGGACCAAACCGGGGTCGGACTCGATCAACAGTGGTGAAGAGCGGCCAAGTGGGCGGCGACTGATCAACGTTGAAGGTGTCGGATCGCATAAAGGCGAGAATCACATGAGTGATGTCGGCAGTCATGTTTGTATCTGCGGGCACCACGTTGTGCTGGCTGGAGCGTCGTTAGTCCACACCGGCATGGGCTGGTGGTGAGTGCAGGGAAGCTCACCCCGTCAGGTACATGGCACATCGCAGAGCTTCTGCATGAGCCACGGCCATGGCAATCAGAATGAGCGACCGCCAGGCGGCCCCCAGTGTGGTGGCTTGCATTTTTGTCGACTCCTCTGCTCGTGGATGAGGTTGGAAGGCCCGCTAGCAGAGGCAGGCGGGTGAGTGACACTGGTGAAGTGCACGGTGGCCGCCCGCTACTGGGGCGCTGAGGTGTCAGTGCCATCTGCCTCAGGCCACCAACCATGACAGGATCAAAGTGCACGACTGCGACCCTCGACGGCATGTTTGAACGAGAGATGCAACCTCTGTCATTTCGAGGCCATCGTCGACACCGGAATCCTGACAATGTTGCAATGTTGCACTCTGGTGGGAAATGCGCGGCTATCCACGCACACCTGCTTGGCGGCATGCGAGCTGTGCACTACGAAGTACTGAGTCCTACCGACAAGGCTCAAAGACTGTGCTGTCGTGTTATGCACTCTGCACGAGTACGGAGTAATTAATGTGTCAACTTTACAAGAGCAATCAACACCCCATACTTTGTGTTACCGCAGCCGACCCCGGCTACATTCTAGGCATCAACTTTTTGTCCAAGCACAGCGTCTCCAGCCAACCGCTCCAAGGGGCACCTGTCCAATGGACGGCGGCTTGCAACCGAAAAAAGGAAGCAAAAGCAATAACTCAGCTGCTGCTGGCCGCAAAGTCCACCAACAGCTCGAGGTTGGAACGGGGACAACATCAGCTCAACTCCTGTATTCACGGAGTGGGACTGCAATTATACCAAGGGGCAGCTTGACGGCTGGTTGACAGCCGACGCTGTTTGCTCCGGGCTCGAATGCTGTGGAAAGGGTAACAGGCAGGGGAATAGGCGCGAGCTCCGGGGCGGGCCATGAGACTATGCATGTCCTCGGTACATCAGCCTGGTGCGAGACGGGATGAAATTGTTGCTCACCTGCCACGCGAATGCACAGTGATTCGCCTCCACAATGTCCTGCCAGCCGTCCGGGTCGAGCTTTAACACCCGTTTAATCACGGGCACATTAGCACTCAGGCGCCCAATCCGGCGATACCCCGAGAAACAGTTGCCCGCCAGCTGTTTGGCGTTCGGTCCGAGGCTCCAGGGTGGCTCAATGCCACTCGGTCGTGTTCACGTTCGGGAACTTGCCAAAGAATTTGCGAGGGGTACCTCGCAGAAGCAGGCCCCACGCGCGTGAAAGCAGGTACCTGGCCTAGTGGACGCTGGCGCAGCTGTCGCGTGGAGCAAGGCCACCTCAGGCTGCCCGCCAGCCGCGACTTGCCCAGCACTGCACTGCACTGCGCGGGCACTTACCTAGTACGTTAGGTTCCATTGCTCCAGCGGCAGCGCCAGCATAGTCACCTAGCTCAAGCAGGAACAGAGAAGAAAAAAAAAAAAGTTCGACTCAATTCAAACCCTGGGGGACCCCCTCTCTGCCAATTATCATCCTCGCCAGCCCGCCGCCGCGCCCAGCCCAGCCTAGCAGCCCAGCAGCCCAGCCTGGCCGTCTCATCCCATCTCACCCATATTCCCATCTGTCCTCATGCCAGCTGTCGCGGCCGTCGACTAACCTCCACCACCATCATCATCACCACCACCGCTGCTATCCCGCCTCGCCGCTGCCGCCCGCCACGACCGAGCTGCCCGCCCGACGCGTCACGCGCTGCCGCTGTCGTTATCGCCGCCGCCGCCGCCGCCGTCGCTGCCCCCACGATGCAACTCGAGTAAACATCGTGTCGTGCCTCGCCAAAAGCATCGGCCGTTTGTCGCGCGACACTCCAGCCGCAGCCACCTCGACCAACCCGGCCAACCAGCCTGCGGCCAGCCAGCCAGCGACGTCCGACTCGACGCCCAACCAACCAACGCCGCCGACCCCTCGTTGTCCTGTCCGGTCCTGTCCCGTCTTGACCTGGGCCTGGCCTGTGCCGTCCCGTCTCCCAGACCACCAGACTCCTTGTTGCTGGCCGGCGGCGTGACCATGCCCGTTGGCGACTGCGACGCCGAACCGACGTCCATCTAATAACCTCGAAGCCTCCCACGCGCGCCCTCGACCTCGTCTCGACGCGCCCGTCGCTGCCGTCACAATCGCCATCGACGCACGCGCCGTGACGACGGCCGCATCGCCGCCTCCACTGCGCCCGCGCGCGTCCCGTTACATTTACCTTCGCATCTGATCACGACCGCAACCTTCTCCATCGTCGCTCTCGCGCCGCCTCTTCCATCGCCCCCTCATCCATCGGCACGCCCCCAGCCCCCGGGCGAGACGCCGTCATGGATCTTCGCTCCGTTCTGAACACGTCGGACAATGGCGACCGCGGCCCCCCAAAGACGCCGCTCACCCCTCAGCAGCAGAAGCAGCCGCCGCCGCAGGGTTTGTCGCAGCCTCATCCCGCCCAAAGCCCTGCCCAATATGCCGCCTACCGCGAGTACGCCCAACAGCAACAGCAGCAGCCTCAACAGCAGCACATGAGCCAGGACTATCCCCATCATCCCCATCAACAACCGCAGCAGCATCCTCACGGGGCCTATCCTCAGCCTCCCTACCAGAACGCGTTGCAGCACCACCCGGCCCGTGACGCGCAGCCGCCTCCGCCCATTCGGCCGGCCGGATCCTTTCACGATGCTCGATCCCCCGGCGGCGCACACGTCCCACCTCAGTCGCCCTATCGTCCGACTCCCACACCGACCAATGCCCCCGCGGGTGCCGCCGGATACCCGTTCCCTCCGCAGGCGCCTCCCGAGATGGCCAGCCCCAGCCAGAGGCACCAGTATCCGCCCGCGCCGTACCAGCAGCAACAGCAGCCGCCGCAGCAACAGCAGCCGCCTTCGCAGCACCAACGGCGCGACAGCTACTCGCAGGGTGTCGCGGGACACGGACACGCCTACGTGCAACCGCAACAGGTGCCACAGACTCCCCCCATCGGCACCTCGGGCGCCTCGTCCCATGCCTACATGCACCAACGCTCCCAGTCGACGCACTCGACTCCCACCCCGACCTCGGCGCACAGCCAGCAGCACTTTGGCCCGCCGCACGCACACGCTAGTCCCGTCGTCGCCTCGCAGCCCCATCCCGCTGACTTCAACCGACAGCCTTCACAGCCCCCGACGCCGATAGGACCGCCGCCGCCCGTCGCGAGGCAGTCGACCGGCTTCGCCCAGCCCCCGAGCCCATACCAACAGCGCATGTCGTCGGTCGGCGGGCAGCCCCAGGCCTCGCCCACGAGCCACCCGCCTCCGCCGCCGCACGCCGTCCAGCGCATGCCCAGCTCCTCCCACGCCGCCTACGAGTCGCCAGCCCGAGACTCGTCCCACAGCCGGCCCGTGTCCCGCCACGGCCCCGAGCGAGAGAACAGCCTGCGGGAGAGCAGCCTGTCGGTCAGTCCCCGCACGCGCGTCGCCTCGCTCGCCAGCAGCTCCGACAGGGACAGGCAGCCCCCTTCCTCCTCTGGCGGCCACGAGTCTGAGAGACGGCCCACGCAGGCATTTCAGCCCATGGCCGTCGACACCGCCGACCGCGCCGTCACGCCGGCTAAGCGCAAGCTTGAGGACCGCAGCATGAGCCCCAGGGAGCTCGAGAACCGCCAGCCTCGGCCGCCACCCGGCGAGGTGAACGGACGCGTGCAGAAGCCCCCGACCCCCGAGCCCGCCAAGAAGAGACGGCAACCTCGCGCAAGGCCCCCTACCTGGGCGAATAGCGCCCACTCCCTCGGCAACAGACCCCCCGCGCACCCCAACTTTGTCCTCCAGAAACGTCCCAACACGCACATTAACGGCAAGCAAGAGATCAAGACGGAGCGCACGAGTCGCCAGCCATCGCCTGAGGCGCAGCGGGCGCAGCAGGGCAGCGTCGCCAACGCGCCGCCCGTCGAGGCGGGTCCCCAGGACATCCTTGGCCCGTGGGAGGCGAGCATCACCGGTATCAAGCCCTATGAGGAGGTATCCAAGAAGATTGCCGACTTCATATTCATCAACGCAGTTAACAACAGGGACATCAAGGAGATTGTCAGCCGGGGCATTCACTTCGAGATTGAAGCCAAGCTGGGCACGCTCATCGACAAGGACACTAACCACCGCGTGGAGCGGTTCCTCGACACAGAGACGGTGCTGCAGGATACGGGACGTGTGGCATTTCGAAGTAGCATGACGGAGGTAAGTTTTTCTTGTCGGGGTGGTTCATGGGGGAGCTTTTTTGGCTGACTCGTGCGATGCAGGCCCATCACAAGGCTTTCAACGAATTCCTCAACCAGATGGTGATCCAGACGGACCCCCGCGCAGGCACGAACCGGGTGCAGGTGCACTACAAGCACCGCCGCGAAATCGACCGCTACTTTGAGCTGCCGCCCGACCTGCAGAACCGGATACCCGGCTGCGTACGCTCTCGCCTCGGAGCCCGCGCTCGGAACGTGCGCGTGAGGGTGACGTACGACCAGCGCACGCGCGAGGTGCTCGACAAGATCATCAAGGCGCGCGTGGCCGACATCGACCTGCACATGCCGTCCTGCCCGATGGACTGCCGGCTGAGCATTAACCTTGAGATGCCGTGGGACGGTCCGGTTGAGGAGCTGGAGCGGCTCGCGGTGAACCCGACCGATCGGCAGCCGGACAGGAACAAGGACCGGCTGAGCTACAGCCAGGGACACTACCAGGTCGACCTGACGCAGGTGACGGTGACAAGCCAGGGACCCGGGGTAAGAGCCCTTTGCGGCTGCTATCGTTGTCCCAATCACATGAACACTAACAATCAACAGAATTCCCAGCGGACCGAGAAGGAGCACGAGCTGGAGATTGAAGTTTCGCCCGAGATTGTGCTCGATCAGGGCAACAGGGCGATGAACGGTGCGCCCCATCGGTACCAGGAGCTGATTGAGGGCTTGGTGGATAATGTGCGGTTGCTCGCGCGAAAGGCGCGGGAGTTTGGCTGAGCGAATACCCTTGCGAGGAGACTCTCTTACAGATGTAGACCGCAGCGATCGAGAGAACGGCGGACAGACATGTGGAGTTCACAGCGGCCGAGAGAAGGGCTGGTGGACATGTGGAGACCGCAGCGACTGACAGAGAGGACGGACATGAGGCTCTGGCACGAGAGAGGCTAAAGCCGCGACAGCACGTTGTGGGCGGCTGAGGAGCGTAGCGAGGCGACATTGTACGTACTATTGTGTAGAACATCAAAACCGGTCACGGACCAAGTTGGTCCTGCGAGGGACGGACGACGGAAGGCTGGACTGGACTGGAGTGGACTGGACGGCGCGGTGCAATTTGAACATGGACGCCGAGTGCGGCGACATTTTGACTTTCCTCATGCGCGTAGACTTGAGGCATGTTGTATCGGCGGCGTGGTTGAGGGCACCGCCAGGAGGCATCATTCCAATCAGGGCGGTCTACGCGAAACGCGGCATACCAAGTCGGTATCAAAGAGTGTGTCTTGGTGGTATATACAGAAAGTAGCAGTCGTCTCGCCAGGTATCCGAATGGAGGCCTGTCTGGTCATTCACGTCTCTCTCCTCACTCGCCTCCACGAACGTCTCCAACCTCCCCTCCGGCTTCTACAGCCGTCACATTCCCCCCGCTCACCCTCACGCACCACCTACCCATGCGACAAGCGCCTAGGCGTGGCATCCGTCTCGCCATCCTCGCCATCGCCCTTGGTCCCCTTGCCCTCACCCTCCACGAGCTCAACATTCCGCGCATCAATATCCTCCTCCATCTCGGGCGGCAGCACCAGGTTCAGCAACATGCACACCACGGCGGTGACGGCAAAGCCCGTCTCCATGACGAGGATGATGGCGCTGAGGAAGCCCTGCAGCGCGTGGTTGTCGCCCTTGTAGGTAAACACATTGTCAAAGTACTTGGGCACGAGGGTGGCGCCGTAGCCGAGCGACAGGCCCGTCGTGAGGATGAAGCGCGTGCGCCGGTCAAACGCCGCGCCGCGCACCACGATGGCCATACCGGCCACCGCCACGGCGGCGAACAGAAACGTCGTCATGCCGCCGAGGACGGGCTTCGGGATAGCCACCAGCGCGGCGGCGAACTTGGCGAACACACCCATGATGATGAGGAAGAAGCAGCACGCTATGCCGGCGGTGCGGTTCGCGCAGCGCGTCAGCGCGATGACGCCGTTATTCTGCGCAAAGCGGCTCATGGGCGTCATGGTCATGAGCGCGGCGACGATGCAGTTGAGCCCGTCCGCCAGTAACCCGCCCTGGATGCGCGACTCGTACGTCCGGCCCTCGACCTCGAGCCGCGAGAGGTCGCACGTCGCCGTGATGTCGCCGACCGCTTCCGTCGCGCAGATGACGTACACGGCTATGAGCGGGAGCACCAGCGGGCCGTAGATGGTCAGCGGGAAGGTGCGCACCCAGATGAAGGAGGCGACCGGCGCCGAGTCGATGCCCGTGGCGTCAAAGTAGCCCGTCGCGCCGGCGATGATGCAACCCACAAGCAGGCCGATGACGACGGACGTGGACTTCATAATCGGCGACCCGAAGCGCTCACACAAGATAATCGTGATAAACGCGGAGAAGCCCAGGCCCAGAAACTCAGCAGACCCCCAGGCCAGCGGATGCGGCGCGTCGATATTCGGACACAGGGCGAAGTAGCTCGCCGCCTCGCCCGCGGAGGCCGGGTCGGCGCACGACCCGCTGCCGCCCATCCAGTCCTTGAAGCCGCTCTCGATGAGGTGCACGCCGATGAGCATGACGGTGGGGCCCGTGACGATGGGCGGGAACATGTTGAGCAGGACGCGGGGCGGGAGGAAGGAGATGAGGATCTCGGTCAGGGCGCAGACGGTCGACGTGCCGATGACGGCGCCGTAGCCGTGCGGGCAGGGGAGCGGCGCGCCCGTGTCCGGGTCGGACGGGCAGAAGCCGTTGGCGTACATTTGGCGGAAGGCGCCGAGGGCGATGGGGATGGTGGAGAAGGAGATGCCGACGACGGAGAGGACGCCGGTGCCGATGAAGTAGCTGAGAGGATGTCAGCTGTGGACATCAAGGGTGGTGAGACGAGCATGGACTGTCAGGGACGGCGATGGGGGAGGGGTGGCGAGGGGGGCTCGTGTGAGGGGGCTTGAACCGTGAGAGGGGTTGCGGTTCATGGAGTTGTGGGCTTCCATGTTCACTCGAGCATGGAAGTGAGGGATGTGGCACAAGGAAGGAGTGTGTAAGTGAGGAGTGGTGATGTGCTCAGCTCAGGGGTAGATATGGTGTAAGTGAGCAGTAGTGATGAGCTTAACTCAGGTGTAGATGTGGTGTAAGTGAGGAGTGAAGGCGAAGCCAACCCCGAGGCGGATGTGGTGTAAGTGAGGAGTGGCAACCAACAACCCCGACGACACGCGCCCTGGAAAGTAAAGCAACAAGACATAAAATATTGGTCGCGCACTCACTTCGTCTTCGGGATGCGCACGCGGTTAATCTGCACCGCCGACAAAATACCCGACACAATCAGCGCCGTCGACACCAGGTACTGCTGGTCCGCGCCCGAGAGGTTCGCGCCGCCGCTGCCGCTGAGGATGATGGGTGGGGTGATGACGCCCGCGAGCATGGCCAGCGCGTGCTGCAGCCCCAGCAGCATGGCGAGGAAGACGGGCATGCGGTCGTTGACGCCGAAGAAGGGGCTGCTGGTGGGCCCGCCCTTGTTCATGAAGGGCAGGTTGGGACGGAAGAGGAACGCGTAGTCGTAGTCGCCGACGAGGCCGTCGCGCGTGGTGAAGGCGCGCCGCAGGGAGCGCAGCCGCGCGGTGAAGCGGCGCGCGAGGGCGGACGGCCGGCGCGGGGAGTGCACGACGGGCGTGATGGCGCTGGGGGAGCTGTCTTCGTCCATGGTGGCGGTGGTTTATCGCACTGCTGTGTGTTTGACACTTGGTGGTTTTGTGTGATAGCTATGCGGTGGGTTTGTGCGATGTGATGCCCGATGGCAGCTTGGACGTTGCTTCAGGCGTATTGGCCGAAGACCGGAAAGGGAAGGTGGACGGATTGAAGCGCGGGAGTGAGGGCGAGTTCAACACGGGGACATGAGAGAGACGATCTCAAAGATTCTTCAATGGTGACCGAGAGGCGAGGGGCGGCGACTGGCGGTTATTATCAGGCAAACCTGCTGAATCCTGGCGGTTGTTGGGCGGAAACCTGCTGAAGCCGAAGTCCGTTGTGCGCGGCCTGTGTTTGGGGGGGACGCGGTGTTTTGACTCTTTGCGACGCTATGCGACTACCTTCGCAGACGAGGTGTATGAGAGGAGAAGCTGGGGGGCGTGAAGGGGCTCCGTCTTGACGACTCTTGTCGTCGACTTGAATGGAGTACTGCCAAGTACCGAGTGAGAGCTCTATCGACGACCGAGGTTAGTTGCGAGTTCGGAGCAGGGGCGCTTGTTCGCGCGTTGACGGGCTTCGTACCCTGTGTATTCGTCTCAAGCTGTCTAGCCGAGCAATGCCAGCTGCGACTAAGTAATGCAGCGACGAAGCGCAAAAGAGACAAAGCTCAATGCCGTGTGCAGAAACAGTGGTGGTGTTTTGCGCCGGGGGTCACAAGTGTGCGAACGCAGTCGTAGTAATATGTAGTAATAGTAAGCCGATCGGCGGCGGCGGCGGCGGCGGTGGGCAGCAGCAAGGTCGCGGCAAACCCCAGATGCGACTAGCTTCCGAATTGGCTGGCCGGCGGAGGTGGTTCTGCTGGCTGAGCTGGCTGGCTGGCTGGCTAACACGCACACAGACAAGTCAATCTCATGTGCTTATCAGCAACCCGTGAGCGTGGGGGGGCCGACGATGGGAGGAGGGGCGGGCGGCCCACGCCCTTTTATCAGTTCGCCGCCAGGGCCAGTCTTGTCTGCAACATCAGCCGGCGAGTTGCCTCGTGTGTGTATTGCCCATCAAGCTGGCGTCCTGGACTACTAGCCTGCCGGATCAGCAAGCTTGCTGCGGCGTCCGGTGCTCAACAGTGACATACATCAAATCGTTGTGCCAGCCATTGAACACACAGGACAGGGGAAGCGGCCCTTGGGGGTGAGCAAGAATGTGGGGAAGGGGAGGAGGGCGTTCGTCACGCATGTCCCCAAGGTCCAACAGCTCTTCGGAGGTGCCCGACAGGAGAGGGCTGATTATTATCTGCGCGCGGCACATCAAACGGTGGCCGTTTCTCCTCATCAGCTTGGTTGCGCTGGGCCATTGGTGCCGCATCGAGTCTGGTCTCCCTTTCCTCCATCCAGTCCCTTTTCCGTTTTCCCCGGCGCGCGCACTGCGTGAATGTTCTGGCTCGGCGGCCAAGCAGTAGCCAGAGCGGTGGAGAACTATGCCGGGGGGCCAACTGGGGAAGTGGCATTGGCATTGATCTCGGCGCGTCGACGATCACAGGCCATCAACGTCCACGTCCACCTACGCATTCGGCGCACATACACTCACACGGCCAGCCATGCTTCCAGAGCAATGAATTAGACTCCCATGGCCCGGGCATGCGCCTGGCATTTTGCGGGGGAGGGGCCGTGGCAAGGGTTCCAAGACTCGTGGCTGCGAGATCAATGGCCAACGGCCGCGGGCCATGACACACAGAAACTACCTACCGCCAGCCTGGTAAATAAAGTGTGGTTTAGCGCGTTGTTGCATGCCCGCCCTGTACTGTGCACGTCCAGCTCCTCTTCCTCCTCCTCCTCTGCTGCTGCTGCTGGTGCCCACAGGATTTGGAGAAATCGGACGAGGCCGTGTCTTGGGGTACGCCGTGCGGGTTGCTGCGTGAGGCGAAGTCCGCGGACCCCTTTCGCGGGATGCCGCTGCCGTCTCCTTGGCTGCCGTGTTTCTCAAGCAACAGAGAAGAGAGAACGCAAGAAAGGCTGAGAGACGCGGTTTGTTTGAGAGCCTGCTGAGACATGGTTCGGGGCTCCCTAGCACCAGACTGCGTCTTTCAGATCCGACGCTCCGGACCCGCTGGGGACCCATCTTGAAGGCAACGCTCCGGGTGCAAAAGCGCTGAGGCGGGTACTACAGGAGCCCTAACGTGGGCGGGATTGTCGATATGTTGCCGCCAGAGACGTCACTAGACGCGCCGTTGCGGCTTCTGCTGCGACGCTGAGGGTTCTGCATGAAGACGGACTCGACGACGACGATCCGACGCAGGAGTGCAGCCGCGAGCACTCAACTGCACTGTCACGTCAGGCCACGACGTCTGCCCTGCGCGACGCTGACTGATGCATGGAACGGAGCCGATGCTCGGTCGGTCGTCCGTCCATTCACTAACAGTCTATTACCGAGAAGAGTGCCATATCGTCAGCGGGTCTGTTCCGCTCCGCCGGCGGCGGCCCCAAGGGGCGGGCACGATAAGCCTCGGCCGGGCCTGCGAGCCCTGCATTTGACAACGGGTCTTGGTCTTGGTCTCGGGAGGGACCCATTTCGATTTACATTTGCATGACTACGACGCCAGATATCGTGAATCATCGGTCCCCATAGCACTACTAACGTACTACATACCATGCCGCCTGTACATCTAACTTAAGTCGTGTGCGCGCGCCCTGTGCTGCACCGGCAATCATACCGTTGTCGCTCCCGCGCGCCCTTTACCCGTGATAAGCTGTCGTTGGGTTATTTTATTTTTTCGTTCCGCGTCTCCAAGTCAGGGCACTATCCATCCTTTCTCCAACTTTCCCAGACGAGGGGTCGACGCAAGGCACCGGCGACCTCCGATGGCTCTAGACTCGTGGCTTGCGCCTTGCTCTCTGCCCAACCTCCACGCCACCCCTACCCCCTTCCCTGCCGTCGCACCCATGCTCAACACCACCACCATCGTGTGCGGCTCCTGCGTCACCGCCGTGGTTGACGAATGAGCCTCCGTTCTGTGCATCGTGTCTGCCCGTTGTCGTCCGCGTTCGGCGGCCAAGCAGCTTGGTGTGCGGGCTGCGCCCAACAGCTTGAGCTTACTGCTTTCATTCAATCATTGCGGTCGGTTTGGTTGTCTGCTCCGGCCCGACGCGTCCTCCCTGGGTGAGCGCAGGCTCGAGAAATGGCCAGGGTCGTTCAGCAGGCGGCCATCTCCGAAGATAGGGATCTTAGCTCGAGATAGCTTGGAAACGGTGCGGTTCAGTACACGTCACATGCAACGATGGTGTTATTCACTCTTTCCGAAATCAAAGCGGTTATCAAACAATCCGCCGGCGGATCTTTCATGCTGAGCTCGAGCTCGAATCTCGGGATCCGCGTCTCATCCGAGCATTGAAATCGCCGGGTCCCTGCTTGCTCGCATCGTGAACTGTCCAGTCCGGCACGGAATACATGTCAGCACATGCAGCCTTTCCGTGCTCTCACCCGTCCAATGCTGGCACCGCACGCACTGCTGGAACGGCCCAGGCTCTCCCCAGCGGTGACCTCCGGCCCTCGGGATCGTCTGCCAAGGCCACGGGCGTGGGCAGTACACGTACCATGCACCCCAGATCTCGTGATTACGGAACAATTGCCTCGTCCGGGCGCGGGGAAGGGGATCCTGGAGCCGTTGGCGTCTGGTGCCAGACGGACGGGTGTAGACTGCGACATTGCTCCACAATGGATGACAGCTGGTGACATGGATTGACCGTGGCGCCGTGCCGCAATGCTTGTCAGATGTTTGCCTCTGCAGCCGAAGTGACCACGTATATCGTTGGAGACGAAAGTTCCTGCTGTGACCGTAGCGGCCGCTGTACGACGACGGGCTCAGCCATTTTCTTCGATATCTTCACTGGCAGTGCCTGGAACCTGACATGAAACTTTCTTAGAACCTCATGCAGAGAAACCAGACGCGATCATAGCACAGGAGAGATCATATATGCGTTGAAGCACCAGCATGAGCCCGTCTACATGAAAGTGGCTTTGGATACACTCCAAATTCAGAGTTTCTGTCTTGATATGGTTTAGACTGCCTGGGCGAGGACACACCTGGACAGAGTACCCCATGGGGAAATTCGGGCTGGCTGCCCTCCCGGAGTGACTTGGAGACATCCCAGCTGGTATTGCTCAAGCAGCCACCAGCTCACGTCCGCCGCCTCCGGCCGAAATCCTTCACGGTCTGAGGCGCCGGAGCTGCCCGTTCTCTGAAGCTCACCGTAGTGTATCGCCAGCCAGCCCGGTTTTATATCGCCCAGAGATGCTAGACGATACGGACAACATGAATGCGGCAAGCCGGACGACGGGATGATGCCGCTTTCACACAGATGTATCCCGGAACGTCTGATACTCGATAAATTGGTCCCCATCCTTGCTGGTCCCGAACCTTCCGAGTTCGGGGTCTCTCATACTACTTCTCTCGCAGCAAGATTCGACGCCGTGCTTTGCTTGATCTCACAGGGGATCTCCGAGTCCCGGACTGTGATATGGCGGCCACAGCATTCATGACAGGAAGTGGCTGGACAGCCACTCGAAGCATGCGGAGCGAAACACCTGCTTCGTTTGGAAGCCGGGTCTTGCAACCGTCCCGAGTCCAGACGCATTCATCCAAGCGCCAAAGGCCACCCAGTACGAGCTGGCAGTGGTGTCACTTGCACATATTCATCGACTACTCACCGGGTTACTCAATGGTTACCTTGCCATGTATCCCATCATCTGCACTGATGATCATCATAACGGGAGTACAACGGGAACTTACACACAGCAGGCATCTCTACCTGCTAATCCGAGGCTCATATGAGCAGTCCTGCTCCTGGTCGTCGTTAGAGATCTGGTAGCGATTCCGCCGCGTTCAAGATGCTCCTACCCGAGCCAATGACGCACTGGCCGCAAAATTGTCGACCCTCTCAAAAACGCGCCTGTCCTGTTCATACAAGCAACGTCAAGGTCGTTCAGCCTGTGGTTACCCAGGCTCCCAGGTGGTGACACTCCATACTTAATTTCTGGTAAGAACATCTGCAGATGAAAGTCTTGGAGCCACGTCCCGTATGAATGGGTACAAGATCCTCATCTCGTCCCATCACCCACGACTTTACGCTGTAATAATAGTCAGAGAAATAAGAATCCTCAGGTGTGCTGTTTCGCGACTCCAGCGATCTGGTTGAAGTGTCAACGACGTGCTCCAGTTCTGCGTGCTTGAGCCGAGTAACGCCGTTCCGTTGCAGTTCGAGAATTTCCGCGACGAGGTGATCCCATGTGCGGCCCTTTCCAATCACCCTACCGCTGAGGTCTCGAGGCCATTCTTCAAAGGGGTCAATGTTGTCGTGGCAGTACCGGACCGCCACACCTTCCATCGTAGCAGAATGTCGCCGAAGGAACTCGGATAGCATGTGTGGCAGCAAGCTCCCGCAATGCAGTTCCAGCTTCTTCAGACCCTTGAAGGCATGTTGTTTAGGCAAAAGAGCAATGGTAGGCAGGTCGTGAGTCTCGAGCACGAGCTCCTCCAAAGAGGACGGAACCATGGCCAGCATCTCAGACAGCTCCTTGTATCGGATCCCTCTCCCTCTCCGCCGACCCCGATAAATGTTTTCGTTGTCGCCGAGAACTAGGTGTAACTTGCGCAAGGCAGTCAGGCCGCACAATGCAGTACTAAATACCTGATAGAATGGCGATGCATCTCGCAGCAGGACACGGATCGGCAGACCCGGCTTCGACATCGGGAGATCATGGGATGCGTCGACGCGAAACGCCTCTACGCGGCATTTTGCCAACGGATGAGAGAACGCTTCCATGACGACTCGTAGTCCGCGCGCCTCTCGTGCTATCATGTTGACTTTCGGCCAAGCGAGATGATGCAAACGTCGATAGTCGTCATCGGGGTCTCTAATCCACGCATCCTCGCCCTTCTTTCTGCGGAGGGAGGGATCACGAGAGTCGGAGACTATTTGGAGCTCATCATGTAGCCAGTCTAACATGAGAATGTCGTCAAAAAGGCATCATTTCGCTCGGACGGGAACGTCCTCCCTTGTCGCCAGTCGCAACGCGGCCGGAAAGGCGGCCGCTGTCGCAGCTCCGCGCCCAGCCTGCGCCAGGCCTTGACAGTCGGGCTTGACGAGTGCTTGCTTTGTGCGCCAGTGGGCGGGTCGTCATCAGCGGTTCGATTGCTCAGTGCGATGCTCTTGAGCGCAGTCATACCGGGGAGAGCGGCATGAAGGGCTGCGATATCCGCCCTCGCGAGGCGGTTCTCGTGATGCGCCTCGCACGTCTCCTTGAACAGCCTGTAGCACTTGCGAAACGAGTCCTCACCCCCCCAACGCGAACCTGTGACAGGCCATGAGTCGCCAAAGTACGGCTGCCACCAGGCCATGGGAACCCGGTCCGGCCATTCAGGCCCACGGCCGTTCTCCTTGGGATACCAGTCCCTGCTCCTCACCTCGGCACAGACGCGGTAAGTCTCCCAGTCGAGACGGGGCAAGCATTGTGTCGTCAATTACCAGTTCGCGCACGCCAGAGAGCAGGACTGGATCAGCAGCGATGTAGTTGAAGGCTTCGAGGTCGAGCGGGTGGCAGGAGATGTAAAGCACTGGGAAGCGCAGCGGGGCTGTGGCAGTGCGAAATCGACGACATGTCGCGGCGAGCGCTTTCAAGGAAGAGCGAGGAGACTCAGCAAAGACATAGCTCAAGAGCTCGGATGGCATGGTCGCAAGACCTACCGTAGCCGACTGTGCCATGATGGGCAGTGGGAACAAGGGTACGAGGTACAGGGAGAGGGAAGAGGATGAAGGACGACGGCAGCCGTATGGAGGAACCGGTAGCTATGGGCATTTCTGGCTTCTCGTGTTCCGTTGGCTATCCGATGGGCCTTCTGAGCCAATGCGTGATTTTACCTCAAATCGCAGCCAAAGGTCAAGTTTGCTACACAAGCTGACCGTCGAATTCGTTTGCTGTCCGAGCTGCTCAAGCCAAAATGAGTGCCCCTTGCGGCCCGGCCCGGCTTTGGCTTCACAGCGCAATCGCGGGAACAGTGAACTCCGGCGATGTGAGCACTTGCGCGGGTACGGGGTAGAGCGCGCTACGATGGCTTTGACCAACACCGATCGCCTGACCAACCCGATAAGCAGAAAACATGGCTGCCTACCAAGTGGAGAGCCAGAAGACTGATTCCATGTCCATTAGAAAGACATATAGGTTTGCACGACGTTTGCGCAGACACTCCAACGAAGCTGAACGCAGCCAGCTACTCAGTGCCAGAGGAAATGGTCACATGGCGGACATTGCTGACGACAAATCCCATCGTAATGTTGAAAGGCAGTCGCCAACATCGCCGGCGCAAACCAGCCAACAACCTCTGATTCAGGCAGACAGCCGATCCAGCAACCAACAACGCAGAAACACTGTGGTGTTCCACATGGAGCAATGTCAGTACGCCTGGCAGGAGCACGGGATGACGGCAAAAGTTGTCCCGGGCAGCACCCTTGCTATGATGAACAAGACATTTCCAAATTGCTCTTAACCATGTCGTCGCGGCACGAAGTCCGAGAATGGTTCAGAGGTCGGCCCAAGCAGGCCTAAATCCGCATCATGAAGTGTCGCCAGAGAGTTCAATTTGGGAGAAGACGAGCGCTACGTTAGATATCTCGTCAAAGAAGCATTTCGCTATCATCTCGGTGTTTATTCCTGTCCAGCGAGCAGTGTTGTCGCTGCTGTGTCATCAAATGAGGAACAGATACGCGGGCGACATTAATATTATATAGACGTCTCTCGGAGCAAGTACTCTTGGAACAGCTTCAAAGGTAGGGCGGGCTTGTATGCAGCAGCACAAGGCTCGGCGCCATGAAACGGCGGCACAACCGGTCAAAAGCTGGCTGCCGCGGCACAGCATTGGTGGTCCGGCATACCTGCCCTTAGCAGCAGGTCGGAGGAATTCGCCTGGTTGTGGACCGTAACCTCTACCATGACGGCCGTGACGACTGAATCCTCCCTCTACGATACCTCTCCGCATACGTCTCCAGCTCCCAGTCCCCCCACTTCTTGGTCTCTGATACCCTCATAATCTCAACCAGCAACGACTGTCGCTCCTTAGACAAAGCACGCATAGCCCTCATCCACTGATCCTCGTCCTTGCGCGTGGACTCCCAACAAGGCGGAACCCTCAGCGTCTTCAGCTTCGGCGCCCAGGCAGGATTCCTTCGCAGAGCGTCGAACGATGAATCGTGAATCGCACCGGCAGCTTTGAGGCCGCTGATCTCGATGAAAGCCAGGTGGGTGCAGTTGGAGAGGAACGCGATTAGTGTAGCATCGGTTAGCCGGGCGTGGTCTGCCCCTTGCAGCTTGACGACGCGCAGGCTGGGTAACAGGCGCGCGAGTCGGATTGCAGCGTCGTCGGTCAGTTCGTTGGCGTTGTGTGCCGTGTAAGAGACGTCGCTCAGTGTAAACTCAAAGTGTGTCAGCCGAGGGCGAATGCCTGGACCGAGGCCGGACAATTGGTCAACGTGTCGACGTGATGTGCCAGGAGTTAGAATGTATGCGTACATGTAGTCTACGCGGACACTGGGCTTGACGTTGGGAGGCTTACTCGGTCAGGACAAACCAGCAGCCAAAAGACAGCTTCTTCGTCCGGGGGCCCACTCTGCTCTGCCAGCTTTCCTCCCAGTCCTTGTCCGCTCTGAAATGGACTTCACACTCTCCTCTTGAGGAGGCCGTTGGACCGTCCGAAGGTTTTAGCAGGTCAAAGGCATTCATGTGTTCCTTTGGATGGGCTTCAGGCGCAGGCGCAGGCGCAGCCGACTGGGGGATGGCGGTGTCTGCGAGAAGCGGATTCGCGATCGGAGTAGTAGCTGTGGATGCACATGCTTCTGTTGAAAGAACATGAAGCCACGTCCGGAGGCACCCCGACGACCCTTTCGTGGAACTATGCGACTCTTTTCCATGCTGGCGTTCCTTTTGCGTCCGCGACGAAGACTTCTTCGCTGTCCGGATGGGCGGCATCGCGGTGGAAGTTGGACCGGACGCTGGCCGGAGACTGCAAGTGGCGATATGGGCGGGAGATGGTCCTGGGGGCACGCGTCTTGGCTCGCGATCAGGTACGTTAGAAAAGTGTTGGGACTTGAGAGGTGGATTCAGTGCCAAGGATTCATGTTCAAAGAACGCGGCTTCATGCAGCCCAGTCTCGCACAACGGGCCGCCGCCTCAACATCAACACGCCCTCGACCATAGCATGTCGTCCGCCGCTGGTCAACGAACATTGCAAGTTGGAAATGTACGGACGAGGTAGGGATGAATAGGGGTCGGCCGCCGGGGAAACCTTGTATCGCGACGCGGCCCCCCTGCTCAATAGAATTGTGATCCGAAATCCATTCAATGCCAAGGTGGCAGGCCGCTGTCAACGACAATTATTCATCGCAAACGTACTCCCGTATATATCGCCGCGTCAGCGACAGCCGCTCGTCTCGTTGATGCACTGGTCTGGTGATGGTGGGATGCCCAAGGTACAATATCGTCGGCACCTTCATGTTCAGTCTTGGTCGATCGCGAAATCGACAAGTGGAGTTTCGTCCCGTCTGGCTCGCAACGCGGGAGATTGCTGGCGGGCTTTATCGGGGGCCCAATGCCAACGGTGGATGATGAAGACTTTTTCGTGGTACATAAGCTCCGTACCCAGGTAAAACCTCAGATGTTGAAATTGAACGCGTACGTGACTGGAAGTCGTCGGGGCGAATCGTCGTGCTGCAATGACTGAAGCCTCAACTCACAGACAGAAGTCAGCATGGTCAGCCCACCACATCCCGGTTACAACCCTCCAGGGCTGCATGTGCCTCGGTGTGGCGGCATACACGCGTACGCGTATAGACGAAATGTGACACGCCAAAGTCAATTACCGACAGCAAACGGATGGAGAAAAGAGCCAGCCAGAACATCGAGGAAGCAGGTTTCGCCAAGGTCAAATATTCAGTCTGATGTCACACTTCGCCACCCGCGCCTCAACATCAAATGAACTGGCCCGGACGTTGACCTCCGGGGCTCACGGCCCCACCCGCGGATCCTCTCCGCAAGGGGCCGCCGCCGCCTCTTACGACCTCGCCCTCGGCTCTAACGCCACGCCCCCCCAAGACTTCGATGACCACAGGGCGCGATTCCCATGGCACGCGGCGAAATGCCCATCCACAATTTGCACAGCGACTGGATGGACTTGGCGCTGTCGCACGCCTCCTGCAGCGCCCGCCATTGGGCACTCAAGGTCCCCTGGCGTCGGCGTAGGGGGCTCCTCAGTCTTCACCCCCTCCTTGGCTCCTCCTTCTTTCTCTCCACATGCCCGCCGGCGCCCACAAGCAACTCGGCTCTCAGGCTTTCCTTCTTGGTTTGGTTTGGCATGGATTGACTGAGGCGAGTGAGAGACGAGAGACAGGCGGCACTAGTCAGTGGCCTTTCTCCGCCTGACCCTTTCCCACGCTTCTGTTTTTCGCCCCCCCGCCCCGGATGGAGGGCCGTTCGCCTCCGTGACTGTGGCCCTGCTGGTCCCCTTCTCGATCGCCGGGCCCTGCTCGACGTCCCGAACATCGTAGACGCCGCATCATCGCCAGTCGGAACCGCCCAACCACCGAACCGGCCGGATCGTGAAGCGATTCCATACCGAAAGAGACACGGCCGCGCCCCTACAACACTGTTACGCGGAGAGAGTGCCGCAGAGGAGGAAAACCTCAAGAGAATGAAGGCGCCCGCTACGGCGGAGGGACAAACGGCGGTCAACATCCACGACTTTGCTGCTGCTGCGTCGCCGGTTAGGGGCAGCGCCGCTGCGGCGGCGGGCCCTCCGGCGTCTCACGGCAGGGCACGCATCGTCCCAACCGCTATGAACACGAACACCACGAACACGACGACAGCCACGAACATCACATCGCCGGGGAGCAGGCACGCCTCGAGCAAACCCCGCGGCGGGGCGTCGACGACTTCGTCAGGAGGCGTCGCTGCCACTATCAGCACCACCTCCCCCATCAGCAAGGCATCACGCGAAAGCAGAGCCTCCCGCGAGAACGGCAGCAAGGCCTCCCGGAAGAGCGGCGGCGGACAAAGAGGCAGCAAGGCCGGCAGCCGCGGCAGCAGGGGCAGCAAAAACTCCAGCAAGGGCTCCTCCAGCGGCAAACCCGGCGGCCGCTCCTCCTCCAAATCAGCGTCAACACCGCGCGTCATCCTCGGCCGCGGCGCCCTCGCCCGTCTGCCCTCCGAGCTCGCCCGCCTAGGAATCTGCGCACCTCTGATCGTCTCCTCGCCCTCGCGCGTCGCCCTCGCGCGGCGCATCCAGACGACGCTCCTCCCCGCGCTCGACAGCCGCATCCTCGACTCCGCCGTGGTCAGCGTCCCCGCGCGCGTCGTCGACCGCGCCCTCGACCGGGGAGTGCAGGGCCGCGACGCCGTCGTCAGCGTGGGTGGCGCGTCGGCCGTCGGTCTGGCTGCCGCGATTGCCCTGCGCAGGGGGCTCCCGCACGTGTGCGTGCCGACGACGTACAGCGGCAGCGAGATGATGCCGCTGCTGTGCGATGCGAGCCCCGCGCGGCATAACATCCTCGATGCGCATGCCGGCTCGCCGTTTTCGCCGCTGATTGCCACGTCGTCGGTGGCGGCGGTGGCCATGGCTGCTGCGGCTGCGAGCGGCGGGGATGACGACCACCCGTTTCATCCGCATCACCTGCTACAGGCGCAGCAGCAGCAGCAGCAGACGAAGGGATCGAGGAGGAGGAGCTCAGGCGGAGGAGGCAGCGGCGGCGGTGCAACGACGAGCATCCGGGACCCGCGGGTCGTGCCCACGCTCGTCATCTACGACGAGGACTTGACGGGCAGCGGTACCCCTGAGCGCTTCTCCGCGCCGTCGGGCATCGCAGCGCGGGCCCGCGTCGATGCCTTTGCCGATGCGCACAGGAGCAGCGGCGACGACGACGAGACGGCCGAGTGGAGCTACCTGCACCTGCCGGGTGTCTAAGGGGATCCAGGTGCGGCAGATATGTTTGATGACACAGCTGGACTATGATGAATCATCTCCGACGACGCCGGTCGATGGCGAGGTTTAAGCCACACTCGACTGGGGACGGGAGATGGACACGCATGGGTGGGATCCAGGCAGGCCAGGCCAGCCATCCTTCTCCTTGAGTCAGTTCGCCGTACACGAAGCCCGAAACGACAACACAGACACTCAACCCTCCTCACGTCCCATGCCCTCCAAGAACCACATGGAGACGGGAACTCCCTGCTGCCAACCACGCAGTCAGTGGCGTGGCAATTCCAAGGGAATGGAAACAAAGAATGACAATTCTACACTCAGCCTCCTTTTAGGCATGCGGCGAAGCGGAGACACGGAACCCGGTGAAAATACGGCGTATAAGCGCCAGAGCGAGGCCTTGTAAGAGGCAGCTCCCGGGCACGAATGTTTCCCACGCAACAAACATTATGAAGTAAGGGGGAGATATGAAGGCGGACGGTAATTGCCGCGGGGGAGTCCCGGGGAAAGGGGGGGAAACGTCCTTTGGCTGAGCCACAGGACTCGGGACATGGATGGTGAATGATGACCCCCGGTTCGAGGCTAGGGGCCAGCATAATACACGACGAAAGCAAATGCAGACTGGCAAACACGACGATGCTCAGCACGGAGTTTAGGAGGGTTCAGTAGCAAAGACATGCCCAGAGATACCATCGATATATACATGCCAAGATTGTATTGAACAAAAGAATCGGTCCCAAGGACCTGACGCTTGCTTTTTCTGTTTTGTCTATGCCGTTGAAGCCCGTCTACTATACAAGAAGAATTTGACTGCGCCTTGTTTTTGTGAAGAGAAAGGCTTCAGTCCATGCCCTCGAAGCCCAGGACGCCGTGCGCGCCCATGGGTCCCAGCTTGCTGCTCTGCGCTTCCTTGCGGCGCTTGGCGCGGCGCTTCATCTCTGCCACGCCGTCTTCCTCGTCGCTGTCATCGTCGTCATCGTCGCCATCGCTGTCCGCCGCGCGCTTGGCCGAGTTCCTGCCCGCGTCGTCGTCCTCATCGTCCTCATCGTCTTCATCCTCCTCCTCATCGTTTCCACCCTGCAGCTCCGACAGCTCCTCCCACACCTTGACGGTGCGGCCGCCCGCGCTGATGAGACGGTTCGCCGAGTCAAACTCCAGGGACACGACGCCCTCCATGTCGTCGTGGCGTAGGTTAGCCGAGACGTTCACCTCGCGGCGCACCAGGTCGACGACGCGCAGGCTACCATCGCCCATGCCACACACCACCTTTTTGCCCAGCCCCATCTCCTGCGGGACGCGGACGATGGCGTCGATGCTCTCGCCGCCCGCCGCGGCGGCGCCCTTCCTGCCCTTCATGCCGCCGAGGCCGCTGTCGACGATGATGCGCTCCTGCTGGTCGTCCCAGGCCCCCTTGTCCCACAGGGTCAGCACACCGGAGCCCGAGCCCACGGCGACGACGCCGTTGTTGCGGTTCTTCTTGGGGCCCATGCCGGGCATGAAGCACGAGCTCAGCAGCTCGTCCTCCTGGTCCTCGCTGCGGACCAGCACGCCGCGGCGCACGTCGGTGACGGCGAGCGTGGTGCCGCCCGTGCTGACCCACTGCTTGGGGAAGCCGCTGGTGCTCTCCTCCGAGGGCGGCAGCGGCGTGACGCTCGACACGTAGTCGGCGTGCGGGAAGTGCGTCTGCGCGGGGCGCCGCGACTTGGGCCCGCCGTCGGCGTCGCGCAGGTCGAAGATGTGCAGCGCGCCCGAGTCCGTCGCCAGCAGCAGCGCCTGCGGGTTGAGCACGTGCAGCAGCGTCGGCGCGTCGGGCACCGTCGTCGTGCTGGGGATGGCCAGCTTGGAGGCGACCTGGCCCGTCAGGGGGTCGAACTGCTTGACGACGGCGTCGGTGCCGGCCGAGTAGAGGGCTTCACATTGGCGTCCACCGTTAGCCGACTATCTTTCGCAAGCAGTCCCGAGTCACTCACACCGCCCGTCATGCCCGTAGGCAAGGCATCGACAGCTGCCCTTGTGCCTCCTCGTCTTCCATACCGTATCGATGGATCCTCTCCCGTCACTGAGGACGCTCGTGTCGGCGTCGGCATCGTCGTCGCCTTCATCGGCGGACCCACTCGGCGGCAGGCGAAAGGTCTCAACGTGGCCGCTGGCGAGGCCGACGGTCAGGAGCGGCTCTGTCGGGTGCAGCGCCGTCGCGAAGACGTCCGCCTGCAGCGGCAGCGTGCAGAGATTCTCGAACATGGCGGGCAGCGCGCCGCGGGAAGGACTTTCTTTGTCGGTTGTGGGTGGCCACGGATCGTTTTCGCGCGTCTCGGATGCAGTCGGCCACGTCAGTCAAGCTTCATGGCGCCAATTGGGTGGTCGGTAGAGCTGGCGGTCGAGTTGGAAATTTTGAGGCATCACACAGAAGCCGCTGGGGATTGATCCGACGTCAGGATTGAACACAGTGTCTGCAAGCCTCGCACTGTCTCGCACTGTATGCCTACCCTACAGGTGCCAAAACTTTCGAGATCAAGCTCACTCGCGCCATTGCCATCTCCAAGCCTGTGTATAGCTAGTAAATTTCGTGCGCAGGATCCATCTGCTGGACCCGCAGGTGAAGTAAGGCTGACAGAAAAGAGGCTCAATGATCAGTCTACGTAGCGATCGGCCGTGCTACCAGGTCATGTTGGCTGGACCAGCCAGCAACATCTCGGAGGCAAGACGAAAAGCCGCAACGACACCAGCTGTGGTGGCTAACAGAAGAGGATCAGTCTCGAGATAACTTCTCTCGTCGATATAAGGCCAAGGCATCCTAATCGGCGTGCACAAAGCCAAGGAGAGCCAACTTGGTAGGATCGGGTGGGGGAAGATTCCATGTCAAAGTTCACATTCGTCGGGTAGGCCTGATGGCCACATGAAGGGGGGAGGTGTCGGCCAGGGCTGGTCAGCAGTGAAGACGAATACACCCTCTTATTGTCTACCATTGACCCTCTTTGTGGGCAAGGTTTACGGATAAAATCGTCGGATACCATGCCAGAGGTGTGTAGTCGATGGGCGTCACTCCTTGTCTGCCAATGAAGTTCTAACGTGGTCGGAGATGTTGAATAGAGATTGAGCTATTTCAGTGTGCCTTCCAGTCTCGCATGCATCCCAATCTATGCGATGTAGCATCGCGTCCACCCGAGATAGGCGTTGATATTCTGTTAGAATTACGGAGATCCTTGCTGACGACTGTATCGAGTGTTCATGTTGCTCATTCACACCCCGCTACGGGTTCTTCAAAGGCGGACCAAACGCTCCACGGGCCACATACAGCATGAGTGGAGTCAATTTGGATACGTACATTTACCATTTCCCTGTCAAGCCACAGCCGTACTAGCAAAGACTACGCCCTCTCTACTTCGTGGTGTCATCGTCTTTGACAAGGGTTACACCCTGCATGATTCGTATACAGCTGGAGCTTGGCTGCAAGAGCCAAGATGTCACCTCAACGTGGTATTTATTGACAACCGTGATGAAACCAACATGCTCAACGGTCTGTTGGAACGAGTCGCCGTTGGTGCGACACCGCCGGGTCACCAAATCACATGAATGCCGCGATTAGTCGGAGTGTTACGGGGCTCCATTACCTCCCGTCCAGTCCAGTCTTCAGCTGAGAGCAAGGCCAAGCCTCAACTGCGAGCCGGCCAGAAACAGCAAGACCACGCGCCCAAGCCGCCGCCGTCAACGAAGTGCGGGCCAGAAATAGCCAGTCCAGTCCATCGCTCGCTCCACGAGTCCAGAGCGCATCCCGTAGCAACCCAACTCGCCTCCCGCTCGGTCGCCAAGCCTGGCACCGATTCAACCCAAGCGGCTCGTGTCACCGATATATACACCGCTCCTGCAGCCACCGCTCGCGCATTAAATGAGCAATACGGCAGTCATCGTCGTCGCTCGCACCCTAGTGGTTCGTGCCTGTACGGCGGCTGGCTGTTTGTTCCTGCGGTGCGGCTGAGCCTGGCCTCAATGCTCCCACTCAGCCCTACAGCACCAACAAAGAAGCAAGCGTGCCCAGTGAACAAATAGTTTGCGCACCGATCGGGAAAAGCTGGCCATGGCAAGGCGCCCGCACAGTGGGGGAGCTGAGTGCCATGCGAGTCCCGACTCCCGAGTCCCCGACCAGCCCCGGTAGATCTGGTCCCCGGGACGGCACCTCGTACAGGAAAAGCCCACCACCCCTGGCTCGGCCCTGGCCTGGGCCGTCCGCCTCCCTCGGGCCTCGACGCCAACCCGCCGGATCTCGCTGCGTGTGCCGGCAGTGGCTGAGCCTGAGCCTCAGGGGGACCCAGGCACATCGTGAGCGGCCTCGTCCGGAGGCGGCGGTTAGTCGGACGCCTCATTCAATACTCTGCGTTGTCGTGGCGAGACTACGTGCTGCCCGACCCGGCTGCCAGCTCAGCCGCAGAGCAAACACTGACCGCAACGATGAAGCTGCAATCGTGTGTTTGGTTGTACAGAACAAGTGACGTCTGGTGCATGCGACCGCCAGGAAAAAGGGACTAGGTCTAGCACGTAAACGATATAAAGAGAGAGTGATGACCTCGTGAATCCATTTCTCTGCTCTCAGATCAAACCAGACAGCCTCGCCTGCATCCTCACCACCTCCAAAGCCCCAACTACCTTCCTTGAACGCCCTCTTCTACCAGACACAATGCAGGCCAAGCTCCTCGCCCTCCTCGCGGCCCATGCCGCCGCCATTGCGGTCCCCTCGGAACCGGACGTGACCATCGACTACAAGCAGGGCCTGGCCATACCGCGCGACATCGCCCGGCTCGTCAAGGAGCGCGACGTCTGCAACGCCGACAACTGCCTGCGCAACCTTCGCGACAAGCGATACAGTTCCTCGGCCAGCGCCTTTTGCTCCACCTTTATCCAGTCCACCGTCGTCAACACGCAGTACGCCATCGCCACGGACCACAAGACCAACACGGAGACGCCGCCTCCCGTGACTGTCACCAATGTCATCGTCGAGTATGACCGCCCACCCTCCCTGCCCCTTTGTGCGCGCTGCACTACTTGTACACAAGAATGCTCATGTTGTCCCTCCAGTGACCTTCTCAACCCCACGGCCACGGAGATCGTGACCCAGTACAGCACGATTCCCGACCCTCGCTACAAGCGCGGTGCCCAGCCGTACCCTACCTGGCTCTCTGCCTCGTACCCCCCCGAGCGCGTCAGCAGCGCGTGCTCGTGCTTCATCCCCAGCCCGTCGCCCGCCATCCAGCAGACGGTCACCCTGACCACCTCGACCGAGACCGTCGTCGCCGTTGTAAGTGATCACAACTCTTCCTCACAGCACTGACTAGAGATCCTTGCTGACTGCTGCGGCCAGGAAACTCTGCCTCCCGTCACCAACACCGTCGACGTCACCTCCACCCACACCATCGACGTCGTCGCCACCCAGACGGCCACCGTCGGTGTCACCTGCGGCATCAAGGGCTGCGTCTGGGGCAACGACCTTCTCCTCCAGAGCACCGGCAGCCTGCCCAACATTGCCGCCTGCAAGGCCCTCTGCACATCCAACGCGCAGTGCCAGTCCTTCCAGTGGAGCGAGCAGTACAAGTACTGCAACATCGGCAAGGCTCCCGCCACCCAATTCTGGGCCACACCCAGCTGCAGCGAGTTCAAGGTCTACGACGTGGCCTGCTCCATCTAAGCTGTGGACTACCACACGGCGTCGTACGCCTGGAAAGGGACGCCGGCTTCTTGCACTCAGACTTCAAATAGTATCGAACTAGTTAGATATTTCGCGGTGGTGTTGGCGAAAGTCGTGCCGAGTATAAATGGCACGACGAAAATGTACTTAGAAAGCGACAAATAAACCTCGGCGAGTCATAGAATTGACTGTCAGACGTGACCCATACCTGTTAGGGGTCTGGAGCTCTGTGAACCCGCCAACCGACGCCCGTGGTGCTCAACGGATATATAAAGTAGTAGGAAACCCATACAACATGAAGCCCGCTATTGCACGTGCAACTGGGAAGAGACACATTCGGAGCGAATTGCCAGCGGTACTCCTTACTTCGTACGTGCAGAGACCATGTGTCATGAGTTGACAGAGGGCCGACTGGAAATAAATTTGACTTCTGTTCTTGATTGTATTGTAGCACGACGCCCTGCGTATGTCACTCCTATCTGGTCAACGGAGAGTTACACCACCTGTGCCACCCAGGATAGAAGAGACGCTTTTCCATGCAGCAATTGAAGTCAGCGGCAGAAGCTGAAGACATACATATGATCAAGACGCTTAAATGCACAAGATCGCAATGCGGGGTGTTCGCAGCAGGCTTGTCCAGTCAAAAGTGGCTCGTAGTCTCCATAAACATACTGCCCCTGGCCGTGACGGCCTCGATTTGGCCTACCATGCCTGGGATGGACACAGCGTCGCCGTGGCTTCGTTCACTTGCTGGTTGTTGTAGTCCAGATTGGTCAGCCGAGAAGTAGTCGCGGAATTGGAATCCATGGCTCTGCTCGGATTAGTCTAGTGGCTGGGGAGGACCAGACGAAAAGCATGGTGAACGAGCCTGTGCCAAGTGTTGCCCAGTGCTATAAATGCGAGCACTACTTGTACGCTTGTTGGACTTCGGCAGATAATCTCATCCGCGGCAGTGGTGGAGCTTTCTATCTGGGTACATGACCATGGCTGGAGTTCCCGTAACAGTGTTGCCTTTGATGACGAGATGCCAAAAGACGTACTCGTCGGAATAGGCAGGGCTGTCCACGATAGGTTGAGCAAGTTCATGTTCTGGCCTGTGCATGTATATCCCTAGATCGCAGGTTGGCTGTCCCAGGTTATCTCTGTAGGGATTCAGGTTTTCTGCCACATAGCGGCACCTCCAAGCAGTTCCCCCCAAGGCGACTGATCACGGCTATGAAAGGTATGCTCCCCTGCTGGTCGCGTGTTCACTTTCTCGAAGAATGGAGCTGGATCACCAAGTCGTGCGTAGGTGAGACCAACGGTAAGCCTTTCGGCTATGCAACAACCGGATCATGGAGGCTTCTGGGCCTCAGCCACGCGGAGAACCAGGAAGGGTCAGGTGCTGGGTGCAAACAATTCTTGAGGAGCAACCTGAGCGCGGGGTGGCGGGGTGTTCTGGAATTTGAACAACCTTGGCAGTCACTTGCGTTACCCTGCCGATAACAATGTATCTGAACATTGGGCTCGTGGCAGGTCGCGGGCAGCATGCGGCCCATTGTGGCATCCAGCGCAGCGCTGCGGCGTGGGAGGAGGCGCGTATTCTGGCCATGGCCTGATGCAATACTCAAGTGGTGAGACTTGGAACACAGAGAGGAACCCTGGCCTGGACGTAGACAGGAGGCATCTCTGTGGCGATGCGTAAGTGCAGGTACGCAATCAATGGACTGGTCCTCGCGCCCACGGCTTTCGCTGGCTTGTAGTGGCCGCGGAGCTCCAAACTTCAACGACGGCAAACATGAACCCTTGCACTTTCACACATCTCGTCGAATTATCCATCATCCCCTTTCACAACACAGTCTTGAAAGAGTTGCTCAAATGTCTTCTGCACGGGGGCGAGCTCGCCAAGTAATAGTAAGCGCGTAGCGTAGGAGCACACCCTTGACGCAGGGTACGGTTTCCGCAAGTAAAGTAGTGGTGAATGCGCGCGCGTGCTCAGATGTTCAGGGGCAGCAACCCCTTTTGGTCTGAAGAGGGATTGTCGCGACGTACAAATGCTACTGCACGCGACACAGCAAGACACTCCCTCACAGACGGTCTGTGCTCGCGATCGCACCCCGCGTTTGTTGGGCGTTGATGAGAAACCGGCAACGCGTTGACGACATGCCAACCGCTGCGGGAGCCGAGACGCGCGGCTCCTCGGGCACATCACAATGCCGCCGCCCACCCGCGTCCACTCGCGCGGAGCCCAGCTCCAGCCCCAGCCAACACCCATTCGCAGATTCCACACCCACGCACTTCCCGCGAGGGCAGGGCCACCACTCAGGTCGCGCGCCTCTCGTTAGTGGCTGCATCGGCGCTGCCCATCCCTGCCGCAAAGCGCCACTTGAAACTTCGCGGTGGGACCCGCTGTGGACGGGATCGTTGCCGGCAACCGGCTTGGCCGACGTTTGCGTCGTTTGGAGCCAGGCTGGCCCGACTGCTGCCATGCCAGGGGGCCTTCTTCCTTCATGGTAAAGAGTAAGCATAACGGCGGGTGAGGGCGTTGGGCTGCGTGGCGCTGCCCTGTTGTCACTCTTATTTGGCTTTGAGTTGTTAACACCATCCGAGGCACCCGGCGGCTCGGAACAGCTGTCCTGACTCCTGGCACAACTGGCTGGCAAGGAGGCTGATGGCGGTTTTGCCCTGGCGAGCCGGCCGAGAGCCTGTGGCCCCCCGTCTCTCGTCTGGTGCCTGGCGGCGACCCGTTTGGCGCAGGCTTAGATTCCGATCGCCAAGGAACGCCCAGGAGGCCCTCCGCCCGCTCGTCCCTGGGGCACCTCTCGCTCGCTCCCGCTGTGTTCGCGCCTGCCGCGCCCGCAGGCCGCCAGATGCATTCCAATTCCAAGATGGGCGACGACCGGCCGCCTTGACCCCTGGCTCGCGCAGCCTGGCAGTGGGAGCAGCGCCGTTCCGGCCCCCCAGACTTTGGCCTGCAGAGGGAAGAGCCTAAGGATCGTGGCGGAGCAAGCTTGCAATTTCACCTTATTCCCGATGTCCGATGGGCGCTGGCCCAAGGTCTTTTGGCATGTTGCCTCGTTCTCGTCGCTCTGACCGGTGCGGCCAGCGAGCACGCGACCCGGTCGCCATTGTTGATGCTTCTCTGGATTGAACGCGGCCGTCTGGTCAAGCCACCCGCGACGAGGCCCCATTTTCCCTCGCCCGGACTGGAAGCCCTGTCTTTGCGAGCGTCTTTTGAGTTGTCGGCCGTGAGCAGCATGCAAAGAGAACGGCGCCCCCCCACCCATCGTCTCTGCGGCGCTGCTCCCCCCATCACCCGCCCCTGGTGGCCAAAAAGACTGGAGAAGCAAACAACTTGGTGTAGCGCTAGCCTTCGACCGTCCTGTCAGATGTTTTGAGAAATACGAAGGGATCTGCTTCGGGCTTTTCCCACATCGCTCGCAGGCCAACCAGCGACGCCTCCCGTGGAGAACATCTCACCTGCCCTTGCGGCACCATATGTCATACGAGTGAGCACTCGCTGGGCCGCCCCCCGTTTCCCACGTTCCAAGCAATTCGCTCCATCTGGCTCCCGGCTTGGCCCTCCGCAGAGGCGTCCGCAACTTCGTACATTCAACTACAGTACCTCCACGCCCGTTAAAGTGCTTGGCTTTTGAGACTGCGCGCGCAAACCTGCACCAAGGCACGGTCTGTCGCGTATATCGCTGCTGTCTTTTGTCGCTCGTTTGCTCCCCCTGACTGCGATGTGTGCTCGACGCACCTGGCAGTCACGATTATCGCCATGATGCACTCGCTATCCACATTGACGCTGCTGTCGGCTGCTGGCCTGGCCTCGGCGGCGTCCGTCTTTTCACTCGACAACGATGGTGCGCCCCCGATTCCCCCGAGGGCAACGCCCGACAACACGTGTTGGCATATGGATCGGACAAATGCGACTAACTGACCGCCCACAGCCGCGATTCGAAAGTCGGCCGGCCAACTGGCCTGGGACATGCTACAGTACTATCACGGCAACGAATCCGGAGGCACGCCCGGCATCCTCCCCGGGCCGCCGCCCGCAGGCGACTACTACTGGTGGGAGGGCGGCGCAATGTGGGGGACCTTGATCGACTATTGGGCCTGGACGGGAGACTCGTCGTACAATGATGAGATTATTCAGGCGATGCAGTTCCAGATTGGCGAGGGGCAGGACTACATGCCGCGCAACGTCACCGCGTCGCTCGGAAACGACGACCAGGCGTTCTGGGGCATGGCCGCCATGTCGGCGGCGGAGAACAAGTTTCCGGATCCCCCGTCCGATCGGCCAGGGTGGTTGGGCCTGGCGCAGGCCGTCTTCAACACACAGGCGAGCCCGGACCGACACGACGACACGTGCGGCGGTGGACTGCGATGGCAGATTCCCTTTTCCAACAACGGCTATGGCTACAAGAACAGTGAGTAATTTCCGAGGCTGAAGATCTGGAGATGAGGAGCATGTGGCCGGAGAAAGAGAAAGAGACACATACACAGAATCCAGAGGAGAGCGGGAGCGCAGAACGCTGACCAGAGCAGGCATCGCCAATGGATGCTTCTTCAACATGGGTGCCCGACTGTATCGATACACGGATAACGAAACCTACTCGAAGTGGGCGGACACGACTTGGGACTGGGTAGAGAAGATCGGACTCATCGACGCCAAGACGTATGCGATTTACGACGGAGGAAACGTCGAACACGACTGCAAGGACATCAACAAGGTCCAGTACTCGTACAACAACGCCATCTTCGCCCAGGGCGCGGCATTCATGTACAACCATGTAAGTACCTGTGCTCGATATTGCGAGACAACCCGTCGTTATTCTCAAAATGCTAACTCTGTCGCAGACCGAAGACCAAAAGTGGAAGGACCGCCTCGACAAGCTCATCACCTACGGTCTCGAGACCTTCTTCCCCAAGGACATCGCGACGGAAATCTCATGCGAGCCGGGCAACGGATGCAAGACGGACATGTTCACGTACAAGGGCTTCGTGCACCGGTGGTACGCGCAAATCACGCAGCTGGCACCCTTCACGGCGGAGCGCATCCTCCCCGTGCTCAAGACGTCCGCCGCGGCAGCCGTGTCGCAGTGCACGGGGGGCGACACGGGGCGCGCGTGCGGGCTGCACTGGGGCGACCACAAGTACGACGGCAAGACGGGCGCGGGCCAGCAGATGAGCGCGCTCGCCGCCGTGCAGAGCCTGCTCATCGGGCACGCGAAGCCGCCCACCACGAGCAAGACGGGCGGCACGAGCAAGGGCAACCCCGGCGGCGGTAGCGGCGACGGCAAGATCGAGAAGGAGGCCAAGCCCGTGACCACGGGAGACAAGGTCGGCGCGAGTATTGCGACGATTTTGCTGCTGGGCCTGGCGTGTGGCATGTTTGGCTGGATGAGCATCGAGCTGGATGGGTCCACCTAGACGAGGATGATGGCTGGGTATTATGCGTACGGCGTTATGCGTGTCTGTGTTTGGAAGCAGCTATGACTTGTAACATGTGTTTTGACAACATGAACGACTGGACAGTTCAGTACAAGGAACGTTTCAAGAGCTGTGATGTTTGACCCCTGAGTGCGGTGCCTTTGTACATGTGGGTGCAGACGGAGAACGTCAACATGAACCCCGACGTGGGATGGAGTAGCCGTCTGATGTGCCAAAATGCTTTCACGTGGAACGCCACGGGTCTTTGGCTCTTCTTGGGGTTCTGTTACGTCTATGACTATGCCTATGTCCTGCGTCGGCACCCCCCATCAAGTGGCCAGGGATTATAATCTACACCAACTCCTCGATGACCGGCGTTACAGGGTCTAGCCCGACCTGCTTCCTTGCCCACGCAATACCCTCACGCACATCCTCCAGCGCGAACACCGGCGACAGCACCAGCACCCCCGACGCCGCCTCGACCACGTCCCGCCCCGTATGGCCGGCCGCCCACCATAGCCACGAATCCGCCGCGCTCTCATTCAGCAGCACGCCCCAGTACATGAGCAGAAACATGGCGACGGGCTCGCGTGTGCGCAGCCCCTCGATGACCTCGGGCCCGCACATGCACGGCACGCTGATGAGGAAGCCCTTGATGCGGCCCACGGCGTTCTCCGCAAAGGCGTACTTGGTCTGTCCGACGGCGATGCGGTACGACCACACGTCGTACGTCAATGGGCCTTGCTGCCCGTCCTCCGAGTCTTGCGCCGGGTCTCCCGTCGGTGGCAGCCGCACGAGCCGGTTCACGGTCGAGAGACGGTTGATGGCTGTCTTCGTTTGAGGGTCTATCAGCTCCATGAACTCGAGCCGTGGGTAATAGTCCTCTGCGGCTATGCGTGCGGACGTTGGACTGTCGAAGAACCACTGCCAGTTGAGGGCTGCTGTCTGCGCGCACCCGACGAACATGACGAATGAGGCGTGGACGCGGTCCAGTATGCTCGTCTGCTCCGACCTTTCACCGCCACCGCCATCGTCATCCCATATAATGAGGTTGAAGTACCCCGCCATGCAGCCAAAAGTCGCGAGAAGGTATAGTGTGTCGCGCGTGATGGTCTGCATGTTCAACGCAACGCGAAACTCGGCACTCGCCTTATTGCAGTATTCGAGAGCCGCGCGCCGATATCGTCGCGCGGTTGCGCGATCCCCCGGCGGCGCCTGCAACGAGGCATCGACCGCCGCCAGGGCCAAGATGCCATCGAGGATGAACGCGTGCCGCAGGCCCTGGCGCGGCAGATCTTCCTGCAGAAAAGACTGGCAGGTGGGCAGGCTGTACATGCCCTGCCACGTGCGGACGGACCAGCGGTGCATGAGCTCGAGCTCAAGCAGGCGGTTGGAGGACTCGGAGGTGGAGAGGGACAGCGGCGAGACGGTCGCGGGTGCGGGAGGGCGGCGCACAGGGCTGAGACTGTTGGAGGACGCGGAGTTGGAGTTGGAGTTGGAGTTGTAGGACTCGATGACCCAGGTGGGCGACTGGTCGCGCTTCGGCGTGGGGAGGTAGATGCACTCGACTTCGCGGATTGCACAGTTGGCGCAAGGAGGGCCTTGCTCGTCGCACTACAGGCAAGACGTCATGAGCCATGTTTCTCGCGACATCCCGTCGCAAGAACCCATGATGTTGGAGTTAAAGGACCCCCGGCATCTGGGGCGGAAAATACGATGTTTGGCAACGTACCTTGACGTGCCGGGCCTTGCATGCTGTGCACCCGCGTCTTGACTTTCTGTGCGCCCCTCGCCGCGGCTTCTGCATCTTGGGCGCCCGAGGCCGAGACCTGCTTGGCCCCGCGTCTAGTCGTGGGAGAGGGCAATCGCCAGTTGAGTATGTAATGATGCGGCGAAACACCAGCTGCGCGCAACGCAAGACGAAGCAGTGAGGCTATATCGAAGGGGTATCGTGAAGCAAAATGAAAACTGGCCGGCCGAGACAAGAGAAAATAAAGAGTTGACAACGCGTGGTGGGAAACGTCGTTGTCGTTCACAAGCTGACAAAATGCCACTCGCCTGGTGGCGTCCTGTTCCTGAATTGGCACATGAACCGGCAAGCTTGATGAGTGATGACAACATAAGCTTCATTCAGCCCCGTCTCTGCGGCGGCGCCGTTGCGTCCGCCCTGTGGCCCCGTCCGGGGATGGCTGTGCTGACGACCCAAGCCATCGCCACAGTTGTGCCAGCGAATGGCGTGGCGGAACGCGCTGAACTGATCAGCATTGGCATCCCCAGCTTGGCGACGAGCATCCAGGCAGCAAACAACCCTGGGCTTGGAGGGGTAGTGGGGTCGGCCTCTCCGTGAAGTCCTTGTGCGGTCCCCTTGACTTGCCGCCGAGTCTGCTTTTGAATGCACGATTTACTAAGATTCGAGATTGTGAATCTACGGTGCTAATGCGATAGTCGAGCATTATGCATCATGCTTTGTGACATGTTATAGCCCCGAACTTCACGACCGTGTTCTGGCGGTCCTGAAGGCTGACTGGCACCGACTCTACCGAGACTTCCTGTTGTTTGGAACCGCTTTGTGTATTCTGCGGCAACTTCAATGTTGTTGTTGCACTTTGTATTCTATGGCATCAGATCCATACTGGCCAGCAGCAACGTCTGCACATAGGCCGCCAATTGGACCTGCGCCGTCATCAACCGCTGCACCAAAAACCGGTGATGCGACGCGAGAGCCCTCTTGCTCATGACCTGCGCGAGCGACTCCAGACGCCGGGCCAAGTCCAGCGCTGCAGTACACATGGCGCGTCGCCACTCTACCTGCAAATTACTTTTGTGACTACTCGCGAACAAGGCCGTCTCTTGTGACAGACCAGGCAGGGGGCTCGCCGCCGCAACAGCGGCACTTAACGTGGCGGGGAGGAGGAGCCGCAGCGCCTTGATTAGGCGAAGTACTAGCAGCGCCAGCACGGTCGTCGCGTCGACCTTCGTTTCGCATGCCGTGCAATCTGTCGTCGATTGGACGTGGCCGAGGGCTTCTTTGAGCGCGGTGAACGTGGCCTCGACTGTTGCTGGTGTTGGTGTAGATGGTGCTGCGTGGGCACCTTGATCCCCTTGGCAGGCAGACGGGGGTTCAAACTCGTCGAGTAGAAGCACAAGACGTTCGAGGCAGCTACACTGCTCAAATGTGCGATTGCGCTCCGCGGAGGAGTGGTTGTAGATAGGGCTATCCACTCCCGAGAAGTTGGGCTTGAACAACCCATCATCATGCCATGACGAGTCGGTCAATGCCGGGGACGAATGTATGTCGGACGCGATAGGCAGTTGATCAGGGTACTGTAGACATCCTCCGCGAGGTGCCGAGAAGCATGACCGTGCGTCGGCGGCAGAGTCGTTGCTCGAGGATGCGCTCGAAGGTGTGTATGCTGCATCCGTGCTTATATCAGAAAGCGACAGTGGAAGGTGGTCGAGGTTAACAGGCGTTTCGTTTGGCGGCAATGGAACGGCAAACTCTTCCTGGCCAACGCCCATCATCGATGACCAGCCCTCCATTGCCGATATCGCCAGGCATTCCGGAGAGAATCCTTGCTCCATCCAGCTGTAGGATGCGTTCGTTGCTGTGTCGTTGCCTTCGTTCTCGTGATCGTTGTCGTGTTCGTTGTCTTGTTGGCGATAGCCGTCGTTATAGTCGTCTCGGTCGTTGTCGGTATTGTGGCCTGCATCCTGCCGCTCATCGGCCTTCCCCCGCTGTCGACGTCGAGTACTGGCATACTGACATGGCGATCCCAAGGTCTTGCAGCGGCTACATCCAGTCTTCTCGCCGCTACACCTTAGCTACATGCAGGAGCAGGCTCGTGTCAGTCAGAAGAGAGGAGGAAGAAGAAGACTGTAAGAAGGAGTTGGCGGACGAGAAGACATGTAGGAGGTTCAAATGGCAAGGAAGACAGAGGACGAGTTGAAGAGACAGGAGTAACGGCGAAAGATCGGCAAGGGAAGATCGAGGCGCAGCAACTTTGACATACCTTTTTCGCTCGGCATGCATTGCAGGCCTGCCGAGACAGGCTGCGCAGGCCCTGCGACCCATGTACTTGGCGGACGGGCCCTCCCGCGACGGCCATGGGTTGCACCCTCCAAGTGCCAAACATATTGTCTATCACTGGGGAAAAGGAACACACATGTAACGCCAGCCGTGTAGATCGTGAAGAATCCAACCAACAGGCAATGCATCGGCAACGGTGGCCCATGAGATGGGTAATATTGCTTCTCTACCAGGTTCCCCCCTTGCCGCGCGACTTTCAGCTACATCCGCTTGATCTCCTGACGGACTTCAATTCATCTTAGGGACCAGGATGGGGACCGAGGATGGCCGCGGTTATACCAATGCCTGGTTTGGCCCGGCGTCTGCACCGGTGCGAAGTAGGAACCCTACGAAACTAGCGTGATGATGTCTGGGCCAGTCCCGTGGCAGGCAGCGGAATGCTACGTAGCAAAGTACGTGAATGAATCGCCGCAGGCACGGACTCGGCCGAGTGTTGGCCAATTAGTAGCAGGAAGAGCACGGAGGAACAAGGTGTTTGCAGCAGGTGTGTGACTTGCAAGGTAGACCAGAACTCCTCGGTACACTCTTCCACAACTCACAAAGGGCCTCTGGAGCTTGGCGTTCCAGGGACCAGACCACGGAACCAAGGCCGGATTAGCACTGCTAGGCCAAGACTGGAGAATGCATGTGTCGATCTCGGGCCAGTCGGTCGCGTCCGGAGCCTCTTTGCGAACAGCACGCCGGCGTTCATGCCATGTTTATAACTAAGAACCCCCATGTCCCTGTTTGCGCGTTTAGGTCTGTCGCTATGTGCCGTGCCCACTATTAGCTGGACCGTTTTGCCCTGGGGACGATGAAACGCTGCGTCTACCGGGCTGCCTAATTTAGACGGAAAACGTCAGCCCTACTGCACGCTGCTTGAGCGTTTCTGCTGCAAAACCGGGTCCCTCAACGGAGATTCGCCGCGGAGCGGGCCGTCCGGTGCAGTCGAGTCCCTGCAGCAGCCGTGGGGGACGATAGAGAGACCCCTGAAGTTGACTTGAAGGCAACCCCTCCAAGGCGGGACATGGAGCCTCATTGCCTATATTTTACTACTGCCAGGGTTCTCACGACACGCTTTGCTGCTAGGGACAGCCATTGGCTTACAATCACCTCCCTCAACCGCATAATGCAAGGTCACGAGTCGACCAAGGGGAAGTGCTTTTAGTTGGATTCAACAATAGGTGAAGCAGGCGGCAATTAATCATCGCATCCCGTCATGACACATGCATTCGTTGTATCTCTCTGTGCAAAACTAGGCCGTCTTCGGCGCCTTGACAAGCTTGATGATGATGCCCTCGGGCTTGGCACCGCTCTTCTTGTACTCGTCCGTCTGGTACAGCGGGTTGGTCGTGTTGGCCTTGACGCCCAGCTGACCGCCGTTGGCGCCGCATCCCAACAGCGCAGCCTTCTTCTGGGCGTCGGTCGCGCCCTCGCCGCCGTCAATGGTGGTCGCCAGGTCAGCGTACAGGATGCTGGAGCTGACGCGCGCGTTGATGTGCTTGGCCAGGGCCAGGACCGTGCCGGCGTTGGGCACGGGCAGGGACCACTCGGCGCAGTCGACGGCCTTGGGCATGTTCCAGAACTTGGCGGCGCCCGTGTTCTGCTCGCCGATGTAGCGCAGGTAGTCGGCAACGTACTGGATGTCCTCCGGGTCGAGCTGCTGCGGCTCGCCACCCGAGACGCCGTAGCAGACCTTGTCGGCGCCCTCGCCGCAGGCGCCTCGCGCACCCAGCAGGGGGTTGGCGGCGGCAAGGCCGGCGGCGGCAAGAGGGATGAGGTAGGACGGCTTGACCATGGTGGGCGGTTGTTTCAAGTGGAAAGTGTAGAGGGTGGTGGTGGTGGAGGTGAGATTTTGATGGCACACAGAGACAGACTACGAGAGATCTCAGCCCTTACACCGGCATCCGTAGGCATTTATAATGCCGCCGCTGCTTTTCACACTGCTTTGTATTGAATAAGCGGCCGCAGTAGATGCGTCTTTGGCGGCCTGCGACCCATGGTTCCAGGCAATCACCGTGCAAGTTCAAGAGCGTTGATATTGATGGCTTCGCTTCCATGGCCCGTCGTGGCTTGCAGCTGCCAGCTGTCTCACCGTCGTAGTCTCGTTGTAGCCATCACGAGATCTAGTTGCGGTCGGATATTAGCCCATAAGGGCTATTCCGAGCGCAATTGTAACCCTATGCTCAACTAGTAGCTGCAAAGTTTCGTGAGACATTTCGTTCTCGCAGAGACAGTGCATGTGGTTGCTCGGCTTACATCGAGTATACGGTTGTACGAGTGTCCGCATTGCCCCTAGCGCGCTGCCGCCTGGGCCGGGGGTTCCAAGCTCTGAGCTTGCTGGAACTGGGCCTCGACGTGAACGGCGATCCTTCGGCACCAGGAAACAGCGACAGGGGTCCAGCATCGTGGCGTCGTCTGAGTTAAGGACAGGCTTTCGTCGGCTTTAAGCTTAGCACAACGACTAACCATACCGCAAACTCGTCTGAGATCCGGAACTTTTGCCTCTCCACTGTGCTGCCCTCAACTGGCGGCCCTCGGCTTGCGGCAGCGGCAGGGGGCATGGCGGCACATAGCACCTCGAATCGACTCACATGTATTGTGCGAATTAGCGCATTGGGTATGTTTTCGCGCCCGGTGGCTAGACGTTCCGAGGCTTGAACGTGTTACCTCGCACGACCGCCATCAAATAGCTCGTCGGCATCGCGACCAAGCAATCTCAGGCTCGAGTCCCGCGGAAATAAACAGCTGGCGGCGATTGCCTAATCGGATCGAATGGCCGAAAAAATGGCTGCACCTCGGATGCCAACAACGTAGCATCGGGCTTCTCGCAACTTGCCGTCTGCGACCCCTGTTGGGCCCGGCCAGCGACGACAACCATACTTCGTACACTGTGGCAACAAAGGAGGCGGCACCCCGACAACACACGGGCGGGGGAAGGCACGTCTTGATAGTATTCTTCTCAACCAAGTCAGCCCACCCAGCATTCGCTTGCCACTCTCCTCAGCGCATCTCGTCAGCGCTCGCACACCACCCGACTGCCCGCCGCCATGCCGTACCCCTCCTATGAGGTCCTCTGGGCGGGCTCCGGCGTGCAGCTCAACCTTGAAGCAGAGCGGCTCTGCTGGATCCTCCAGGACCCCATGCACGACTCCATCTTCGTCATGGACCAAGTCAACAACCCCGCGGGACCCCGCCAGCCCGGCTTCCTGCCCGGCACCGCGCCCGACGGAAACGGCCCCAACCTGCACCCTGTTGCGCACGCCTCGCTGTGCGAGCCCCCCGTCTCGTCCGTCACGGTGGGCAGCGACGAGCTGCAGGATGCCGCCGACTCTTGGGAGGACGAGCACAGCTATGATGAGGACGACGACCCCGAGGGCCCGTGCCGCTGCTGTGGCCTCCGGCCGCCCCCGCACGTCAAGAAGCTCACTGTCGTGGCCGGCAAGGAGGATGGGTTCGTTACGGTTGGCGACTATGTCGCTGCTGTGCACCCGTGGCTCATGAGCCTCCGCAGCCACTTCTTGCAAATCAACGCGGGTGGGAGGGAGCCGTGGCCTGAGGACACGAAGCTCATGGTTAGCTTTCCGTACCCCGACGACGTGGCGGTCGAGAAGGAGAGCACATGGATATCATCTCAGCGCATGCGCGTCGTGGGACGGCAGAGGCGTGCAGAGGAGGCGCAGTGGTCCAGGCAATGATGGCTGCGCGCATGGCCTGTATTTTTCTTAGCTTTCTTTTTTGCTTCGATTCAAGTGGCAGTAAATGATCAATGACAAAAGGTGCACATACACCTAATACAAAGCTTCAAGACGGAAGTGATTGCCGCACACATGCAACAAGCTGCCCTAAGCTAACCGCCGTGGCCATCTAATACGCACAAGACTAACACAGCGCATCCCAATCACTTGGACTGCGTGCCACACTTCCCAAACAAAGGCTGGCAACCGTCGCCACAATCTTGCGGCAGCGATCCGCACCTCCCATTCTTGTTGCAGCAGTTGCCGTAGATGACCTTGCAGGTGTAAGCCTTGGGCCCGCCGCAAGTCCCGTCGGTCGAGTTGCCCGTCAGCCACGGCGGGCGGCCGCCGCCCGTGCCGGGATCAGGCTTGGTGCAGTTGCCCGACTGGCAGTTGTCCTTGCCGCAGAACTCGGGGCCCGTGCCGCACTTGCCCCCGAGGCTGCAGCAGTCGCCCCATTTGCCGGCGCACTGGCGGTTGCCGTGCTGCGCGCCGCATGTGCCGTCGGTGCTCCAGGTCTTGTCGCCGGGGCAGACGCCCTCCCAGCAGATGCCGGGGGCACAGTCGACCCTGTCCCAGCGAAAGAAGAATCGCGGTCAGCTTATGGATTCGGAGATGGCGAACGAAAGGGAAGACAGGGAGGAGGTAGTACGCACTCGTAGTTGTCACCGCAGGTAAAGGTCTGGGAGTTGCAGCATTGCTTCTGTGTGCCGAGGCAGGTCGCGTTGTTGTTGGGAGGACCGCATTTGCCATCGTAGGCTCTCAACGGCTCAATAACTAAACAGAAAAGGATTCACGCAGTTATTATCAGGTGTGCTATTTGCGGTGCAGGCAAAAGCGTCTCTATCACTTGGGCCTGAGGGAGAGTGGGAAGGGACTTACAGCCGTTGACGCAGTACTTTGTGTTGGGCTGAATGTCACTGCAGTCCTTCTTGAGCTTCGGGTTGATCACGAAGAACGTCTCGACGCTAATGTCGTGCTCATCCGCCATTTCCGTGCAGGTGTAGTAGTTGACGCTGCTCGGCGACGTGCTCTGCTGTCGACAGTTGACCTCGCCGGCCTTGGGCGGGGCACCGTCGCCGTCGTCGGCAGCCGCCTTGTTGGCCATCTTGAGGGCAAAGCCGTGGGTCGGGTCGCCCCAAGAATACGGCTGGCACTCATCTTTGGCGAGGGCCGGCGACACCAAGGTCGAGAGGGCGAGCAGCTGGATGTGGACGAGGCCGGCGAGGGCCGTGGCGCGGAGTGAGGCCTTCATCGCAACTGGACGTGCCAAAGAACAATGCACATGAACTGCGATAGGAAGAGTGAGGGAAATCGAGAAATACAAAGAGCGACAGACTTTGGCCACGAAAATGAGAGACTGTTGAGCGATAACTCCGGACACAGCTGGACTCGATGGCAATCCGCGGCTACCACACCACGGCAAAGTGGTCCCTCGAGTCTGTATAAGTCAACAGAGCCTAGACTCCAGGATCGACACGCCCCCAACTCCAACATGGTCCCTTGATCAGCAGAATGGCCAATTTTCTCCTTTCCCATCCTGAATTTCCCCGTCAGCAAATGCCGACCATTCAAGCAAAACGCCGGCGTGTGATTTCCGTCGTGAAGCCGCGGGTAGCACTGCAGCACTAGTCAAATTCGATGCGATTGCCACATGCAGTAAGTCCGGCCGCACACCGGTCCTGCCCCTGCAGGAACATGAACGCGAACGAACCCGGTGGTCGCCGGGACCAGACCACATGCGCAACCCATCGCGTCAACGTCGCATTCGCGTCAGCGTGAGCGGCCAGCCGAGCAGCTTTGCGAGACCGATCTTTGGCGTTGTGGTCATGGGACCGCATAAGCGAATTCTGCATACACTTTGCCCTTTGCAGACGTTGCGTGGGATGCGCCGCGTTGAACTCGGTGTCGGGCGAGACTGCCCCTGTCCGTGTAAGTCAAAGGGTACCGCCCGGAAGACTGGACCGTATAAGACAGCTACATGTTCAGATATGAGCATATGGGACTGGCGAGCATCCTCTCTCCTGCCGCTGCGCAGACGCCTCGTGCCGATATCCCCTTGAGTGTACTCTGTATGCTTTCCACTCTCTCTACCCATCCACACTCATTCTCGTAGTATCGCCCTTCTGGGGCATCCGCCATCATGGCGCGCCAACACTTTCCATCACTCCTTTCCTCCATTCTGCTTCTCAGTCTTTCCTTCTTGACCGTCTCCGGTCAGTACATCCAGACCTATGTCATCCAGAACCAGCTGCCCAACGGCCGTGAAATCCGGCTATGGCGCCCCACGTCCCAGGACCAGTGGCAGGAGGTCATCGACGTCCACCCGTACGCCGTCTTCCTTGAATACAACTGCTACTACATGACAGCCATCTGCCGCAACGCCGACAACTTCTTTGAGTCGACGCGCGGTCTAAACCGCGGCATGGACAACACCCTGTTCCACCTTGACTTTAGCACGCGCAAGAGGTCACCCCGCGGCCGCTCGTCGTATAGACGCTCCCAGAGCTGCCCGACGGGTTGGGTGGCTGCCAATAACTGCCCCCACACCGACCAGGAGACTGTCTGGCGCCACGACGGAGCGTGGTGGACTACTGCTCTTGCCCCCCCTCCAGATGGCTTGAACTTCATCCTCGCGCCACTGGTGATCGGCCCGGTCACCAGAGAGTCGGGTGTCTACTACACCTGCGACGAGTTCCCCGCCGCTTCGTGGATTGAGGGTGGTGACGGCACTGGCATCGCCGGCAACGGCCGCGAGGGCGGCGCGTCGCAAACCCGATGCGCCGGTTTCCAGTGCCGGTCCGGCGTCAAGGCCGAGCAGAACTGGCAGGCCACGGCGCATCGCTACCTACGCTACGAGCTTAAGCGTATCATCAACGGCCTGGGCATCTGGCCGCCCGGTGTCGACAGGAACAAGCAGATTGCCGGGTTCCATTTCCGCATGACGAGCTCTGCCAACGGCGTCGCTGCGCGCGTCATTGGCTACTCGGCGCTCGACCCGGACGTCGTCGACAACACAAGGCCCGTGTCGCAGGCCAAGCGTGATGAGCAGTCGCCTGAGGAGTTTCGCCGCTGGGCCAATACCGTCACCATGGAGGAGCTCGAGAAGCTCACCAGCGGGACGCTGAGCCAGCACATCATCTATTCAAACGAGAGTACTCCGGCATCCCCTGAGGATGGCGAGGACGAGGAAGACGAGGAGAGTGACAAGGCCTGGCGCGAGCTGCTCCAGCGGTCTCTTGCCGCCGCCTCCAGGGTGACGAACCTTCGTGAGGTCAACGGCGTCAAGAAGGTCCCCAGTCACAGCGTGGACACCACCCCGTCTCCTGACACGCTGAACCCCAACCCCATCGTTAAGAGAAACGTAACGGTGAATCACGCGCCTCTCGTGAAAAACACCACCATGTCTGCCATTGAGCGGGCCCGCAAGATTGTCGACAAGGCCATCGACGAGTCGAGCAAGCTCAACGCCGCCCGCCTGGCCAACCCCCTGCGCAACAGGTACGAGCTGAAGCCCGGCACCGTGACGGGCGCCCTCAAGATCCGCCAGAACAAGGACAAGGACGCCGCGCCAGTTCACCAGCTGCTCAACATTACCGACGAGATTGCCGCTGCTGCCGCTCTCGTCGCCGAGGATGATGCGCGCCAGAACCGCCACAACGTGACGCAGAAGGTCTGGAAGGCGGCCGCCGCGGCGAGCCAATCTGGTTCATACTGGATGGAGCACATTGCTCGCAAGGGCAGCGTCCCGTGGGGCGACGACCCGAGCTACAAGGTGTATCGCAACGTCGTCGACTACGGTGCCGTTGGTGATGGCGTCACGGATGACACCAAGGCCATCAACAAGGCTATGCAGGATGGCAAGCGATGCGGTGAAAAGTGCAATGGCTCTACGACTAAGAATGCCATCATCTACTTCCCTCCGGGCAAGTACCTTATTTCTACGACGATTGAGATGCCATTTGGCACCCAGGTGATTGGAGACGTGAGTGCACCCATAGCTGGGCCAGGTGCTCCCCTCTTGTCATGGTGTATGTTTATCTGACTGTATCTGTAGGCAAACAACCGACCGACTCTCATTGCCTCGAAGCGCTTCATCGGCCTCGGCGTCCTCTCTACCGACAAGTACACGGGCGGCGGCACGGGCATCGACGGCCGCGACCAGGAGTGGTTCGTCAACACGGCCAACTTCTACCGCCAGCTTCGCAACATCCGCATCGACATCACCGACACGCGCGCGTCCCAGAACGTGGCCTGCCTGCACTACCAGGTCGCGCAGGCCACGAGCATCCAAAACGTCGAGCTGATCGCCAAGGCCGGCACCGGCCAGAGGGGCATCTTTGCCGAGAACGGCAGCGGCGGCGTCATGTCCGACATTACCTTTACTGGTGGCGGCTATGGCATCTACGGCGGCAACCAGCAGTTTACGGCGCAGCGACTCACGTTCAATGGCTGTGACGTGGGCGTTCAGGTCATCTGGGATTGGGGCTGGGTGTGGAAGTCCATCACCATGAAGAACGTCAAGACGGGATTCAAGCTTCTCCAGGAGGAGAAGAAGCCGGCGTCGAAGAGGTCAAAGCGTGATGGCAAGAACTCCCCGAACGGCAACATCGGCTCCATCTCCGTCATCGACTCTAGCTTCGAGGGTGTCGGCACCGCCGTGTTGATTGCGCCGCCAAACTCCAAGCCTGGCACGGGCAGCACCGGTGTGGTGATCGAGCACGTTTCTTTCTCTGGCGTCGACAAGGCCGTCGCAGACACGAGCGGCAAAACGCTCCTCGCACCGTCTGCCATGGTCGACCACTGGGCGCTCGGTCCCGTCTACTCGTCCAAGGCGGCTCGATCCTTCTCTGAGGGTGGCAAGATCACCGGCTTCCACCGGGACTCTGACCTGACCGACAGCAAGGGCAACTACTTTGAGCGCCAGAAGCCGCAGTACGAGAACAGCGCGCTTGGCGACTTTGTCCACGTCAAGGACTTTGGCGCCAAAGGTGACGGCGTCACGGATGATACCGCCGCCTTCCAGACTGCGCTGTACGGCAGCCAGGGCAAGATTCTCTTTGTCGACGCAGGCTCATACATCCTCACCGGTACTGTTACTGTGCCTGTGGGTTCCAAAATTGTGGGCGAGACGTGGTCGCAGCTCGTTGCAAAGGGCAAATATTTCGGAGATGCCACGTGAGGCCCCAATGAGCCCGGTTTAGTGTTTTTGTGATGATGATGCTGACGACTTTCTAGCAAGCCCAAGGTCATGCTCAAGGTCGGCAATGCCAACGACGTCGGCTCCATCGAGATGCAGGACCTCATCTTCACCAGCCGCGGACCCGCGCCGGGCTTGATCATGGTCGAGTGGAATGTGCGCGCCAGCAGCCCCGGTGCCGCTGGTCTCTGGGGTAAGTTCCTAGTCTAGCAGCGCTGACTCTGTCCATGACCTCCCATATTCGCTACTTTGCCACAAAGATGCTGAGGCTGACGCTACCTACAGATTGCCACGCCCGAGTTGGTGGTGCCACAGGCACCGACCTCACTCCCAAGGAATGCCCGCCCTCGAAGAGCGGCATCGACGAGGGCTGCAACGCCGCGAGCTTGATGATGCACATCACCTCCAAGGCCTCTGGATATTTCGAGAACATGTGGCTCTGGGTGGCCGACCACATGATTGAGTTGGTCTTCCTCTGTCTTGCGCCGCAGCGTCTGGCATACTGACACTTGTCTAGCGATCCTGACCTGAACGACGCCAACAATGACATGGTAAGCCGATACAATGCTTCTATCCTGCAGTGTTAGTGCCATGCCTATGGTCGATGGTGCTAACTGTTAATCGCGCAGGTTCAAAACTCCGTCTACGTGGCACGCGGTCTCCTCATTGAAAGCCAGTCCCCCGTCTGGCTCTACGGCACCTCGTCCGAGCACTCCGTCTTCTACCAGTACAACTTCCACAACGTCAAGAAGCTCTTCGCTGGCATGATCCAGACCGAGTCGCCCTACTACCAGCCCACGCCCAAGCCGCCTCTGCCCTTCAAGGACGCCGTCGGCGTCTTCGCCGGCGACCCGAGCTACAAGTGCGCGGCCGACGACGAGTTTAGCGGCTGCGACGAGTCGTGGGGCGTCATCATCAAGGGCTCTGAGAATGTCTTTATCGCTGGTGCGGGCATCTACTCGTGGTTCTCGACCTACGCGCAGGACTGCAGTAAGTCCTACTACTTCACGCAACGCAATGCCCGGGAGATGGAGCTAATTGCATGTCCCTAGTCGACACGCAAACATGCCAAAAGGTCATGGTCCTCCTCGAGGAAAACCTCGAAAACGTCCGCATCCAGAACCTCATCACCATCGGCGCCAAGTACGTCGCCGTCCAGGACGGCAAGGGCATCAAAGCCACCGACAACCTCAACGTCGACTCGCACCCGGAGTGGACGCAAATCTCCGTCTTCGACGTAAGCCGCAGCGCGCCCGGCTTCGAGGACCTCACGTGGATCGACCCCAAGATCTGGCAAATGGACACCCCCAGCTTCACCTGCTCGGCGCCCTGCACCGTCAAGATCCCGCCTTGGACGGGCGCCACCCGCGTCGTCAACTATCCCCTCATCACCGTCAGCAGTGGCGGCTGGACGAGCACCATTACCAAGCCGCCGCTGACGTTGACCAAGATGGTGTTTAAGCCCGTGACTATCACGGCTGGCAGCGCCAAGGGTAAGGGAAAGCGACAAGGCCTGGAACCATTCTTCCCCATCCCGGCCACGACTCCGGCATGGCCGCAGGTCAAGTATACGGGCCCAGACGGAAAGGAGTCCTGGGCCAGCCCGACTGGTCCATTCCCGACGCCTCCTCCCTCGATCGGACCGGACGCGAAGCCGCCCACCTCTGGCAACTGGCCGAAGAGAGCCATCCAACCCATGATTGGCGTCGACACCTCTCCCTGGGTTGGCCGATGCGAGTTCTGGGACTTTCCTTGCTACCAGCAGCCGTGGCAGTACGGCGACGACCCCTGGGGTATTGGCGGCACTGGCGACCACGGTGACGATTGGGACGGCAATGACGTCCCCGATGAGGAGATGATTACATGCCCGGCCAAGTCGTCGTCATCCTCCAGCTCGTCGACCAAGACGACCACGACGACCTCGCCGACGCCCAAGCCCTCACCGCGACAGGGTGACCCCCGCCTCAACTCGCGCCACTGCTACAACTCGGGATACGCCGCCAAGCACGTGCGCATCGACAACGCCATCAAGTCATACTGCAACCAGCTCTACGACAAGGGCTCCCTCCTCAAGGCAGGATACTCGTACGAGTTCAAGTTTCCGTTTTCCGGAGACCCGTGGCCGCTCCTCGTCACCATCAGTCTCAAGGTCCTGGACAAGTGCAGCTGGGTCAACAAGGAGACGGCGTTTGCGAGGTCAGTGAATGACTTTGGCAGCAACAACGGCACCGACATTGAGAAGCGAGATGTCATTGAGGGCAAGGAGCTCTGCTCCAAGTACCTGCATGCCATTATAGATAGCTGCAACTGTGGGGGTGTCGACGGGAAGCAGGGTGGAACGTTGGAAAATGACTGTTATGAGTGGAGGATTGACCCCAACACAGATTGGTAGACAACGAGAGCTCGCACTGGACTTTTGTCCAGTCCAAGTCTGTAAACGGCTTGTACATGTAGCATATTAGCTTGCTCAAAGATATACAATGATATTGTTTTCCCTCGTGCAAGCAGGCTTTGACTTGACATCATGGTTCGTCCGCAAAGTTGGATCGATCAAGTGCGACTCTACTTGATGCACTGTACAAGTGGAAGAAAACACCAAGCGCTTCACAGATGATAAGTGAGCGATTCAGTCGGAAAGAAATATTGATTTGCGCCCAGCTCTAGTGTTTTCTCTATCCTATACCTACGTCATTCGTAAGGTGACCCGATAGTCACATCCGCTGCAACTCGCTCTACACCTATCGGTCGCAAGTGATGAGGCCACTGTCAGTCGCGTAGCTGCATCGGCCATCGTGCTGAGTGCACTGTTGTAGTATGATCAGCATATGGCTCCCGGCACCAAACCAACTTGAAGGTGGCCGGCCCCTCGATGGGACGCATCAAGATGAAGCCAAGGGAAGCCACTCACCTCTGTGTCGCAGGGCCAGTCCACAAATGCGAAGCGAAGGCCGCCGCCGGCGTTATACCGAGGGAAGCGAAGACGGCACTTGTTGGAGGGCTGGTTGCATTGCTGCGGGCTTGTTAGCCATCATTGTGGGTGTCGATGAGGACGGGAAATACACTTACACCATAGATGACGGCCCGCTCGGCCAAGACGCCGCTGGCGAGAACGGTGAGAAGGGCGAGTGCGTACTTCATTGTGTTAGGTGTGCTCTGTTGGTTGTCGAGGGTGTAATACGTGTTCGACAGCGAGTAATTGCAGGAACGTAAGGGGGTGAAGAACGGGGAGGTCTCAAGGTGGCCAAGTCTGTCGGAAAGAAGCGGGTTTATATGGAAGAGTTCAATTCGAGAAGGGGCTATATCAAGAATCTACAGCATGTCTTCGAGAATACTTCTGACCTTAATTTTACGCAACTATTAGCATATGGCTCAGTCTATGTGAGGGTGGTCAATTGTCAACACCACGTTAGTTTTCTCCAGAGTTGCGTAATGATACATGTTTTGTGGGCGCATAGACCTGCTTCCTCCTCTGCGCACCGTGATTTGACGAAGAATTACTACAGTAGTGGTCACATACTTTGGGCGTAACGGTTGTCCGAGTCCGAACATGAATCACGGCACGGGCCGGCGTGTGCCGTTGCATTCGTCCAGAGCCACATCGGGGCTGCAGCCACCCTTCACGGAGCATTGGTTACTGACGATTGACCGCTGGCACGGTCCAAAGAACAAGCCGCGGTAAAATGCTGTGGCAATCAGGGCGACGTGCTCCAGTCTAGGCGCGTCGAGTTCTTGAAACAGTATATTCGTATTTCGCATGCCCTGTGCTGTGTGACACTATCGTCGATATTCTTCCGGGCCCTGGCAGATCGAAGGCTCGACAGGGCAATGGCACTGGCGTCAGCAATTACTGACATCGAGCGTGGTCACTAGAGCGTACAACAGCGTCACGATCCTCTGCCTTGAACAGCGTGTCCGGCCTCGGAATTGGACGCACTCGGTCCAGCTGTCAAGCATTGAGCGATTGATAAGCGAGGAGTGGCCATGTGCATGTTCTCTGTCGTTTTTATGGTGCCTCGCTCCACGCTGCCACGTTTACACACTGGCTGCATGTGTGTTGGCCAACAGAAGTTGCGCAGCGCCCACCCTCTCTTGGCTCAACCCGGGCTGTGCCTGGCGGCTTGACTTCAATTCGTCGCCTGACACGAGCGTTGGATCATAATTGAGTTGCTTCGTATGCGTGTGGAGCGTGGCGATTCAGCACGCATTCTCACCGACACCAACCGCAGCAGGGGAGATTCATCATGCATTCGAAGCAGAATGATACAGTACTGCAACTGAAACAGCACCAGCAGCAAGCTGTCAAGGCCGAGCGTCGTCTCGGAAATACGAGCACAAGGGACCAGCAACAGAGAGCCCACACGGCGCAGCATCAGCCGATTGGGCCAAGTCTCGGCAGAATCCCCCCCGGCCAGAGTGGGGCCCGCCTCCGGCTTGGCCGGTTTCGGTGCCGGGAGACGGGGGAGCCGACTCGGCCTCTTGGCTGATGGGCGCGCCGGTCAAGTAGCCGACCCGATGCCCTGAGAGGAAGGCGACAAAAGGACGGCTGCCTGTTTCCGAGACACGCGGCGACTCCGCGGACAGTTTATCCCAATGCCTGTGTGGCCTGCGTGTCACGGGGGGGGGGGGGGGGGGGGGAGGGCACGAGATGATTGCTGACCACTGTAAGCAGAGAGCGCCTTGCAGCAGTAGTAACAGTGTGAAGCAGAACATCGTCATGTCGAGGAGTGACGACCTCAGCGGAACTACCTGCCTCGGAGCACCGAGCTGCGAGGCACCTGAGCGGCGCAAACATGGACTGACAGCATCCAAAACCGAGCGACCCTGATGAACAATGAATCAACGACACTCGCCCTCGTTTGACACAAGGTTCTCTCCAGGGATCGCGTGACGTCACCTCAGGCGGCATCTGTGAGCCGAACAGCTCCACCCGCAGGGCCGCAGGGCAGCCGTCCAGGCGGGAATAACACGTCCAGCGCCCTCCTGTGCGTTGCCCGCATTAGCAATCCCGCTCCAATTCGTTGGTCGGTTGTCCGGTCGTCGGCGCGAAGGGCGACGGCAAGACGGAAGAGTTGCCGTCTGGCGCGCATCCCCGGCAGATAATACAACATCGTGTACGTGCACCGCCCCTGGTGTCCGATTTTTTTTTTTCCTTGCTCTGTTTTGTTTGCCCCTGCGCATCAGATAATAGTCGGACTTCTTCCGGCCTCGAGTGTTGATCAGGTTTGCGATCACGGAACAGCCAACTCCCATGGAAGCGGCGGGAAGCAGACACCACTCCGTGTCAACACCACGTCACCATGGCTGCCACGGACGAAGAGCAACAAGACCGTCATGATGATACCCATTCGCGACCGACGTCCCGCGGGCGGCAGCTCAGTCACGGGCACCACGAGGACGACATTGAGCGCATCGAAGACATAACCAGCACCACCACCACCGATGACGACGAGGAAGAGGAGGAGGAGGACGCGGCGTCCGTGCTCACCCCCGAGGAGAAGCACCAGGAGTTTGACGGCCACCGCCCGACGCAGCACGAGATGCGAGCCGCCTCGCTGTCGCGCTCCCGCAGCAGACACAGCCGTTGCCGAAGGGCACCCTCGGCGGCGACAATCGCCAGTGCCACGGGCGTGGCGCTCAGCAACGGCAGCGCGACACCCGGCGGCGCTGCCTCTGGTTCCGGCGGACAGCCGCTCGCGCGCACCATCACCCGGCGCGACACGGTCCTCTCGCGCATCCGCTCGCGCAACGCCGTCCCGCAGTTCACGCACCCGCTCGCCCACGTCGCCACGTCCGAGGCCGAGATCGTCGACTTCGACGGCAAGGACGACCCGTACCACCCGCTCAACTGGCCGACGCGCAAAAAGGTCACCACGACGCTGCTGTACGGCTTCGTCACCATGTCGGCGACGTGGGCGTCGTCGGCGTACTCGGCGGGCACGGAGCAGATCGCGCGCGAGTTCGGCGTCGGCACGCAGGTGGCGACGCTGGGCACGACGCTGTTCCTCTTCGGCTTCGGCGTGGGCCCCCTGCTGTGGGCGCCGCTGAGCGAGGTGTTTGGCCGGCGCGTCGCCGTCATGGCGCCCATGTTTGTGGCGAGCTGCTTTAGCTTTGCGAGCGCGACGGCCAAGGACCTGCAGACGCTGATGCTGACGCGGTTCTTTGGCGCCTTCTTTGCGAGCGCGCCGGTGACGAACACGGGGGGCGTGTTGGGGGATTTGTTCTCCCCGGCGTGGAGGGGCATTGCCATGGCGGGCTATGCGATGGCCGTCGTCGGCGGGCCAGCGCTCGGTAAGAATCCTCCGTGTTGTTTAAGGTCCTATGTCGAAAAGCAACTAACAAGTCCCGTCTTCTCCAGGCCCCGTCGTCTCCGCGGCCGTCACGCAGGCCCCCTCCCTCGGCTGGCGCTGGACCGAGTACCTCACGGGCATCCTGCAGGCCGCCATCCTGCTCATCGCCATCATCTTCATCGACGAGAGCTACCCGCCCAAGCTGCTCGTCTACAAGGCGCGCCGCCTGCGCCACGAGAGCGGCAACTGGGCGCTGCACGCGCGCTTCGAGGAGTGGGACGTCAGCGTCGGCGAGCTGGCCCGCAAGTTCCTCGTCCGCCCCGTGCAGCTGCTGCTCACGCCCATCTGCTTCCTCGTCGCCCTCTACGCCAGCTTCTGCTACGGCATCCTGTACATGCAGCTGGGCGCCATACCCATCATCTTTGGCGAGCACCGCGGCTGGGGCCAGCTCGTCGCCACGCTGCCGTTCCTGTGCATCATGATAGGCGCCTCCATCGGCTGCGGGCTCAACGTCTACAACCAGATCCTCTACAACAAGGCGTACCACGCCGCAGGTGACCGGGCCGTGCCGGAGAAGCGCCTGCCGCCGATGATGCTCGGCTCTGTGCTCTTCAGCGCGAGCCAGTTCCTCGTCGGGTGGACGGCCGACCCGTCCATCCACTGGATCGTGCCCTGCATCGGGCTCGTCATGCTCGGCGCCGGCTTCTTCACCATCTTCCAGGCGGCGCTCAACTACCTCGTCGACACGTTCCAAGCGTACGCCGCCTCGGCCGTCGCCGCCAACACGTTTCTGCGGTCCTGCTTCGCGGGCGCGTTTCCCCTCGTCGTGGGCCCGATGTTCCACAACATCGGCGTCGGCCCGGGCTCGAGCATCACGGGCGGCTTTGCGGCGTTGCTTATACCCGTGCCTTTTGTGTTTTATGTGTACGGAAAGAGGATTCGTGCGGGCAGCAAGTGGTCCAAGGCAAGCGTGTTTGATTAGCGTTGGAATTGGCGACTGGCATCTACATGCGCGAGTTGAATAGCATGGACGAGCTACTATACTTAATGAACACTTGAACATTGAAGCCGCCGGTGTGCTCTTGAAGCTCATGCTCCGCAGTTAGTACAAGAGAGACTGATAAGTGTTATGGAGGGTGGCAGCTAGTGCCGGCTACATTGACCCCTGTGCTCCACAAACGACGTTGTTCGTCTTTGTGAGAAAAGCCTGAAAGCTTGTGAGTCGTCTGCAAATATGCAACGGCAGAACCATTGCAAGTCCACGTCACCGATGGGCATTTCCTCTGCTGATGTCTATGTTCCTGCGGCACGCGCGCGGGGAAGCTGTCCTGGGCTACCCTTGTCATTATTTCCCAATGTGGCTGACGATACCAATGGTGACTCACGAACGCCCCCAGCGGTGGTGGATGGACAGACTTGAGCCCGCGCTTACGCTGGGAGCGCAAGCTTTCGTTCGCAGGACGCTGCTGTGACAGCGCCAGCAGCACAGATTGGTGACTCAATCCCAAGGCTGAACTGAACTGACGCGGGAACTTTTGCAACCACAGCGGGCCCTGCGCTGGCCAAGACTTGCGACTTGGACTCTCATCTGCAGCTTCGCAATTGAGGGCATGGAAACAACGACAATCGCCAACCCTCACGGCGCTATGCACCACCCGCAACGGCAACGGCGTCTCTGGCATCCTCCATAAGAACTGCCATCGCTCGCTCGCAAATCCCGACACTTGACACAATCCAACCGCAAAGATGAGTGCCAAACCAGCACCCCCCTCCGCAATGGAGTTCATCACCGAGGAGATGCACGACAGCTTCCGCTCCTCGCGCCTCGAGTTCGTCAAGATCGACGAGACCAACGAGCAGCTCAAGGCCTTTATCCGCAAGATCGAAACGCCTTTTGTGCAGGCCCTCGCGTCCTCGTCCATGCCCATCCCCTACGGCAAAGTCGACGTCGACCGCATCGTCGGCCTCATGTCCAAGGCGCTCCTCGGCGCGGCCATCTACCTCCTCCCCAGCGACGAGACAACAACAACAACAACAACATCAACAAAAACAGCTGAGCACACCGGAGAAGACGCGGCGGCGAGCGCAAAGACAACCACAGCTGGCGGCAGCGGCGGCGTGCTCATCGGCACCATCTGCCTCGGCTGGGGCGGCTTCACGCCCGCGCTCGTCACCAACCGCAGCGCAACCATTGGCATTGCGCTCGCGCGCCAGTACCAGAACAATGGCTACGGGCGCGAGGCGATCAATTGGATGCTCGACTGGGCGTTTCGGCACGGGGGGCTGCACACGGTGCGCATCGGCACGTTTTCGTACAACGAGCGCGCGGCGCATTTGTATAAGAGCATTGGGTTTACGCTGGACGGGCGGATGCGCGACGCGCGGCGGTTTAATAGGCAGTGGTATGACGAGCTGCTGTTTTCGATGACGGAGGATGAGTGGGAGCGGCTCCGGGGTGTTGGTGGAACAACGCTGGAGGAGAAGCCGGTCTGAGCAGAGATGAAAATGAGACGGGATGTAATTCAGGGGCCCTAAGTGGCAGAGATGATACACAAACATGAACGCTTCCGAAGCCAGCTCCAGTGTAACAAAATGGCAACGACTTCGCTAGCTAGAGCTTCGCCGCGTCAATGTCATACACCAAGTGCCGCTGCTCAACACCCACGCTCTGCCGCCCCGTCGCCCACGCCACCCACAGAAACGCCCAAATCACCCACTCCTTGATCCTTAGCCCAACCGGGCCCGTCTTCTTCCTCACGTCGGCATTACTCGCCGCCTTCTTGGCAATCTCGTCCACACGCGGCCTCCTGACACGGTCATACGTCGCAAACGCGTCGTCCAGCTGCTGCTGTTGCGCCAAGGGAAGATCCTTGAGCAGCCGCGCCGCCAGAAACGCATCCTCCAGCGCCATGCTCACGCCCTGCCCGGCATGCGGCGGCATCGCGTGCGCGGCATCCCCAAGCAGCAGGCAGCGGCCCCTCGACCAGGCGCCTCCCAGCGGCAGCTTGAAGACGGGGTAGAACTTGACCACGTCGGTCGCCTCGACGACGCGGCGCATCAAAGTGGCCCAGTCGCCGCTCGCGCCGCCCAGCACCTGCAGCATCGAGGCCTTGAAGCCGTCCACTTCCTCCTTGCGGCGCACCTCCCACCCGTCGCGCGTGTCGCCCGCCTCCGGCACGGACACCTGGCCGGAAAAGGCCCAGTAGAGCTCGTCGTCTGCGGCGGAGCAGCTCATGGCTGCGAAGGCGCCTTCTTGGGTGAGCGTCGCGTCGATGCCGCGCACTTGCGAGGCTGTGGCGGCGGCGCTGCTGCCCAGTGCGGTGATGGGGATGATGGAGCCGTAGCCGGCAAAGCCAGAGTATACGGGTTCCTGCGCGGGGTCGACGTACAGCTTGCGGACGGAGGAGTGGATGCCGTCGCAGCCAAGCAGGATGTCGGCCGAGTCGGTCGTGCCGTCCGAGAAGGTGACGGTGACGCCGCTGCTCGAGTCTTGAATGGCCGTGAGGCGTTTGCCGTAGTGGATTGGTATGCGGGCCTTGGTCGTAGCTCGGAGCAAGACGTCGAGAAGATCCGTCCGCTTGATGCGCAGGTACCCGAAGCCCATGGTCTCGCGCGCCGCGCCCACCATGTCCTGCTCGCCGAGGATGCTCCCCTGCAGCGAGTGCAGGACGAATCGCGAGTGGCTGCTTCCGCGAGAGAGCAGCTCGTCGTGTAGTCCCAGCCTGTGGAAGAGACGCATCCCGTTGGAGAAGATGCCTATGGCTCCTCCGAGAGTTGTCGGCTCCGGCCGAAGCTCGTAAACGGTGCAGGATATGTCAGTCGTTTGGTGGAGTCGGAGCGCGGTCGAGAGGCCGGCAGGGCCGCCTCCGATGACGATGGCCTTGGCTGGTCAGACAAACCCGAACCGTATTGCATCATCAGCTTTACTCACCTTTCGTACTTTCTCCATTGTCAAGTATGTCGAGTTTGTTCGCGAGCCTGACTGTTGTTCCTCTTGCCGTTCTGCCTCATGTTCGACGAGGATTCCTCGACTTATAACTTTTGAGGCCGCTCAGCAGTGCTGACCAGAGGCAACCCCAAACGCTGCGGACGCTATTCCCCGAACGGGCTAGTGCCTCCGCCCCGAGCGGACTTGAGGCGGCTCTTCGCGCGGCGACGCGCAGCCCTACGGCCTCAAGCCAGGCGGACGAGTCGACGACATTCCCGTTGAGACCCCCAAAGACCCGACGCCATCGCCAATTCACGGAGCATCACCGCGGGCCACGCGGCCAGTCGTGGCCCGCCATGAAGCGCAAAGGCAGCGATGCCGTGATGATGGTCCACCGGTGGAACCGCCCGCTGCTGTCGTGCGAGCCCTGCCGTGAGCGCAAACGCCGCTGCGACCGTCAGCGGCCCTGCTCAACTTGTTCCCGCCGCGGCGTGCTTTGCAATTATAACACGGGGGGCGAGCCACTTAATGTCATTGGAAACGATAAGCCAGAGCCGAGCCCTGCCATGCTGCCATCTAGCTCGGCAGCTGTGCCGCTCGATCCGACATGGAGCCCAACGCTGTTCGCCCCTGTGCCTGCCCTCGGCCATCGTTAAGAGTGGCGGCTGACGTGTGGTTCCAGGAGCAACGAGGAGATCGAGCGCCGCCTCCAGAGGCTTGAAAGCGCAGTCTTCGACGATGTCAGCAGCGCCGCTCCCTTAACCGCTCATACAGCGGCTCCACCACCACGCAGGACTGATGGTGCGTAAGAAGAGACCCTGATTCCACATCTCCGCGACGTGGAATTTGACCAACCCGTGCTTCTTAGCATATACTCCTTTTGGACATTATTTGCTGTCTGCGCCGCCTGCGAGCAGCAAGGACAGCGGTGGCGAGGCTGCGGCCTACGCTACGCACATTGCGAACAGGCTCCCGCCGCTTGTCCAGGCACGAGAATTGTTTAATCACTTTGCGCAGATATGCCAGCCGAACTGGGGCGTCTTGCATGTTCCCTCCGCGAGGGCGTTGCTGGAGAGAACGTACAAGGCTCGTGGTGCTGCTGGACAACAGGGGCCCGTGCAACAGAGCCCGGCCGCGGAGGACCTACTCCTCTTGTTCAGCATCTTTGCGGCCGCCGCATTCAACTGGACCCCTTCGTTGCTGGAGGGGCTCAAGGCCACGCCGGCGGAGGCCAAGGCGGCCTTTGCAGGCTACAACACCATCGCCGTGTCCATACTCGACAATGACGTATCGCCCGTGAAGCCCTCGACCACGGCCCTCGCGGCGCTGAGTAACCTCGCGCACCTGAGCACCAACTCACGCGGGCTGTCCGACAATGTCCTGCTGCTGCGGCTCAAGTGCCTCGTCATGGCGCGGTCCATGGGCGTGGACCGTCTCGACACGCGCAAGAGTCGGGAGGAGCGGGCCCAGAAGGGGTGCAACATGATTGAGCTCGAGGTGCAGCGCCGCGTCTGGTGGAACCTCGTCGGCTTCGACTGGTAGGGCCTTGAGCTCCAGATGCAGATATGTCGATCACAGCTGACTGCAATTGAAGGCTGAATTCGTTCCCGGGGAGTCCTCGCGAGGGGACGTATGTGATCCAGCCCAGGCACATGAACGTCGGCCTGCCAAGCAACGCACCCGACGAGCTCATTACAGAAGAGAGGACTGAAGACCTTCCTCTGTCTGTGCCGACACCCATGACTGCGTTTATATACCGCGTCAAACTGGCGGAAGTATGCCGAAAGGCCGTCGATACCCTGCCGTCCGTATCACACGACACCGAAGACGTCGACTACAGCGTCGTCTTGGAGCTGGACACGGCATTCAACGACTTTCTCCACGACTTACCATGGTTCTTCCGTCTCGACGAGTCAAGTATGGCGCAGGCCGCCGAAGTATGCAAGCAACAGCCCATGCTCGCCGTCCACCGCGTCGGCATCAACTTCAGCGCGCAGACACGCCTCTGCCGACTGCACCGCCCGTATCACCTCATGGACCCGTCATCCGACGCGCGACACGCGTATTCGCGCACGGCGTGCATCCGCGCCGCGCACACGGTGCTCGAGCTGCGGCGCGCCATGGACGACATCGGCGCGCGCGTGGGCATCCGGCCGGCGCGCTCGTGGATCGTGATGCAGCACGTCTTCATCGCGGCGCTGATCCTCGCGACGGACGTGTCGCGCGATCCGGACGCCGCGGGGGCGGATGCGCGGCGGGCGAAGGTCCTCGCTGCGTGCGAGGTGCTGGAGCGGTCGACGGAGGAGTCGGGCGCGCTGATGGAGGGCGTGCAGAAGAATCTCCAGGCGCTCATGGCGGCGCTGCGGGAGAGGAAGCAGGAGCCTCCGTCGGGGCAACAGCGCATGGGCTCTGTGGCGGTGGGGAGGCCGAGCACTCGAGCGACCGCCGCGGCGATGGACGACGACGTTGGGGAAGATGCGGCGGATGAGACGCTGGGAGCGTATGAAGCTGGAGCTGCCGAGGCTGAGAGTGAGGAGATGCAGGGCTCGGGCGGGACTGCAAGCTCCGACGATCAAAATATGGACCTGCTGTGGACGGAGTTCCTGAACATTGCGCCGGAGCTGGATGTACCGCAGTGGGACATGCTGCTGGATGACATTGAGCTGCCGTCCTTCGCCCCGTAGAGGGGTCGGTGATCAAAAGAGGAGAACCATTTGGACCCCGGCCGCTTTCCATATGGCCATCAGGGGTTCGATGAAAATGTCAATACACGGCAATGAGGTTGTCGCGTCCGGGCGCGCAGGATGACATGGGGCAGATGAGCTTGTGGGGAGTCGACCACAGAGGGCTTGGGCTGAAGAGGAGTGAGACCCTTCCGAAGTGTCCAGGCAGTGACAGGCACCCAGCGGCAAGCCCCCACCTCGCAGCGAGCGTGGGGGCGGCGTGGGCTTCGGTTGTCATGGGATCATCCCTCGTCAGCGCCTCTCAATTCCTCATCCTGTCAAGCGGCACAGTCACGACTCACCACCATACGGCCACCGCTCACTTACACATTGCCATGTCACAACCCTCACAGGGGCTATTGCAGTCGCTGCGAGGCGGTATGCACACCATCCTAAGCCCCGCGCTCTGTCCAAGAAAACGCCCCTTCGCGCGCGAAACCCGCGGCTCCGCACATGCAGCACTGACGCATTCAAAGCCTCCGGCCGGCCTATAAAAGGCCGTTCGGCGTACCATTTCTTCGCCGACGAGCACCGAATGCGCGTCTGGGCAGAGCATCCGGACATGACGCCCGGGCAGGTCGGCCAGATTCTGGGGGAGATGTGGCACGCGCAGACCGCCGCCCAGCGGGCCCCGTACGAGCGCATGGCTGAAGAGGACAAGGCCCGCTATGAGGCCGAGGTGCGGGAGTGGCAGGCAGAGCTTGAACGGCGAGATGCTGAGGCGCGATGACGGGCAGTTGTCCCCTCAATGTCAACGTGCATGTTCCGATCCGGGGCCCCAGAGGATCGAGGACTGACACTGTCGGTAAATGCAGAGGTACACTGGCCGGGCGCTTCAATCAAGTTGATCATAATGCATAAGTCTTCTCAATGCTCAGTTCAGCTCTTCCATTCGGCGTAGGCCCCGGTCGGCCGAAGCACCCAACCAGACGCCAAAGCTCCAGATCGTCGTGCCACCGGACCCTCCCCTCAAACCGTCGTTCAGCATCATCGCTGAGTGGTGCCGGCCGAAACATCTGCCATTTCCCGACAGAACTCACATCAATTCCTGGCGCTCCATGCACGCTGTTCGCTCTCGCCATGGTGCAAATGCGCTCAGCACGGCCTATTGACCTTTGTGCCGGTCACAACGAGGCTCCAGCCGTCTGGATGCAGCAGCCGCCCTGACCTTTCCGTCCAACACAGGTGCTCATACCACATCTTCTTCAAACCGTCCGTGATCCCGGTGTAGCCATGCAGTGTCTTCTCCTTTTTATCCTGAGCCCGCTGTCAGCTAGATTGTCCTCCTGTATATCCATCGAACGTCTGGTCTGGTGCCAACGTCACTCACATCGTTGCACCACCAGATGCCCGTGTCATATTCGCACCCGACGGGAAGGCAGGTCCCCGGCTGAACGGTCTTCTTGATGTCCCCGTATTTCCAGAACAGATGTTGCGCCGCGTCCTTGAGCACTTTGGCAAAGTATTTGCTTCCCGGTCGACGGTACTCGCCGCATTTGACCTTTGTACTCGAGGGAAAGGTAGTGCTCCCCTCGACGTCGCGCTTCGTCTCGATGGTGGCGGGGGCGGCCAGGGGCTTCCAGTACGGATTGAGCTCGAGCAGCTGCCGCTGGACTTCATGCGCGGTGCCGTTGAGAACGAGATGCTCGCCCGGCCGGACCTCGACCTCCCAGGCCGGCATGGCAACCCCGTACCCAGGGATTGGGGCCGTCAAGTCTGAGGGAGTTGGCGCTGCGTCTGGCGAGCGAGCGACAAGACCGGATGCCTGAAAAGTAAGACTTGTTAGTACCGAAGCTTAATTGAGGGACTCGTCTACCCACCCCTAGCACTAGATAGCAAAGTGTAGATGTCTTGAGAAGATGCATGTTTGCAACGAGTACGACGAGGACTGCAACTCACAAGACATTCCCCTCAATCCCGAGGCTGGGACTTCAACGCACCCATATATGCATGCTTGTTTATCTCCCAATCATAGCAAGCGCTACGAGGGATATCCGGCATCTGGCGTCTGGTGGCAGGTGGCGACATTTGCCAGTTTCGACATGCAAATGCCGAGCTCCATGTCCATGCGGCAATGCCAGCGGCCCGAGGCACGAATGGGAGTTTACGCTTTAGCCACGAGTTCCTGCCAATGATGCCGCCGCAGGAACACGGGCCCCAGGCTGCACACCTCCACTGCTTCGAGGCAAGCCAACAGACGCCATATGACAATTAACTTCCGTAACACAGGAGCCCGCGAAAAAACGTGGCGACGAGGGTTTTTACTCTGGTGCGTCGACTGACAAGATTCGAGCACGTGCTCGTCAGCCGGTCAATTTGAGGTAGATGCATCACAACGATTACATGTAAGTCCTGTGACGTTGTGAAGCCCCCGTCTCGAAGTCGCCAGGCTCCCATGATGTGGATGTGCCCAGCCACAATCTGCATGTGGTCAATTGAATCGTCTGGTGGGTGGAGGAGACGGCACCAACGACGGATCGGCCCGGCAAGTCTGCATCATTGGCGCAAGCCGGCAGCCATAGCCAAAACAAGTCAAGGGCGTTATGGATATGTTTTACAGCGTTCAGGGCACCGCCGGTTGGGTGTTGGAGATTGTGTGATAAGCCAAAACAATGACAGCCAAACATCAGGTCAACCGATTAGGAAGAAAGAGAGTGCGTGCAACACTGCAATCGGTCTCGCTGTATAGCGTCGTTGCCCAGGACGGGACATGTATGCTGGTACCATCGTATGAGCTATTTACTCCCGTCCCTTTCGCTCGGTGCGGCGGCAAACTCTGTGCGCACAGAATCCTTCTCTGCCACTGTATCCCACCAGTCATTGTCAAAGACGCTGCGAGTGAGCCCTCTATTATGGCGGGGTATGCCCGTGCCACCGTCATGCGCCCAAGAGATTTGAGAAAACTCGTCTGATAGACGTACGAGAGGGCGATCGCAAAAGGTACACTGGTCACTTAAACTTCACGTGTAGCCCCAGCCGTCGCAGATCTATAAGGACGCCTATGCCCAGTTGCAGTGGCACCTTACTGGGAATGCATGAAGAAACGCTATGAGCTCTACCGAAATGAAGGCGCATATACGGTGCGCAATTGTCACTATGAGTTGCAACCAAAGGAAACCCGACTGCAGTTGCAGTTTCCTACATGCACCTCTACATCTATCTAAACGCGTTCTATAAGTATTGGCCACCCACCTTGGGAGGCCCTTTTGTGTGGTTGCATGGTGAATAACTCCCCGCAAAGTCCTTGACACCCGCAAATTGATGCCTCTAGAAGACACGGCCTTATGAGGCTAGTGCCGCGAACCGCGATGGACCCGATGTTGCTTTTGTTTGTCACTGCCACGTCGATATGGGCATCCGTGGTGGCCGGCGGCCCGCCGCGCGGTGAGCCACCTTTCGTCTCAATGGAACCTGAAATGAAAGAACACTGACTGACACGTTGACATTCGTCGCAAAGGCTGGCGGTTTCCAGACTTGATTGACGCCACGATCAGTGATATTCAGTGGGGGCTCGAGAAAGGCTGTTTCAATTCGACTGATCTGGTCAAGGTAGGCATGTCCCCGACTCGGGTAGGGACGTGGTAAATGCCCACACGCAACGCAGGCATATCTCGCGCGAATTTTCGAGGTCAATGGGCGCCTTCGCGCTGTGACAGAGGACAACCCAGACGCTGTCGCCATCGCAGCGTCTCTCGACAAAGAGAGACTGACAAAGGGGCCTAGAGGGTAAGCCTCATACTTTCAAATGGCTTGCCACTCATGATACTGATACCGCCAGCCCCTTGCACGGCGTTCCTATACTACTCAAGAACAACATTGCCACCAAAGACAAGATGAATAACACAGGTCAGAGGAAAAATGCCGTCTTCGGCATGCACCTAGCTGCCATACTGACTGCAACCAGCCGGGTCGTATGCCTTGCTCGGAGCGACGGTCCCTCGAGACTCAACAATTGCCAGGAAGCTCCGAGATGCCGGCGCAATAATCCTCGGCAAGTCGAACATGAGCCAGTGGTCCAACTGGCGCTCCCGCAACTTCTCCAACGGATGGTCCTCCCACGGGGGGCAAACTTTGGGCGCGTACTACCAAAACCAAGATCCAGAGGGAAGCTCAAGCGGCAGCGCAGTGGCCGTGAGCGTAGGGTTGGCCGCAGCCGCCATTGGCACCGAGACCCTTGGCTCGGTCCTAGCTCCGGCAAATAGAAACGGCATCGTAGGTATCAAGACGACGCTGGGGCTTACCTCGAGAGATCTCATCATCCCCATCTCGGAGCACATGGACACGGTTGGGCCGATGGCACGGACCGTAGAAGACGCGGCACAGGTCCTTCAAGCCATCGTGGGCGAGGACCCACATGACAGGTTCACTTCAACAACAATGCCCACGATCCCAAAGTACACGGACGCTTGTCGGCTGCGGAATCTTGCCGATATGCGAATTGGTATCCCATGGGACCTCATCAAAGGTTTGGAGGAAGACTTTGTCTCCAGCGAGCTACAAGCTTTCTTCAAAATGCTGGCCATCTTGGAAGAAGCTGGAGCTCAGATAGTGGACACGACTATCCCAAAGGCGACGGAGATTATGCAGGCGCAAATTTTGGTGCCGTTTGCTGACTTCCCAGCCAATCTTGCCTCCTACCTCTCCCAGCTGACCACCAACCCAAACAATATTACCACACTTCCCCAGTTGCGCGAGTGGACGCACTCCCAACCTCTAGAGGAATATCCAGGCCGTGACATTTATTACTGGGACGCAGCTCTGCAGCTGCACGCAGATGAGTGCGGTAGCAATACCCACTGCTATGCGAGCAACAAGGCTAGGTACGGCCATCTTGTCGTCGTCGGAGGCCACTTTGCGCCCCTGGAGGCAGACAAGCTCACGGCTCTGGCCCTGCCAACGTCCATTGCGCCTTTTTGGACCGGCGTGACGGGGGCGGCCTCGATAACGTTGCCCATGGGCTACTACCCAGAGGATGCGCCGGTGCAACTGTCTCGTCGAGGCGACCTGGTGAACACTGCGCCTGGGATACCGATGGGCATCAGCTTCCTGGGGCGGAAGTGGTCGGAGTATGAGCTCATAGAGCTGGCCTACAATTTGGAAGCACGCTCGAGAGTGAGGCAGCGGCGGAAGCCGAAGATTGTGCCGTCGACGGAGCTGAATCTTCCCAGGGCCTGCCGAGCCCGATAGTTGACCACTAGATGGACTGCTAGAAAGAAGGATAATGGGCGCACTGCTAGCAACCCCCAGGATGACCTGTACCTACACCCACAATATGAGCCGTTATGGATGTAAACGAGTCAAGGCTGAATGTGCATCGACACGAGTCGCATCATGATCATGTTCGACAAAAGTACCGGCAAGAGCCAATTTCCAGGATCGGCGCTGAAGGCTTAAGCGGAAAGAACGGCACGGAGGTTTGAACGTCTTGTACTGCATGCCGTTAATAGCACTTCCCCGGACGCTTCTCCATGGGGGATACGAAGCCTGGTGCCTCACTCGCAGCGCCAACCACATGCGGTCAATCCCATGAGGCGGCGCCCCCCTAGTTCAGCCATTTGCTGCGCAAATTCACCTCGGAAGACTCCCGAAACACGGCACTGCTGACGAGCCGCCACGGAACGCCAACTTACCTGCCACTGCCGGCTCTCCGGATCATCAGCTTGGCATAAGCCGGGCACCCGTTGGGCCGCCAAGCCCCAGGGCTTACAGGCAATATGAGATGAAATCTGCATTTCAATGCTCAACCGCCCCTGAGAACTGGTGGCGATGCACCACGGAGCCCGCAGTGGTTCCCGGAAAAAGAATGAAAGGACAGGCTCATGGTCGTAGCCGAGCCACTGGCTGCAGTTTGTACGCTTCTCACGTGCATCTTTCCTGGCGTGAGGGTGATTACGCCGCCTCCAATAATAGGAACGGAAATCGCGGAATGGCCCGAAGTCAGGCACCAGACGGACCCTTGCTCGCCGATCGCCAAGAGATCTGCCCTGCCGACAACCTGTACCTGATTCTGTACGCTTTTCAGTCTCGACTGCTGCGGCGACGAGAAACCCCGTCGGACCCAAGGGGTTGAGTAAGACGGCTCTCGTGCCTGAGTCCTGAAAACTATATATGCGACGTCCTCCGCTGCGATACCTCGTCTTGTTGAGCCTGCATCAACAGAGACAGATTTAACACTTCATTCACCTTGCTCATCATGAAATCTTTCCTCATTTCTTTGGCCGTGGCGCTCCCATGCGTCTTGGCGGGCGCGACACCGTTTGATGGCATTCCCAGTGTGGGAGTGCTGTACCGTGACGACGTCAAGAAACACTATTGCAGCGCCAGCGTCATCGCAAGCAAGAATGGCAACGTCATCCTCACGGCCGCGCACTGCATCAGCGGAACGGGAGGTGGCATCCGCTTCGCACCCGGCTATCACGACGGCAAGGCGCCGTATGGCACGTACCCTGTAACCGCCGCTTACGTCCACCCGAACTGGAACAAGAACCACAACATCAACCATGACTACGCTTTCCTCACTCTCGGAAAGGGCACCCATAATGGAAAATCGGTCACCGTCCAATCTGTAGTTGGGGCCAACAAATTGGTCACCACCGCTGGCTACAAAAACACCGTCGAGGTGGTGGGATATAACGATAACGAGCAAAAGCCCATGCACTGCCACATTGGCACCTACGAAGCCAAGGCTGGCCAACTCGGCCTCTCCTGCGGCCCCTTTAAGGGCGGTACGAGCGGATCTCCGTGGATTGCCAGTTACGATGCCAAGACGAAGCATGGAAATGTCATCGGCAACATTGGAGGATGGCACACTGGTGGCTGCTCATCCAGCGTCTCATACTCGTCCAAGTACGGAGCCGGCACCCTGTCCGTGTTCAACCGAGCAAATGCAGGGAGCCATGGTGACAGTGTTAGGGGCGGGGCTTCGAGCGGTTGCTAAATCGGACTCGAAATGATGAGGCGGATTTGTTACTTCCTTCACACACCGGTGCCTTCTTATCGTATAGACAACTGACATGCTCGGCTCAAACACTGAGGCATCAGACATCAATTTTACATGATCCGAAGCGTTGCACTCTGCCTGCCTCGTGGAACATGCAACCGAATGTGCATGATACCTATGTAGTACGGACTCACCGTGGCCCTGCTGGTGATGCAAAGAGTTTCGAGGCTTGTAATGGGCGAATGTCTAGACATACTTTCATGCGTGCTGGTGGAATTGAGACGCATCGCTGGGAACAAAGAGAAGCCATCACAGGCCCTGCCGCCACCCCATCCACAGCCGAGCCAGGTGCCGAATCAGTGGACTCCGTATAGAAGACGGGTGCTTCCATCATGTCCACCCGCACCTCGGCCCCAGCTTGCCGGTCTCCGAGCGGAGGCTGGGGTATTCCGCTTTCAAGAGGGCCCGAGTAGATGGTTCCGCACTCAACTTGGCCACGATGTACTTGGTTCAGCGTCTGCGGGGCTGCAACGTGAATCTCCCATGCGTCTGGTAGCTGCTGTAGGCTGGAGCGGCATCTTCATCGCCACAAATTCAGAATGTGTATCGACCCGGTGTAAGCGGAACCAGCGCAAAGCGACGGGCGCACGCAACGCGGCAGAGTCGCATCCGGAAAATCAGGCCTCAACCTAGCATGATTGCGGCAAGTGGCGTGCACCGGAGTCACTCAACACGGGAAGCATTCGCATAGTTCAAGTACGACGTTACAGGGAAGCCGCGGAAGTCTCCACGATGTCTGGTGGTTCGTCTCGAGGCTTCAGGTGCATGTAAACCACAATGCAGTGGGCCTGCGGGCGACTGTGGGGATGCAGTTGCCGTGGCGGTGCTTTGTTTCCCTCAACATGGGCAGATGTGCTGAAAGCATAATTCCATTTGCGGCTACCCGTTCACGCCACTTCGCGCGTCGCTTCTCAAACACTTGTGCACGACGCCTGCTCGTGCGATGGCTGGAGACGCGTCGCACCACTGGCAGTTGAGACAGTCCAATTTCTGGGGTACAACGTTAGGCCGCTTCGGCACAAGGTCCGCGCCGGAGAGGCCAGTCTGGTCCGTGCTACCGGCAGTGAACGACTCCAGTGGACAAAAATGAGTTGAGGGAGCGGTCAGACGCGACGGGGAGCCGACGGTTGTTGGTCCATGCACAATGCTGTCATAGCGCCCTGCATAGGCGTCGGGCCAAAGATCGGAGAAATGCGTGCCTTGTTGTCTTGCTCGCACCATGAGCTGCACTCCGGCATCATAGCCATCCTGCGTAGCCTTTCCGGCGCCGATCACAATGACTTTTACAGCACCTTGTTGGCCCGCTTGTACTTCATCCACTTCCCCGCACCCCATCGTATCACCCCATATAGTTGACAACGTGATGCTAGAGCAGCGGTAGCAAGACGTTCGTGGCATCTCCCCACTTCTGGCGGGTGGTGTTGACGCGGGGTCCTTGGCCGGGCTGCGCGGGCGGGATCGCTGGCATGGAGTACATAAGATTACGTCCGAGACCTGCGCGTCGATCGGGGGTTTCCCTCGAGGCCACAACATTGAAACGACACTCGATGTTGCAGCGTTCGGAAACTCAACTCAGCTTTGACGCACAGCCCACTCTTGCCGCCATGCGTCCCTTCACCGTCAAGTCAGCACTGCTGTCCGTCGTTGGCCTGCTGGGTCAGGCGCTGGGACAGCAGTATGAGGCTCACAACAGGACCCCCGCGTCGTGCCCGGACTACACCGAGTACTCGCAAGAGCCCCACAAGCCCTTGTCCGACGGGCCACTGGCACTGCCGTTCATGAGGCCCAGCCCTGAGTGCCGGACCTTTAACAGCTCTGCCGTCGAGGTGAGTTGGGCCAGGTCCAACTTGCAGCGTCCAACAGCCAACAATTTCTGACCGCAATCGACCACCACAGAAAGTCATCCAGGACATCAAGGGCCGTCTCAGGGACCCCGACCTGGCTCGTCTTTTCGAGAATGCCTTCCCTTCCACTCTCGACACGACGGTCAAGTACTTTGACCCAAAGTCCAACTTGGCATTCATCGTCACGGGTGTAAGTTGTCGCTGGGCTTGAGGTGTTCATGGCTGTGAACGCTGACTGGAGTCGCGGGAATTATAGGACATCACGTAGGAATATCCACCAGACGTTTTTCGCGTCCGTGACTAACATGCATTATAGCGCTCAGTGGCTCCGGGACACGGGCAACCAGTTTGCACACCTTTACAAGCTGCTCCCGCTCGATAAGGACCTGCAGGCTCTTGTCAAGGCTATCATTAACACCGAAGCCCGGTACATCTCAAAGTATCCTTACTGCGGTGAGTGAACCGAGCAACACCCGACCACAGCCAACCCGCCGCAACATGAAGGGATGAAGCTCGCCAGAGGCCATGCGCTGACAAACTATCGGTACAGGCGCGTTCCAGCCTCCGCCAGAGAGTGGACTGAAGCCCACAGTCAATGTAAGTGCCCACAAACCAGCGATGCCTCCTCCTCGCTTGTTGGCGTGGTATGAGCACTCATTCTGACACGCTCGGTATAGGACTATGCGCTCAAAGTCAGAGTCAATCCGTAGGTCATGGCCGTTTCCTGATCTGTGCGCCAGTCGCTCACCAGAACCCCCTTCAGGCCTGTTGACAACCACACGGTCTTCGAGTGCAAGGTAAGCGCATCGCGTAGGCCTAGGTACTGTAGCATTCCCATACTGACAGTGCCCCTTAGTACGAGCTTGACTCGCTTGCTGGCTTCCTCAAGATCTCGAGGTCGTACTACGCCAACACTAAAGATGCGAGCTTCATTAATGACAACTGTGCGTCCTCTCCGGCCCCAGCCGCTTGGGTTATTCTGGGATTCAATCACTGATTCGTCTCCAGGGCTGGCTGCTTTGGACCAGATCACCAACGTGCTCCGCAACCAGTCCCAGAGCACTTGGAGCAATGACTTCGAGTTTACAAGCTACTACAACTGGACCGGCCTGACAGGTTCCCTTTCGCCGCCCGTTCCCAATGGTGGCAACGGCGAGCCCAAGCAAGCAAATGGCCTCGTTGCCTGCAGCCATCGGCCGTCTGATGACCTTTGTGTCTTCAGTAGGTTACCCCTGCATGTTTTAACAGGCATCATGGAATTTTTGCCTTTGGAGAAGAGCGCGAAAGACCTGGGGCTAACGCGGAAAATCAAGACTACATTACCTCCGACAATGCCATGATGGCGGTGGAGCTGGGCCACGTCTCCGACATGCTGAAGACACTCAAGAAGGAAGACGCGCTATCGAGCAAGCTCGCACGATACTCTGCCATCATCAGAAACGCCGTCTGGCAGAACACGCAGACCCCGAACGGGATCTTTGCGTATGAGACGAACGGATTCGGTGGACAGTATGTCATGGATGATGCCAACGTGCCCAGCCTGGTCTCGCTGCCGTACCTTGGCTTCCTACCCCGCAACGACTCGACATACATCAAGACCAAGAAAGCCATGTTCTCGCGTGCGAACCCCTACTTTGCCATCGGCCAGGGTTTCAGCGGTATTGGGTAAGTGCAATCCTACCCCCCTCGCCTCCCCCCACGAGGCAGCTCGTCTAATCGGAATGATTGCTGCAGTGGGCCGCATGCGGATGCAACACACCCGTGGCCAATGTCCCAGATTTCCGGTATCTACGGAACCGACGACGACGACGAGATCAAATCCCGTCTGGCGCTGATCCTGGAGAACACGTCGGGCCTGGGCCTCATTCACGAAAGCGTTAATATTTACAACGCTAGCGAGTTTACCCGCCCCTGGTTCGCCTGGGCGAATAGCTACTTTGGCGAGATGATTCTAGACCTGGCGGAGAGGAAGCCCGGTCTCATCTTCAAGGATGACAAGCCATATGTTGTTGGCAAATAATTGATAGGTCAACGGTCAAGGTACAGTAAAGAAATAGAAGCATATAATATTCTAGTCCCTCGAGTTACGCGGAAGCACAGCGCAGTGACCCCCACCACGTGCTGAAGCGACCCACGCTATCGGAACTGAATGACTTGCACAGCCATTGAGAATCCACGTTTCTCACGTCTTACTGCAACGTTGCGGCTCAGTGGGGTAATGATCTTCAGTGGGATCAGTGGGGTTCGCCCGGCGGCCCATCACCCCCGGGCTTGGGCGTTGAGGATGGGGGTCATTTGGGGTCAGCGCGGAGGGGATGGACCTTTGCCGAAGCCAGGGGTTAGTATGGCCATCACTTTTTGCGATGGTAATTGGCAACGCGGCAGGCACGTTTTGCTGACCAAAGCGGAGTACGGTCTAACAGCGATTGCGGGGAGCGAAGTGTTTCCTCGCGATAAAGTTTCCGATGCCTCAGTGTTCCCGGTTATGAGTGGGCGCTCTATTGACGGGAAGACCCGAAGGATCGTCGTTCACCGTTTCTCAGCTCCAGTTTTGCGAACAATGTACGAGGTATGTCAGCTGACATTATCTCATCTTCGTGCCAAGTTCAATCGTCCCAGTCCTTGAGTCTCACGGCTCGTCCAAACCCAACTAGCTCGCTTGCATTTCTCGGTTCGCCTGGTTTTCTAGCGACGCTATCATAGATGGGGGACTGAGGGAGTAAGCCGGAGGATTCTTGAGGCGCAGGCTTCTCGGCTTCATCCTAGACTGGCGCTCGTTCCTCTAGCTAGGACGCGTACTCCCCCACGAAGCCCTCGGTCCGGGCTGACAGGGAGGCACGGCCCATGGCTGTGACACGAGCCATTTGCACGACGTTCGGGAGAAGGATTCAAGGCATATTGGCCAGATTCACCATCTCACAACAGCACGGTCGGGGTTTCGTATAAATACGGGAGCCCGTGGAGGAGAAGGGGCCGAGCTCTCAGCGTTTCAACCCAAGTCTTCTCCATCTTGAACATTACAAACTCGGGACAAGATGAAGGTCACCGCCGCAGTTGTTGTCTCCGCCTTGTCGACGGCCGCCTATGCTGGGCCCGTGACACAGAAGGACGCGTCGTGCCTCAAGGGCTGCCTGGACTGGCAGAAGATCTCGTCTTCTGTCGCCGGCGATTCGACATGGAACGCCCTTATCGACCCGTTCAACCTGCGCCTCCACTACACCCCCAACACGGTGGTTACCGTGAAGGAGGCTGGTGAGGTCTCCAAGGCGCTCAAGTGTGTGCGCCAGTGCGGTGACTTCAAGGTGTGTACCGTCTTGATGCCTGCTGGAGGCACAGGCCATGCTCGCACTTTACAGTTCTAACAATGGCACAGGTTCAAGCCCGTGGTGGCGGCCATTCATATGCCGCCTTTGGCCTGGGTGGCAAGAACGGCAGTGTCGTCATCGACCTCGCCGGCCTCAACAAGGTCACCGTCCGCGCCGACGGCACGGCTGACATTGGCGCCGGTCTGCGCCTTGGCAACGTCGACCTTGCTCTCTGGGACCAAGGCAAGCGCGCCATGAGCCATGGCACCTGCGCCGGTGTCGGCATTGGAGGACACAGCACCCACGGCGGGTACGGATACGACTCTCGCATCTGGGGCTTGGCTCTTGACCACATCCTGGACCTCGACCTCGTCCTTGCGGACGGCACTGAGCTCACCGCCTCTGCCACGAGCAACAAGGACCTCTTCTGGGCTGTCCGCGGAGCCGCCGACTCCATTGCCATTGTCACCAAGTTCCACGTCCGCACCCAGGCCGCCCCCGAGTCGCTGGTCTACTGGACCTACGACCTTCCGGACGTCATGAAGGATGTCGCCACCGCTGTCAAGTCCTTTGTGCACATCCAGGACTTTGCCCTGAACAAGACTGTTCAGGATCGCCGCCTGTCCTGGGGCTGGTACTATGATCCCACCGCCTTCGTCCTTCGCGGCAAGTTCTTCGGCACCCTGGACGAGTTCAACAGCAAGATTGCTCCCGAGATCCTGCGCGGCCTGCCTAAGCCGAGCAAGTCTGACGTCCGGTCAGTTGGCTGGCTCGACAGCCAGTCTCTGTACCACGCCGGCACCTTGGACCACAGCGTGCTTGCCCAGGCCAACCAGCCCGGCCAGTACAAGGGCCATGACAACATGTATGCCAAGTCTATTGTCACCCCGGATCGATTCACCGAGGACGCCCTCACCAGCTTCTTCACCTACACCTTCACCAACAAGAAGGCCGGCTGGTACAGCATTGGCAACCTCTACGGCGGCCCTGACAGCCAGATCAACATCTACGACGACAGCTGGTCGGCGTACAAGGACCGCGACTCGCTGTTTGTTATCCAGAACGTCGGTTCCGTGGCGCTCGATGCGAAGTTTGACGACAGCCTCAAGCCCTACCTCAAGGGACTGCAGGAGTCCCTCACCAAGAAGATGCCCAACACCAAGTTCGGTGCCTACGCCAACTACATCGATCCCGAGCTCACCCCCGCGGAGGCTCATGAGCTCTACTACGGCCAGAAGATCTATGCTAGGCTGCTGTCGATCAAGAAGAAGGTGGACCCGGCCAGCACCTTCTGGAACCCGCTCGCGATTGGCGCTTAAGCGCCTGTCCATCTACAATCGCCCTCGATAATGGAGAGACCCTGTGTGGGCAAAAGATGCCGTGCGGAGAGTTTGGCAGGATACATTTTAGAATAACGAACAGATTATTGAGTATACAGCAAGCCGTATCGAATTCAATTCATTCAATTCGGAACGAGATCCACCCCTGGTGGAAGTTGTACTGTGTGCATTTACCTTGGTGACCTGGATACAACAATCCCAGTGGCAGTGAAACATTGATGAACTGGCCTTGACTACACCACGCCTTGGGTGCGGGGTTAAAGGACCTCTTCGGAACATGCCGTAGAAAATATGTCCAGCTGCTGCTGGGATACGCTGTTCGCGCCTTACGATTGCCCTGAGTGGTCACGATTGAACGAGCTGCGACGATTCTCTCCGGCCGGGTTTGCATCACAGCAGAAGCAAGACATAGACAACTACTTGGAGCTGATTTCGCCCCGAAGGTAGCAGGATAAGCCGTTTGCACGGCAATTCATGTTCGTAAGGCATCTATTTATACATCCTTGTTTCAACCCCTCGAGGCCATGTCTGCGTGGTATCTCCAGGTTGCCCTTTTAGGGTTGCAACGCGCAAATGCAAACATATACTTGAGATGAGAGAACTCAGCATACTTCCTCGATGCACCCTCCCGTCGAAATTATGCTTCCTTTCATGTATGTATGCTCCCCACGGTGGCAGCATTGAAGCTGTAACTCAGTTGAGCCCAACTTGCTGCTTTCTGAAACGACGCTCATGCTTCGTTGCCATCGACTCGTCCCTCGCTTCGCGCCGCCTCGCTTCTCGCTTCACTTCTCCGCCGGACCTCCTGGCGATAGTCGTGCGTGTCCCAGCGGCCCGAGTGGATCGCGCTGACGTGACGGACGTACATGGTGTCGATCTCCTCGAGCGTGCGATCCTTGGACTCGATGACGAAGAAGAATACGATGACGACGAGGGCCGCGCAGCATCCAGCAAAGACGAGGCCGTACAAGTAGTCGATCGCATCGGTGATGAAACGCGTGCTGAATACAGTCGTTAGTCAACGATACCGAAGCACAGTGGCTGCAACGCTGGGTAACTTACAAGAAGGAGATGAGGAAGTTCCAGAGCCAGTTGGAGGCCGTGGCAAGGCCCATGCAGGTACTCCGGTAGCGCAGGGGATACAACTCAGCATTGACGGCCCACACAAGAGGACCCCAACTGACGGCAAACGCTGCGATGGCCAGGCAGGAGAACGTGACGAGCGCAGAGCCTGCCTTGGGGGTTCGCATGGGATCCTCGTTGTCGAGGGCAAAGTGGCCAACAAAGGCGTAGATGCTGAAAAATAGTCAGTACAGTACATTATCATTTTGCCAAGGGACCAACTCACAAGAAGCACATCATCATCCAGGCAGCGCCGATCATGAGAATCGGTCGGCGGCCGAATCGCTTGATGATCCAAAGCCCAATGATGGTGCAGAAGACGTTGACGGATCCTAGAATGATCTGCGTGGTGTAGCTGTTGCTGATGCCGGTCGCGGCAAAGACGGTCGTTCCGAAGTAGAAGAAGAAGTTGGCGCCGGTCAGCTGCTGGCCGGCCTGCAGGACGATACCGAGGATCGTGCGGTACATCATGCGCGGGCCGGTGAAGATCTCGGTGAAGTGGAACGCCTTTTGGCTCTCGTTCTCTTCCTCCACCTTCTGGCGGATGTCGTCGATCTGGTGGTTGACGCCATCGGAATGAGCCGGCAGGCCAGAGAGGCGCGCAATGGTGTTGCGAGCCTCGTCAATTCGTCCCTTGCCGTAGGCGTATCTCGGAGACTCGGGCATGAAGAGGATGCCAACGCCAAGGATCAGGGCCCACGCGAACGAGAGGCCGTTGGGGATTCGCCACGAGGCACTGCTGGCTTTCGCCTCGGTACCCCAGTTCACCATTTCTGCGGTCCAGATTCCCAGGGTGATGAGCAGCTGGTAGGACGAGATGATGACACCGCGAATCACAGCCGGCGTACTCTCGCCCTGGTACATGGGGACGACGACGGACAGGGAGCCGATGCTGAGACCGCTGACGAGGCGGCCAATGGCGAATTGAACCCAGTGGTGCGACGAGGATATTTCGATGATGGTTCCGATGCAGGTGAAGAACGCGGAGGCGGAGATGGTCAGGCGGCGGCCAATGGTGTCGGCCATCTTTCCTGCGAGGAGGGCGCCGAGAAGGGCACCGACGCTCAGCAAACCGACGATTGTGCCTTGCCGGGCGGCGCTGAAAGTGTACGAGCCGTCGCTCTGCAGCTCTCCGAAGCGCTCGGCATAGTCCTGCATCAAGAAGAAGCCAGAGATTTGACCACTGTGCGCATATCGTTAGCCAAGCTTCGATCGCGAGCGCAGCATGTACGCGAGTCTGGAGCTCGTGTCGTCTGCAGGCAAAGAAAGGCCATACCTGATGTATCCGAAGATGAAGCCGCCGATACTGGCGACGGCACCCAGAATGCAAGCAATCCAGGTCACCTTTTGCTCAGCCAGGTCGTTGCCGTTGATGTTACTGTCGGCAGGTCCATCGATGGGACCTTCTTTAGGTGGATGGCCATTGCTGTGGTGTGAGGACAGGCCAGCCTCCCTCTTCTTGAAGAGCCCCATGATGCTCTACAATGCCGAGTTGTGGTATATGATAATGGGTGGGTGAGAGTTTTGTCCGACGAGGATCAATGTCGAAAGACAGGATGATAAGCTGTGGGAGTAAGAAGACCGAGGGGAGGAATCGGGTCCCCAGGACAAGGAGCTGCCAAAAACCAGTTATATTTATTGGATCGCGCCCGCGCGCGCCAGGCGCATTGAGTGCACTACGTACATGTCAAACTCGAAGCTAAGCACCGTTGCCGGCGTAGGCGAAAGTATGTCTCTGGGGGCGGCCTCGGGCTCCACGCCCGCGACACGGGGGTCCGCGCGGGCACGGCGAACCCAGCTGCGCGCGTGTCGTCATTGCGACTGGAGTCTGGTGTGTGGAAAAGCTAGACGGGGAACAGAGGCCGCGCTCCAGCACGAGGACAAGTCGGAGCTAATCACGAGACATTCAGCAAATGGGCCGAACATGACAGGCGACAAGTGTTGCCACGGTGAGCTTTTCCAGTCATGTGTTGTGTGTCGGTCCCGGGGTGTTGAGTCTTGGGCGGGACCCCGAGGGCGGAGGGACGTGGGTTGCGGCTTGCTATCCCACTCTGGCTTGAACTGCCGCGAACAAGACTCCCTCTGCCAAGCCGTTCAAGCCAAGCAGACGTCGAGTTGTTGAGGTCGATCACGGGGCTCAAAACGGCATCTTGGCTCACGACGCCGCTGTTTGTTGAGCAGCCGGCGCCGAACCGGACAGCTGCAAGAGCCAGGCCCCCCCGAGTCCGTTCTAGCGCTACTAATCATCATCAGGATTCAGAAAGCAGGAAGCCAGCGCGCGCAGGACAAGACTGGGCCGCCCCGACGCAACCGTTTGTGTTCCATCGCAACAATCTGCTTCCCTGCAGTTTTCTTTCTCGCAAAGACCGAAACGACGTTTCCCACAGTAGGACCGATGATCGAACGCGGCCGGTGGGGTCCGGCCCGGTAGCGGACCCATTGGCTTGGGAAATGCCGCATCGATCCGAAGATCTGAGCCCTGCATCCGGACGAGCCGACCGCCGGTGCGCCACCCAGTCATGGACAGCACCAGGTCCCGGTGGCGGGCGTCGTTGCGGCTCTCTGTGGAACCCAGCACTGCAAAACCGTCCCGGCCCATTTCGGTGGCCGATGAGGCTCGTGGTGTCCGGGCCTGCCCGTGTCTTCACCCTCGAAGCCGAGGCAGACGTTGCAAGCCATCTATAGTTGCCCGACGTGTGGCGTGGCATGGAGTCCTCCGTCAGCATTGTTTTGTTTTTCCATGGCCGGGCGGCGCAGCCCTGCGATTGAGTCAAGGGAGCGCACGCCCACTAAGTTAACTTGGTCATGCCCAGGCTCCCTCCCATTCCTGGGCGACCCTGGTTCAGTATGGTCCCACCGGGCATAACCCGCTGATAGAGGGACCAAGAGGCTAGCTTGACATCCCTGACGTGTCGGCGGCCGTGTTCGCGTGCCGTTCGTCGTCCAGCCGAAGCCACGTCGGCGGTCCCCTAACCCTAATGAGGGACCGCTGGGCTGCATCTCCGAACTTGAGGCGAAGCTGCCGCGGGAAGTCAGCCAATATTTTTTCAAGGTCCGACCGTTTAGCCGCAGGCAGGCAGAACGTATCATGACGTATCGCCATAGCCATTGAGGCTCGGTTCGTTCGCGGGGTGGCTTCATCCTTGCATATCGCCTTTGAGGCTGCGCCGAGGCGAGTCCATGTTCGAACCAAGGCGCGTGACACCATACTCAATCTCGCTCCAGGAACACCCAGGTTCATGCCTTGCGGAAGGGAGACATGAGACAGGCACGGCTGACGTTGGCAAATGCGCACTGAATCGTGCTTCTCAAGGGCCCTGTCTCTCTTCCACGGCACATGCATGCACGAGGCGACGATCGCCCGCCCACAGCTGCGACCTAGCGCCAGACCAGCCCGAGAGCCCGGGAGGCTTGGACAAATCAACATTCGTCGTATGATCTTGGCGGCCGCGCTGCGGGCCATTGTGCCCTGCAAGCGCCCTGCGAGAATCGTGCTGGAAGCATGCCAGCGCCCCGTCGCCCGTGGGCCTTGCGGCAGCTCCAAGTGTCCGTCGCTCGGCGCAATATGAAACCTGAACCGGGGCCGTCGTCACTGCCCCACCGGTCGTTGATACGGGCCTTCACCGAGATGGCATGCTTGAATCCACTGCCGGGTTCCAGAACACAATGCTTCACCTTGGGTTCGGTCAGGTTTGTAGAAGACCGTATTTCGTAAGCGGCACCGGGATTGAGCCGCCGATGAGAGCTATCACACGATGTCGCCCAAGAGCCCAAGGGTTGTTTCGACGTTTCCGAGCCATGTGAACCCTTGACTTGGTTGAAGACGCAGTGCATGTGGTCGGTTTATCACGACTCCAACCTCCAGAGAACACCTGTGATCTCGGCGTTCTTAGGGCTGTCTACTGGTAACTCAGCGATCTCGCACAATGCGCCTGCCTTTTCTCGTACAATCGATTAGAGGGTGGCTCGAGGTGAACGCAATTCCACGGTGACCCAGCCTATCCACCCTTGAGTCCACAGTTTGTGCAGGGAGGCATTTCCACCGCGTTTCGCAGAATGCTGAACAGCGCCGCATGAGCTTCCTGGATATCCGCGGTGTCATAAGTCAGCTGATTGATCTCAATAAATGACCGCGATCACGCCAAGAGTGCTGCTGCAGCGGCGGGCTTGTGTCCGTGGCGATCGAGAGGTATAGGGTAGCTAACTTTGTCGTCGAGACAGGTGGAACTTCAATGGGGCCATGTTCAATCTTCTTTGCAATGGACCATGGACATATGCATACAATATCATGCGCTGGTAGGTGTTTGTAGATGGCAATGCTCATTATGATGTACATGTAAATCTTGTCTGATGACACGCATTGCTGTATTCATGACATTGGTGTGTCGACCATTTCAGTCCATCCATGTCACCTGCAGGGCACATTTTGTTTGCGAGGTCCGGGCGCACCGTTACATTGCATGCGATTGACACAAAATTTTCTGTTTATTGATTTACCAAACAAGGCTCTCTCAAGACACGCACGCTACCAAAGCAAATGGAGATCACGTCGCTGCAGCGAATTGTCCACCAGGCTAATGTTGACGTTCTTAGTCGTGCAGCCCGTCGAGTTGTAGTTGCCAGCCAGCACGCTCTGCAGAAACTTGGACGCGCCCGCCAGCCCATTAACAAACTCGGTCGTGTGGCTTCCGGCGGCGTTCCTGACGTAGCTGATGGTGGCGCCCACGGTGCAGTATTTCTCGACGAGGGCGTCCGTCTCGTTGGCCGGGCTGATCTCGTCCTGCACCGCCTTGTACACGTAGAGCGGCATCTGCGGCACGCCGTGGTAGCCCATCTGCCCGTCGCTGTTGATGACGCGCTGCGCGACGGGCGAGTAGATGAGGTCGAACCCGTTCTTGAAGTAGTCGGAGATGTTGTGGTTGGCGTACGCGACGGCCGACTCGGCGAGCGTGTAGTTCTCGGCGGCCAGGAAGCCCGTCTTGTTGAACTTGCCGTCCGTCTTGAGGTTGTCCTCGATGTACTTGCGCAGCTCGGGATACTGGCTCGCAAGGCCGAGGATCCCCGACGGGACGAGCCCGACGCCGATGCTGCCCTCCAGGGTGAGCATCACCGACGTGACATTGGGAGTCAGACCGCCGAGCGCGGCACCTGCAAACTGCAGCTCTGGAGCGTATTGCACCGCCAGCTCGGCCGCCCATTCGCTTGCCAGCGCGCCGCCCGAGTATCCCCACATGGCATAGCGAGCGTCGGGCAGCAAGCCGAACGACGCCGCGCGTACCGCCCTGACGGAGTCGAGCGTGGCATGGCCAGACATGACGCCAGCCGTGAACGATCCCAGAGGACCTTCATAGTCGGGCACGCTGACGAACCAGCTCCGACCGAGAGCAGTCGCAATGTCCCCGGGCGGGTTCTTGTACAGAGCGTACGACGGACTGGCATCAACATCGGCCGAGTCGTACGGGATCTGGTACGAAAGCAGCGCCTTGCCCCATGACGACGACGCGGTCCCGTTTGCCGTCTTGGGCACAAACAGCGTGGTGACGGCCCAGGTCGGCTTGTAGTGGCTGTCGGTCGTGCGGTAGAGGATGTTGTAGGCGGCGGAGCAGTTTGCGACGACCTTGGTGAGGTTGCCGGGCGCAGGGCGGATGCGGAGGATCTGCCCGGGCTCGCCTGAGGCGAAGGACGGCGGCGCCGTGTACCACGGGTCCTGTTTCGGTGCAATTGGTCCCTTTTCGCTGGTTGCGCGCGGTTCCAGAGAGGAGAACCGGGGATATGACGACGCGGATGCGGCGCCCGTCAGCGCCGCCGCAGCGACAAGAACGCTCGATAGAAATACCATTGCGGATATTACACTGCTGGAAGACTGAGGAAATTCGCCGTGGGAAGCTCGCTGGACGGGTCAGTCTATGTCCTACGAGTCCACCGCGGGCATCACGACTATATAAGCTGCGCGGAGGACATGACGAGCCAGGGCAACGGTCAACGGCCAGGCAACGGCCATCGTCCGTCCGTTCTGCAAGGGCTCCCCGAGCGGTGAGTTCATCGCCATCGCATCACCCCGCACGAAAGGCAGGCCAAGGTTGCTGAGCCTCGGGACGGGACGCACACCTTTACGTCATGACGACACCGCACAGCGACATGCCCCAGGGATTTACCCGCCTCCGATGCAACCGAGAAGGAGGAGCAGCAAAAAAGTAAACGTTGGAGGTGCAGCACTAGGGCACGCAAGCGAGCTCCGCGGCGGCAGGCGGGCGGGCTCTTGGAGGAGTGCGAAACCCCATGGGATTAGGTGCGCTGCCTCGCCTCGCCTCGCCCTCGTCAACAGCTAGCTAAGCTCTCGAAGCTCGTTCAGGGAAGCCATCGCCGTGGGTGCATCGCGTTAGTGGTTGGCAGCCCGGCTGGGCGATGACATCCATTACCAATCCCCGCACTTCCATTCGCCTCGGGTATAACTAATGGCGCCGCGTAGGGCCATGGATCGAATCGGTTTCTGGAATAGGGCGGATGGGTGGTTGGCTTTGGGGAAATGGCTGGGACGATTTGGGCGATGGGCGATTCCGATGCGGCTTCGCGGCACGCGGGCGGCCGGGGGGTCTGGCCCGCGTGGGTTGCTCGACGTCGAATGCGCCGCCCGCCGATGCACGGTATCCCAAGCAAGCTTCGTGCTGCTTCGTCGTCCAAGTCGTTTCTTGGCTGTGCGAAGTGGTGACGGCGTGTCCTGCGCCACGCAGACGACCATTCCTGCCGAGGCATGGCTGCGGTGACTCTGGTGAGCATCATGAGTGCACTGCACTCACTCTGGGAGGCACCAGTGGACGTGACAGGCAGCCAACCCTCCGCCAAGCGGGACAGCGGTTCCCCGCGTCAGCACCATCGCCGGACGGATCGGGCGCTGCGGGGGCCAAGATCCCAAGGAAGGATGACGCACCCTCTGTGGCGGAGGTGCCCGTCCGTCCTCGACTGGGCGTGTAAGCTCAAGCCCAAGATCAGACCAAACAATTCCAAGCCATAAGCCCAAGCTCTCACTCATCGCACGGCGCCGGTTTTAGCGGGGCCCGGGCCGTCGCGCTGTGTCGCCTCCAGAGTTCGGACGTCCGAAGGCGACGCACGGCACTCCCTAAGAGTAAGGGGCAACACGGCATCCTGTGAAACAGTTTGGTCCATTGGCGATGGTCCACGAATTTGCCGCTCCGTATTTACGCGCCTCATGCGAAAGGCGCGAGGTGGCCGCATTGAGCGAATCCGAGCGTGTCTCACCTGTCGATGATGATGGTGCTGTTGGGTTGTCCTGGGTGCATGACACGGCCGGTATATAATGCGCAACGCACCTCATGTTGCTCACGGCTTGATGATTGCATTGCTTGAAGTCTGACACTGTCTACTTTGTGATCACCACATCTGTCGAGCGCCTGCTTTTGGACGCCCATCCGACCACGCCGCACATCGTCCGCGATCTCGACACCGAACACGACACAGAACACTCCGAGGTTCAATCCACCGGCGTCATGGCCACCACTACCGGCGGATACACGTTGGCCATCGTCGCGGCAGCGAGCGCCACGCTCCTCCTTGTCGCCTACCGCGACTACCGCGCATACGTCGCCCTCGGACCCCACGGCCTGCCAGACACCTTCTGGGGCTGGTACAAGCAGCTGAAGCTATCACGCCTCGCCCGCAAAGACACGACAGTCCCCGCGCCGTACGACATCGAAGCCGAAAAGGACACATACGGACCGCATGCCGCAACAAGCTTCCTCGTGGATGGCCTCCAGCCCCGACGCGGCTCTCGGCCGACCATCCCAGGCTTCGTCGCGCCACAGCGGCAGATCACCGCCGTGGCGTCCGCGGAGATGAAAGTGCAGATGCACAAATTTCTGAGCGCCTTGGTGGCAGCCAATTCTTCCGTCCTGCAGTACGAGTTGTCGGTGTTGGAAGGACCCGTGCCGGCCGTCCAGCTCAAGAGCGACATCGCCAGACCAGCGTTTCTAAAAACGACGAAAGGCGAGATGATTCACGTCCACCCGCCAGATGGCAGCACGCACCTCACGCTGTCTCTCGCCGATTCCAGGTCCGTCATCGAGCAGGGATGGGGCCAGCGACACAGGCTCAGCGGGGGGCTTCTCGGCTGGGGATACACGCTGGTGTATGCTCCGCGCGACCAGCGCGAGCTTGAGGTCTGGAAGGGCGTCGTCTGGGCCGCGGCGCGGTATTGCTGCGCCGACGTTCACGAGTTACGGCATCCGTAAAGGTCGGCTGGTGCCTGACACCTTCGTGTACATACTACAGTGTTTCATTAAGTCTTCACCCTCTTCGGTCTCCCTTATGAGGCAATAACGCCCGCTGATCAGTGAGCGAATTGTTCAAGGGCTGAACACTATTGCGTGAATTAGCACGTGGATGTTGATGGATGTTCCCATAGTCAGGCCTCCAGTCACTTGGTGGAACAATTCATGTTCATGCTATTCGTCTCACAGAAAGTAACGGGAGGCGCTGGAGAGCCAATCTCAATGTGACGACACTGCGCCTGTGCGCGTCTCAGCACTACATGTGGCCGAGAACGTGGTGTGCCATGTCGGCATTTGCCTATGCCCTTCCAGACCCTGGCACATACACGTGGGCCAGGCAGCTTCTCGCGACCGAGACAGAAAGGCTAGGGGCCTGTCGCTGACGGAATACTACCAAGTGCATAACGCGCTGCGATTGCAAGTCAAGTAGCCACAGCTGAGTCGCAATGAGGCCCGTTGCATCCTCCGGCAGGGTCCTACCGGAGGTCTTTTGCCGTCGACGACACAAAAGGGCATAGGGCTAAGATATTTCGCACCAACCAGCGGCTACATCCGCTCTGTGAATGTGAAATAACACAATAAGTAAGCCCAGCTGGGTCGAGCTGATCCTCCCAGGGGTAGCATCACAGGTGGGACGGCAATTCGGCAATGCCGTGAGACCGCACTTACTGCCCACGTTGAGCAATAGGGCTGATTCAGCGAGACCCGAGGCGCCCTCACATTTCCCACCAACCAAGTGAGCAGGGGACGCTGGAGGCGGAGCCGTGATGCCAATTATGGCCACGGCTGTCAGCTTCCGTGATGTTATGCGGACTGCTTTGTATGGACTCCATGAGCGTCTAGAACAGCGGCGGCGCTCTGCATGCCGTGGACGCTGCATGTGCGGGCACTAACCTAGTGGCTGAGTGCCAGGCCGCTCCAGGGTCCAAGGCCTGGTTCCTGACTGACTGTGCCGTAGTATGGCTTTGCTGACCACCGCTCGACGAAAGCCCACGTGCATGTGGAAAACATCAGTGCCATGCAACGCGGGCAGACAACTCGACGTATATAAGTTGGCGTCCACCCAGTGTGGACGACAGAGCGAAAGAAAGCAACACGGCTCATCAAACAGTTCAGCCTACGAAGTACAGCTCCTCAACACCATCAACATGAAGACCGCAGCATACATCGGAACAGTCCTCCTCGGTGCAGGGCACGTCCTCGCCAACAACCCCATCTCCGGCAGCGACTTTGCCAACAACAATGGCCTCGCCGCCGCCCAGGCCGCCGCGCCGATGTGGTACATGGCCTCGGGGACGTGCATGCCCTCTGCCGCTGAGGACGGCCAGGGCCACCAGACGAACGGTGTGGACCCGGACAACTGCAACATCAATAAGCTGGGCCACGGCTGCCCGCCGCAGCCGCAGTGGCAGGGCACAAACACCTTTTACGGCAACGTCGCCGGGGAACCGTTTGGCACGATCCCAACGTACTGGAAGGTTGCGCAGTGCGGCAGCACCCGGAAGATCATCTACTACGTGTACTTTAAGAAGGACACGGGTCATAAGAGCGACTGGGAGGGCATTGTGGTGACGTTTCGCAACAATGGCCGCGATCAGTGGATTCGCGACTCGGTGACGATGGAGCAAGGTCAGCGTCTCTGGGACTACCGAGAGCCAGAGTGATGTCCACTGACGAGAACACCACAGACGGCAACCACAAGACCATCGGCTGGGGCGACATCAACGACACGTTTGACAGGTACGCCCTGCATCTCTCCCTCTCACCCACACTGCCTTTGACAGCACAATGCGAGAACAAGTCGAGCTAACCGAGGCCTGGCCCAACCATCAGCAACAACGACTGGCAAAACTTCCAGCAAAAGAACCGCGACCACGGCAAGTTCTACTTCGGCAAGTGGCACCACTCGGTGCACCAGGACTGGCACACGACCACGTTCAAGAACACGTGCCCGCCGACGTCCAACGACGACTTCCGCAACGGCGACTACCAGTTCTGGGCGAGGAACAACCTGCGCCACGTGTCGGTGCTGGACCCGAACTGGAAATGGGGCAAAGCGACGTCGCCTGCCAACATTGACATTTGCTCGTATTAGCGGCAGGCGACGTGGCGTCGAAGAGAGTTGGGGGTATTTGCCGCTGATTTGAAGGGATCGAACACCTCTAGTAGTGCCAGCACACAATGTATTTGCACTCAAAATGATCTACTGAGGTGTGTCTTCCTATTACGCTATTGCTTGTGCTCTCTGATATCCCGGTGAATTATATCTGCAGCCTGCAGCGCCAAGGCGTAAACGGCCACTTGAAGATGACCTGTGATCGACACTGGAAGCACCGATGCGTCCACAACCCGCAGGCTGTCCACGCCCTTGACTCGAAGATCAGGGTCGACAACCTTGCCCATCGCTGCAGTCCCCATCGAGTGATAGCATGATCTAACATGCAGTCAGTAATTGTCCCTGAATTAGAGAGTGTAAGGCATACCCCAGTCCCGCGGCGATTCTTCCGTCAATAAAGTCGTCGGTCGATTCTGGGGTGAACACGCCGTCGAAGCCGGGAGCGCCCATCTCGCCGCTGAGAATGTCCCGCCCGAGGACCGTGTCGGTGCTCCCAGCAATGCGGATCTGCTGGCGGATGCCATCGCGGGCGATGAACTTGTCCACTTCCGTCCCCAGGAAATTCGGATCTATAAGTGGAGTGTCACGTACATCCGCAGACGCAAGGGTCACTGTCCCGCGCGCTGTAGGCAGCAAGTTGACATGAAACAGCCCAATCGCCGAACCGTCTGGCGCACCGGCGTAAATAATTAGATGTTCGTTGAAAGCGCGCTCCTGCTTCAACAGAGGATGCGTCGCTGGGTCGGGTGCCACTCCCTCGTCCGCCTCGATGGCTTTTGCCAGCCCGGCCTTGTCCTGCGCTCCGGTAGTGACAACAAAGTCAATCGGCTGGCCCCAGGCAAACTGCTCCTGCTGAAACAGTGGGTTGTTTGATCCAAGGGCGTGGCCAGCGGATGGATCCTTGAGCTTCCAGGCTGTGGCGAGCAGGGTGTGGTCGCACAGGTTCTTGCCCACGTCTGGCGAGTCCAGCGAAACTGCGATGCCGTGCTTGCGCAGCTGGGCAGCTGGACCAATGCCGGAGAGCATGAGGATCTGTGGCGTGCGCACAGCGCCGGCTGTGACTATCACCTCCTTTGCTTGAACCTGCGTTCCGTCTTCGAGCTGGATCCCTCGCGCTCGGGGCCTGCCCTCGTTGTCGACTAGGATCATGGCGACCATCGTGTCTGTGACAACCGTGACTCCGTCGAGTGGATAGACGGCCGAGGATATTTCTCGTCGACCACTGGATCTGTTTTCGTGGAGCTCTGCGACACCCAGGGCGCAGCCTGCATTTGCGTCAAAGTTGGGTAACGCTGACACTCCGACCTCCTCCCAAGACTTGAGCACACTGGCCCGCAGCGGGAAGGCTCGCTTCGTGCCCGAAACTGTCTGAATGTGCATATGTCCTGTGGCGCCACGCTGTTCGGCGTCGATTGCGGTGCTGTGTAGCGTCTCCGTCTGCCTCATGTATGGGAGCAAGCCAGCGTAGCTCCATCGTTTGTCGCCGACGACTTCGCCCCAGAGATCGTAATCCGCCTTGTCACCACGAATCCAACCGCCTTCGGGCTTATTAGTCGCGCGTGCGCCTCAATCCGCGCTTGATGAGTGGAACATTACACATATTGATGACGGTGCCGCCTCCCAGGGCACGGCCGGCTGGCACGTCGACGCTGCGGCCGCCCAGGTGCGCCTGGGGCACTGTCTTGTCTTTCCAATCATACGCACCGCCGACTAGATTCGTGGAATTCGCGTAGACAATGTCGGTTGCGTCATTCGCGTTGGGGCCAGCTTCGACGACGAGAATCTTTAGCGATGCGTCGAAGCGAATGAGGCTGCTCGCCAGGACGGTGGCGGACAGCCCGCCGCCGACCAGGACGTAGTCCCAATCTGTGTCCGAGACACCCATCATGTGACTCAAACTTGATCGATGCGATGCGATATGTACGGTGTATGGCGTTCGCAGTGGGCTCAATCCGAGGGGCAATAAATATGCCTTGGCTTACAGGAGGCTCTTGCAATTGTACATGTACCGTGCCACCGTGGCTGGTCGAGGTGTAAATAGACGACAGCCCCCCCTCGGCCTATTTAACGTAGGGGCAAGTCTCGCTATAAGTGCGAAATACTCTGCAATGCCGACAGGTACTGTAAATGCGCACGACAATGACATAGGCCCATATCAGCACCGGCCCCCAGCGCCGCACCGGCCATCCTTCAGTCGACGACCTGCCAAGTCTGGTCGGCTGCATCGACACGACATCCCAGAATGCTCTGGTGCGGCTTAGTGTCATGCGGCTCACATAACGGCGACCCGAGCCGTGTAGGGCTGGCACGAGACAATTCACGTTTTGTTCATTGACTTGTATTCACCACTGTGGAGAATGAACGGCGGTGGCGCGTCCCGAGGTCCAGTGACTCCAGTCAGTTCATGACCCAACTGCCGTCCCGGCCTACTTCATATTGACGGCCAGCCAACCGGCGTACCCAACAAGCCCAACAATGGCAAGTATGATACCCCACCTAGATCCCGCCTCGACCAATATTTGGCCGGCTAGGCCCTCGACCGCCTCGGCGTCGTTGGCTCGAGGAAAGGGCTCGCCTGGGACGTCCAGGTTGAGCATCTCACAGAGGGGACGCCATCCATCGCGCAGTCCCATCATGTGGAACTTGGCTGGCGGAGTCACTTGCCTGACATAGTCATTGTGTTCGTCCATCCGCTCTACAAAACGCCCGTCTTAGCTCTGTACTTGACAGGCGAAGAGGAGCAAGGGGAGAAGGCGGCGCGTCAGAAAGCTCTGGGCACTTACTCTCGGTCATCGGCCCCCATTTCCCCTCCTGCCTGTGAAACAACTTAGCTACCGAGCTTCAAAATCACATAGCCGAAGGCCCGAGGAGTGCAATGGCCGAGACGTACTGCTCCAGAAACTGCGTAACGAGCTTCGGATACCACCTCTTGCCCGGCACCGGCGCAAGGAACCAGTTCAGGAAGCCCTGCCCAGCCTGCTGCGTGACCGACTCCCAGCTTTTCCACCACGTCGCGCGGTCGCGCCGCACGCAAACGACCTCTGCGTCCGGGTATATCTCGAGCAGCTCGCCGACGAAGCAGTTGCCCGGTGCGTCGGTGATGGCGACAAACCCCGCGGTCGCCTCGCGCAGGAGCTTCAACAGGCGCGGCCTATCGTGGCGTGCGGCGAAAATGTCCGACCAGAGCTTGACGTACGCTGCGGCAAGAGCGCGCATTGTTTAGCATCAAGCCCCGAACGTATCAACTGGCAGATGGCGACTATTTACCGTCTTCTCGGCCTAGGAGCTGGGAGCCGCCGTGCATGACCGGCCCGTCGAGAAGCTTCTCCAGGGCCATTGCCATGGAGAGGGTCCCGGTCCGGGAGTAGCCCGCGCCGATTACCTTGAGCGACCGCGTGGGGTCTTGGGGTACGGATGGTACGCCGCCCATGGTTGTGTCTGGCTCAAATGTTGTCTGAGTTGGGCAGCGCAGGTCCGGTCGCGACTACGAAGAGGCGGACAGCATGAACGGGATGCAAACCTTCAAGTCGCATCGCCACGACTGGAGATGCTGGTCACATCTTTGAGCTGCCTGGGAGATATTGACCTGTGCATGTCGCTGTCAGCGCTAAAGTTGGAGAAGCTGCCAAGCAAAGCGGCACATCACCCTTGCTTCGGGAGGAGACCGTCTGGGACAAAGCCGGGAGAATGGATCACCAACACATCGAGCAATCCTCTGGACGTCTACAAAGAATTCCGATACCGTCCAGAGGCATCGGAACCCTTCATTGTTCTTTTCTTGAGATTGAAGTCTCCTGCCTCGCAACTCTCAATGGCCTACATGAAGCAGCCTATTGCGACAGAAAGTGTCTGTCATGGCAAGCTGCAGACCAAGTGGGGGATACGCGCCCTACGTGCCGAGCAGCGGGATGCTGCGGTGCGAGAGCCGGTCGCATACGTCAGAGTCAGCCCAGACCTCTGCCAACACTAGATCGACGCTGACAAGGCCCCCAAAGATGCCGACGACAAGATCCCGGACAGGACCCAGGCGCTGGTTGACTCCACGAGGCGCAATGGTGGCAGAGAAGCAAAAGAGAAGACGGGCGCACACCAAGTCGCGCAGGGGGTGTCTAGCCTGCAAGGGCCGGCACGTCAAGGTCAGTTCATGTCATGTCCCGCCCCCAGCAGCAATACGCGTATCAGTCGACATCCGGGAATGGCGAGAATCGCTGACGGACGCCCGTGCAGTGCGACGAGCAGACGCCGCGGTGCGCAAACTGCGTGGTTCGCGCCACGGAATGCATATATCCACCTCGGCCCTCACCATCACCATCAGTGCTGGAAGGTGTTAGAGGCGGAACGGCCGACAATGCTGGCAGCGCTGCGGCCCAGACAGAGTCGTCCTTGCAGGGCCAGATGGCACTCCGCGAAGACTCCTTTGCATCTTCATCTTCTGATGCAGTCGAGACTCCGGCTATCCAGCCCATGAACCTTTCAGTCACGGCCTTCTCATCCACGCCCGGTTCTTCGCGGATCTTGGAGCTGGAGCTCATGCATCGCTGGTCCACAAAGACTTGGGCGTCGCTGTACAGCGTGCCCGACGACCAGCCCTTCCTGCAGGAGCACCTGCCGCGCGCCGCCCTGTTCGAGAGCTACATGATGAACGGGCTCTTTGCCCTCGCAGCCGCCGACCTCGCCCATTCAGGCCAGTCCGATTACCTGGCTATTGCATACGAGTACAGCACCCGCGCGACGGCAGACTACCAGGTAGCACTGCAGAATGTCGGTCGCGACAACGTGCACGCCATCTACGCCTTTGCAATGATTGCCAACATCTTTAACTTTTCCATGCCGGCGTTGGCGCCGACTGCGTTTACGCGCATGAGAGCGGCGTTTGACACGGTCTCCAGCGCGTCTGACTTTATCATCACGCATGCGCACTGGCGCCCGCCGTGCTCGTCGCTGGTCTTGTCTGGGTCGCTGCAGCACGACATGGATCTGCTGAGCGCGAATACCAGGGCGGCCCTCGACCGACTGACGTCGCTCAGCGAGCAGATCCGTGTCCCGAGCCCGCTCGCCGGCCCAAGCAGTGCGCTCGCCGCCGACGTGAGGGTGTACCAGCTCGCCATATCGCACGTAAAGAACAGCTTCGCCGAAGATGCGCGCGGCGCGGTCAAGGGGTATTGCTTCTGCATCTGCGACGTCGTGCCATCGGAGTACATGGCTGCCGTCCGGGCGTGGGAACCGATGGCGCTCATCATACTGATGTACTTTGGCGTGGTGGTCAACCAGTCCTCGAAAGAGGTCATGATGTGGTGGATCAAGTCCAGCGGCAAGGAGCTAGTCGAAGAAGTCGCCGCGATGCTGCATGAGATGCCAGTAGCGCAGATGCCTGATGTTCAGAATGCCATCTCTTGGGCAAGAGAGGAGGTTGGGTTGCGAGATCCTATGGTACCAATCGTGAGGGAAGCATATTGAGCGTCAATTACAAAGGTGTGAAGTGGGAACTTGGAATGGCATGGGCATGTCAGAGACTCAGTTCTCGGTGTCACCTGTGCCGCTGTCCATGTCGTCGGCGGGGCGTTGGAGTCGGCAAAGGGCGCAGGCTCCAGCGATTTGCCCTCCCCAAAGCTTATCCTGGAAAGGCTTCAGTGGAGTTCAAGCATGTCCGTGGCGCCCTGAGTTACCCGCATTATGAGCCAAGTCAGCTTGCATCCGTTCTCGGGGCCCACCTAGCCATTGCTGTCGAAGTTGGAGGCTCACTCGGAGTAATATTTGAAGAGTCACGACACGAGCGGTTCGGAACTTTCATACTCATGCTGCGCATTCAACTGATCAGTTCCTATTGTGCTGATTGTGCACTCAGTCAATCGCAACACGCGCAATGTCGTCGACGACTGAGATCAGCCTGCAGGACAACCCGACCGCGCCGGCAATCCAGACAGAAGGCGCCCGGTATCGTCCCAAACGAAGCCAAATCTCCTCGTCTGAGGATGCCCTCCTCGCGTCCGAGCAGGTCGACTCGACAGTCCCAGATGGCGGCTACGGCTGGGTCATCGTTGCGAGCGGCGCCGCCATCCTATGGTGGTCCGTCGGAACGACCTACGCCTGGGGCGTGATCCAGGAAGCGCTGGTTGAAGAGGGCCTTTCGGGACCAGCCGTGCTGTCCTTTGTGGGCTCACTGGGCGCGGCGCTCGTATCCGTCTTTGCAATCTTCAATGCCTGGCTGGTGCGCTTCGTGGGCGTCCGGGCGATTGGCATGGCTGGCATTGGCTTCATGGGCGGCAGCGAGATCCTGAGCAGCTTCGCGACGAAGAATATCGGTGCACTGTTCTTTACGTCGGGTTTCTTGTATGGGGTCGGCGCCAGGTGAGACACTCTACCCCGGCTTACCGTCGCCATTTACTAACACTTTGCCATCCAGCCTCTGCTTTGTTGTAAGGATTCATGTTTTGAGCACATTGGAGGACCAGCAGCTGACACTCGCCATTCACAGGTTATTAGCCGGATCCCTGCGCAATACTTCAAGGCGAAGCGAGGACTTGCGAATGGCCTCATTTTCGCAGGGAGTGGCTTCGGCGGGGCAGCCATTAGCTTCAGCGTCGACCGTCTCATTCAGAATGTCGGTCTCCCCTGGACGTTTCGCATCCTGGGTCTCGCCACTCTGGTGACTGGCCTGCCAGCTGCGTGGTTCATGAAGGACCGCGTCGCGGTGCCCTGGCCTGGATTTGTGGAATGGTACGATTCCCCCGACCATCGAGGCGGAACTTGAGTGTTCTTCAGCAGCTAACCGTGCTCCCAGGCGTTTGTTCAAGTCTGCGACGTTCAATCTCATCTTCTTCGCATCAGCCATCGGAACATTTCCGCTTTACGTGCCGCCATTCTTCATCCCCTTGTACACAAAGGCATCAGGCCTGTCCTCCAGCACAGGCGCCGGGCTCGTCGCGGGCTTCACCCTCGCGTCTGCCGTCGGCCGTATCATGTGCGGCTTGGCCTGCGACCGGATCGGTGCGGTCAACACTCTCATTGTGTCGCTGATCTTGACGGGCATCAGCATGCTTGCGATTTGGCCGGCATCGCATTCTCTGGGGCCGCTTATCATCTTTGTCCTCATCAGTGGTGCGGCTAATGGAGGCTTCTTCTCGACGATGCCGACCGTGGTGAGCAACGTCTTTGGGAGCGCTAGGGTCTCGATTGCTATGAGCATGACCATCACCGGCTGGGTCGGCGGATATCTGATGGTAAGGCGCACCAATTCGGTCTGATAGCTGTCGAACTCCAGGATCACTGACAGCGAGTACAGGGCGCCCCAATTGCTGGTTATTTGCTGCAAGCGTATGGCGGAGCGGACGGAGGCCTGAAAGCATATCGGCCGGCAATGTTTTACGCCGGCGCGCTGTCGCTTCTGTCCGCAGCGATGGTCATTGTCGCGCGATGGAGGTTGAGCAAGTCTCCGCTGGCCAGAGTATAAACGCCGCGTGCGTACAGAGAAAGATGACATCAAGACGCCCGTGTTCTATACCATGCGGTCCGCAGCTGCATGATGCCAACCTGTTCCCTCGAGGCTAGGCAGAGGACGAGGTCGCATTTGCGGTGAGAGTCTTTAAGTCGAGTCGCCGGATCACGCCGCCCCCCCAGGCTATTTACCTCGAGCGCTACCACATCTCTTCAGGGTAATTGGTAGCTTGCAGCCAGGACAGTCATACCTGTCGACTTCATGTCTACCATTGCAACCCATGAAGTCGCGCCAACGCCAATTGGTATAACGGTATGCGGCCGGCGACCATACGCCTCGACTGGCTCGCCTCGTGATGCAAAGAGGTAACGATTTAATGTACAGTTGGAGGCTGGCATGGTGTTTATGGTAGTGCGGGATTGGAGCCCCATGAACGGCCTTATTAGTTGAATACGGTGAGTTGCTGGTACATACGACCATACCTACAAGAATACACGGGATCCCGTCCGCTCTCCCATAGTTAAGCTTGTAAGGGGCAGATTAGTAGTTGGGTCGGTGACGACCAGCGAACACCGGCTGTTGTATGTGTTTGTCTTTTTTATTTTTGTCGTTTCGATGTCCAAATCATCGAACCTGCATGGCCCAAGACAGGCCTGAGGCGATGCGTGCCATGTATGATGGGAGATATCAGTCGAGGCAGTCACGCGACCGGAGGGGAGCACCAGCAACGGAAGCCAGTTTCTGTGCGCTGTTCCAGACACCTGACTTTTTGCCGTAGAGACTGGGAGGACGGGGTCCATGTGGGTCGTTGCCGCCAGCCCAGGGGGCGTCAGCTGTCTGCAAGGTCCGCTTTTGTGGGCGTGTCTCCGGTCGCCGGTATAAATCGTGGGCCAAATCGACCTGGAACTCCACGCCGGTTCAAGTCGGTTCAGGTCATTTGGCGATCCACAGCAACAGTACAAACGCTTAACAGTGCTGAGCTCTTGGCTACCTCAATCATTCAAGACCAGTGAGCCTAGCACGCGCGACCATCGCTGGGGCGGCAGTGATTGTGTGTTTGGCCTGATCCGGGAGGGCGTGGTCTTGCCGTTGCGGTTGCCGGCGGATGTGCCGCTGTCATGGCATCAGGATCTATCCGGGCCAAGGCTATCGTAGTAAGAAAGAGCACATAATCTTATGACCGTGACGAACTGACAGTGTTTGCCAAGGCCTGCGATACCTGTCGAAGACGCAAGTCCAGATGCGATGGCGCCCGCCCAAAGTGCACTCACTGTAGAGCCAGCGGAGTCGATTGCATCTATCGTCCCACAGCTTCCGTCTTTGAAACGTAAACCGTCCTTTCCATTCCCCTGTGCGCAACTGACAATCTTCTTACAGAGACTTATCTGTTCTTACGCGTCTTTCGGACGTCGAAGCACGCATCGATGCTCTCGAGTGTCGCTCCCCTCCTCATGCCACTCCAATGGCCCCTGGGCGGCGTAAGAGCACAGCTCTCATGGGTCCGCCCAATCTTCACACAGCTGCATCATACAAGATGCTGGACGGGTGGCCGCGATTGAGGCTACACCTACAGCAACAGGACATCCGCCCGATGGCACATCTCAAAGAGATCGATTCCGCGGATCCTGTTCTGGTCAGCACGACACTGCATGATTCTCAGGCACCTCATCTCCCTGCCGGCGCCATCTTACGTACCATCGAACACACCTATCGCAACGCTCACGAGCTGCCACCTAGCTTGGCGTATTTGTTTGCATGCTCGCCAAACTGTTACCCCGAAAACGGAACTGCAAACCTGACGGGAGACCCGGCTCACTCGATCAAACTCCATAGCCTGAGCCTTGAGCAACTACTGTTGCTTTCCATCGGCCTCGGATCTCTTGATGATTTGCCGGTACATGATTGCGATGCGGCAGCGTTGTTGGAGGCTTGCTTTGCCCTCGTGATGCAACGACAGTGGCTTCTTTACTCCAAGCCCGAGGTGCAGAATCTCGGCATCCTGCTGGCCATGGCCATATGTCTCTTACACTTCTGGGGACGGCCATATCATTGTCTTGGTCTTCTACAGTCCCTTGGCCCGCTGATAAACCACTTGGCATTGATCAATAGAAACGACGAGTAAGAGATCCATCGATGAGAATCTGGGCCCGATGATCCACTGATAATGTGGTGAATAGGTCAAGCATGGAGTGCATCAAGGCGTACACTCTCATTCATTGCGTGTTGGAAAGGTCTGTACTTGAAAAGAGATTATGTCTTCGTTCTGCTAACTCAAGCAGTGACATTTTGACCGAATTGGACGCGTTTCCGTCACAGTCCCAACACACCCTCAACAGATACTGGCCGACCCCTTTCGATACTACCGAGGTAGAGTCGAATATCCCGACTGGCGAAAATGACATCACGCCGTTCATACAAGGTCATCTGTTCCTCAGAGACACATTAAATCGGATTTTGCACGACCTTTACTCGCCAGATAATGCCAACGCTGCGCCCCACGAGCTCGGGGATCTAGTCGACTCCTATTCGACGAAACTTCGTCAGTGGTCTCGAGGCCTTCCATTCGATCACCAATTCGCCCGAGACATCACCACATTTACTATGAGTCGGCAAAGTCTATCATTGCGACAGGTACGTGATTCCATGACTTTGGAGAATAGTATCTCATGGATGGGTTTCGGTAGAGAGAGCTTGCTCTTAGGTACTTCTCTTGCATCTTCCTTCTACACCGACCAGTTCTGTACTTCTACCTGCACAAGGAGCTAGAGTACACCATCCGACCACCGGACCCAGTATCTGTCAACCTCGACAATGTCCCCTGGGTTCACGAATCCTGCCGCGACTGCACGGAGAGCGCAGCATTGATCGTTTACATGCATCACATGCGCCTCGACATCGGTACAGACACTGAGCGGTCCTACTATAACTGGTGTGACGTCCAGTTATTGTTCGCCGTCTATCTTGTGCTTCTACAGTCAAAACCGGTCCCAACCTTGACAAACATCTTTAAAGACCCCAGTGAAGTGGACAAGCTCCTGGATATGGTCGAGATGGTCCTGGAGAGGGTCCCTTTTGAGTCGCTTACGATAAAGAACAGTCTCATGTTGCTGCGAACTGAGCGGCGAGGCTTTGAGAGTGGTTTGCACTAGGCTTTCGCAGCTACTAAGTATTAAATACTGGAATGGCTAAAGAAGGGCAACCACAATAAACAAGGAATTTGAGTCGAAACAAGAACTGATGGGCCAAATTCGTTGCCTCCATGTCATCAGACAAGACGTTCCCCGCTTCACACTTACGGCTTCGTCCATCCCAGCTGGCCAAGGACCCTCTCATTTCTGCCAGTTACTTCACCTCCAAACTTGGCCTTGCTTGGTGCCCAACTGAGCTTGCCCAGAACTCCATATCTGTAGGCTCCACCGGCAGCAGGAATATTATTGGCGATGCACCTCTTGCACGCAAAGGCCATGGTTCCGAACTTGATAGCCTCTTTGTATGGTGCAGGGAGGCCATATGCATCGCTTACTTCTAGCTTCAATCCCTTCTGCTCGAGGAGTTCTCCGAGGAACTTCATGATGGTGGGGTTCTGTACACCTCCACCTGAAGCGATGACCCTCTTGACGGATGTCCTGGGCAGAACAAACTCTGTAAGGCTGCGGGTGATTGAAGTCGCAGTGAACATTGTGAGGGTCGCCAGTATGTCCTCCGTTGAGGCTGAGGCGTACTGCTCCAGGATCTGGTCGGCAAACGCAGCGCCAAAGTCAAGCCGCCATGCCGAGCGGGGGGGCTTTCGCGAAAAGAACTCGTGCTTCTGCAGCTGCTCCAGCAGCGGTGCAATTATCTTCCCCTGCGAGGCCAGTTCTCCGTCCTTGTCGTAACTGCGACCGGTTCGCGCCTTCACCACGTGGTCAATCATGACATTGCCTGGGCCAGTGTCGAATGCCATCATCTTTGAGCGATCGGCATCCGCCACTTGAAGGTTGGCGATTCCCCCGATATTGAGAGTAACAGTCGTTCCATCGTTTCGGAAAGAGACGAAATCCAGATACTGCATCAGTGGTGCCGCCGAGCCGCCGAGAGCGTGGTCGAGCGGACGGAACTGGGTAACCGTGTCGATATCAGTCAAGGCAGTAACAACGCCAGACTCGACGATGAAGAAGCCACATGGGTAGCCGCCCTTCATCCAAAGATCGACCAAGCTCTTGCTTTGACTTTTGAGGTACTCCATCTCCTTTTGACGATTGGGTGGCTCCTGGTAAATGGTCTGGCCGTCATAACCAATGACATCAATGTCTTTGGCTTTGATGCCAACGCGTTGAATCAATGTGTTGACTGCCTCTGCGTAGACTGCCCCGGCAGCATAGTTGAGTCGCGTCATCTCGAAGATTGTGAGGTCGTTGTTGAAAGCACGCAGGATCAGAGGCTGCAGTTCCTCAGGCCAGTCCACAGTGAGTGCGTCGACATACTTGGGGCGTGTGGGATGACCGTCCTCAGCGATATCGATTGTGCATAGTACAGCATCGACGCCGTCAAAGGACGAGCCACTATTGAGACCAAGGATGTATGGCATGTTTACTTTGGACAAATAGCAGATTATGACAGGGGAAGCGCCTGGACCATGGTCGGAAAGAAACAAGGATGTCACGAGGAACGAATGCAACCAGGAACATCATGAGAGACGAAGCTTCACAGCATATATACCCGATCAAATAGCATCCCCATGGCATTACCAACCTGGGCGTGGTGTGACTGCGCGTCTCTGTATCCGCGGGTTTTAACACTCGCACTAGGTCGGATATAAAATGCAATGGCGGAGGTCCCCCGAAGTGGATCTGTCGGAGGCTTCCCCGATGGGGCCAGTGTAAACGATCCCATCGCACTTGTGAGTCGAGGAAGCAGACTAGGCGGAATCAGACCACCATGCGATGCAGGCCGTGGATATCTAGCAAAGGATCATTCAAAGAACATAGCGACTGGCGCTTTCCACGCGAAATTCATGTTTGTGAGACGTCGACGTTGACACGCCTGGGTTTCGCTTTAGCCCGGGGTCATCAGAAACGGCGGCTTTTCTCGATCACATCAGACGGGCTCGGAGTTTTCCCCTTATTTATGGCGTGATTTTGTAGTTCATTGTGAACCGACTTGAGTTTGATCAGTGTGAATGATCTGAACGGTCCGGATGGGCGGAATCATCTCTCTATCAACTAACTAAATGAACCATACTGCTGGAGAATGGCTTTCAGCCTCTCCGTGTCTTCTCCAAATTGCCTCATGGCATCAGCGGACTTTTCCACCGCGCACTCGTCCTGATTGAAATCCCACCTAAACTTGGGCTCATCGTTGATGTACGAGATCTTGGGAACATCCAGATCGTGGACTTGCGAAGGGTTAGAGAGATTGAGAATAAGTTCCTGTATGTTGTTTCGCTTACCAGTGTTCCGGGTCAGTTTTGGAGCAACCGGCTCAGTCTCATGTGGCATTGCTTCCAAGATCTCAGGAGAAGCCGTTAGGAGGTCTACTCCTGCCAACGCTCGCACTTGTGTTGTTGTGCGGAAACTGGCTGCCATGACCTGAGTTTTGTATCCAAACTTTCTCAGATAATTCTGCATCTTGGATACAGTTGCGACTCCATGGTCGCCCTCGATGCCATGGAGCCGGCCCCAGTCTGCGAGTCGGCCGACATAAGGAGCGATGGCATCTACACCGGCTTCGGCTGCGGCGATGGCTTGGACTAGGCTGAAGACGACGGTCACGAGACAGCTCGCACCATGGTCTCGCTGAAGAACACGCGCCGCCTGGATACCTTCCCAGGTTCCGGAAATCTTGATGCGGACAGCTTCTCTGGGAACTCCTTGCGCTTTATACAGCTCCAGCAGCCGCAATGCGGATGCAACCGTGGCATCTGCGTCGAACGACAGCGCAACATCAACCTCTGTGCTGATGCGGCCGGTGAGACTGTAGATCTGCGTGCCAAACTGAACGGCCAAAAAGTCAACAGCGGCGCTCAGACGCTCGGCTGATGTCACGGCAGTATCGAGAGACTTGGCATATTCAACCGCTGCTCTAATGAGTGACTCATATGTGGGATCTTTTGCTGCCTTATACAAGAGCGACGGATTCGTCGTGCCTTCGGAGGCATCGAATCGAGCAATTTCTAAAACGGTCAGTACTTAAACCCCTTGAATTGATACACCTTATCAGCTTACTGGCAAAATCTGCTGTATCAGCGATGACCACAGTGCCCGCGACTTGGAGCTGCTTCAATGGTGTTGTCGTCATGTTTCGTCGTGACGTGGCAAAAGCCCGAAGAACGAGAGCTGAATGAAAGAGGGTTGTATCAGTCTTTGCGTTAGCAGACTGGCCGTGGTCATCAAAGGACTTTAATGCGACACCATCCAAACCTGGCTTTAATCCCTTAGTGTAAGCATTGCCAAGGGCTGCATTGCTTAGTTTCGAGAAGTACGGTAACAAGGCTCGTATGGATGGTGTTCAAGTGCGGCCATTCGTCAGGCCATCGCTGCTCGCGAATGGCTGGGCCCAGATCGATTAGTGTGTCGGGGAGGCTCCGTCGGGGAGCATCCGATGACCCGACCGATATCCCCACGGAGACTCCACGTCCAAGTCGGCTAAACGGCAACCGCCAATAGAACTCGACCGTGTGAGCGGGATCACGACATCTGAGCAGAAGTGTGACCCGTGGGTCGTGGAAAACTCGGGCTGGCACTCTAGACATCCGACAGTGTTACTGGTGTGATCCAAATCCAAGCGAACGGCATGCACACGGGCAGCACCCGTTTCTGCCCCCGCAAACTCCCCGCAAACTAACTTTCCCCATGGTTTTCCATGAGGTTCAGCGTTGAGTCTGCAGAACATTCCCTATACGATCATGCAATGGAGAGACCTGTACGGCTATATAAAGTGCTACGATCTTTCCATGGCTTTTATTCGTTTCCGCCTTGTTCGATATAGATTCACCTGTCGCTTCGCCATTTCCTTTCACGAGTCCACAAAATTGGGCAAACCTTGCTTGTACCGTCAACGAACATACAAAGACGGCCACGAACTCGTTACGAAAAATGGAGACGAAGATCAACTGGGGTGCCCATAAATGGGCTCTCTTCTTCTGTGGCATCTCGACCTTTGGTGCCTTGTGCTACGGCTATGACCAGATCTACTACACCGGCGTTCAGGGCATGACCCCTTTCATCAATGACTATGGTCAGACCACGGACTCGGACGGCAACCCGGCTCTTACAACCTCGTTTCTCTCGCTCACTGCATCCATCATCTACGTTGGAGAACTCGCCGGCGCCTTCATAGCGGCTCCGATCAACGACTTCTTCGGGCGCAGGGCTGTCTTTTTCTGCGCCAGCCTCTGTATCATCGGTGGAGCGGTTGTTCAGCTGGCCTCGCACGGCTCAGAAGGACTGATCGTGCTGGGACGTATCCTCATTGGTCTCGGCATCGGTCAGTTCACTGTGACTTGCCTACTATACATGGGAGAAATTGCTCCGACCGCCATCCGAGGACCTGCCCTCATGATGTTTCAGTTGCTGCAGTCTTGCTCGCAGCTAGTCGGATCGGCAATCACCCAAGGAACCTCGACTATATCCGGCAAGAACTCGTATCTGATCCCCTTTGGCCTGCTCATAGCTTTGCCAGGTCTCATGATACTCTTCCTGCCTTTTCTTCCCGAAAGCCCTGCCTGGTACGCTAGAAAGGGAAAGACGGAAAAAGCCAAGATTGCCTTGGAGCGAATCAATCGTAGCATGCCAGGCTACGATCCATCATGCGACATGCAGGTCCTTCAAGACGCTATAGAGCTTGAGAAGCAACTAGCCTCCGAGTCGTCCTGGAGCTCGTTGATCATGGACCCTATCGAACGTCGGAAGGTCATCTACTCAGCAGGCGCCATGATCGCGCAGCAAATCAACGGCATCCAGTTCTTCTATTCGTATGGTGTCGTCTTCGCCCAGTCGATTGGGATGGCTCAGCCCTTCACAATCTCCCTGATAACCAACATTCTGCAGGTGGTTGCTGTCGCCGTCTCCGTCCTACTGGGTAACAAGACTCCCCGCCGCCAGAATCTCTGGTATACCACACTGGGGCTTTTCGCGTCCTATATCATTGTCGGTGGTCTGGGTACAACGCGCGACTCCGCCGGGAACTTCAGCTCCTCTGTCAGCATCGCCATTGTGGTGTTTTCTTATATCGTGATAGTCTGCTTTAACTTCTCTCTGGGTCCATTGGCTTACACAATCAACTCGGAAATGGCCGTCGGGAGAAACAGAAACAAGATCGTATCCGTCGCGATCTGTTCATTCTTCATCACAGTCTACATCATCGCATTTACAGCTCCATACCTGTACTATTCGGCTAACATGGGGCCGATGATGTGCTTTGTATATGCAGGCACAACACTCATCACTCTGGCCTACATCTGGTTTTGTGTCGGCGAGACAACAGGTCGCACTGTTTCCGAAGTTGAGCGATTCTTTATGGATAAGGTCCCAGTGCGTGAGTGGAGGAGTTACACTTTTGTCAATGCGGTCGAGAAGAAGGCGGCAACCCTGCATGAACCTGAGAACGAAAAATGCGAGAATACTGAGGTCGTATAGTCCTTATAGTGGTATATACTGTTGCCCGATGTCGCAATGAGTCATCCATGCTGTCTTTGACTTCGATACGAGTCGACCATTCAATGACCTCTGAGGTTGCCGACGTGTAAAGCCGAACCAGGTGCAGGGTAACAAACATGAAGTCGAGTGAACGGGGCCTGACAGCGCAGACGTCACCGGCCGGATACGGCCGCCGACTGAAAACGCACAAATAAACCGCGTATCATGATGGGAAGATTGAAGAGGCGGGCCCCGACACGCTACAAGGGCGCCAGGCGACTTGCTTGCGGGGCAAATACCCCGAAGCGCGTCGATCAGCTTCTCAATCGCTGAAGTTTTCGAGATGCTAATGACTCGGCATTCAGAGCCACCAGCGGCCAGGCGGGACGGCTCAGGGGAGCTAATAAACCAGCACAGCGGAACGAGCGTCGCCGCTGGACCTCCTCGGTGTCGGTACCCGCGTTGGCATGCGTTAGGCGGCCCGCTTGCGCAAGGCACAGCCAGCACCGGTGTTAACCCCGAGTGGGGGGTCCAATTGGGGTCACGAAGCAATGTGGAGAGAACGGGCTAGCAAGTCAGTGTCTCGGTGCCGACGTCCCTGTCGAGTAGTCATGTCTGAGGGCTGAGTCGCTGTCTTGAACGGACCAAGGTCTGGGGAATTGAACTGCAGAGGCTGTTGCGGCAAACCGCCCGACACTGCAAATTGGGCCGAAGAGGGGGTCCCGTCGGCCAAGTCTCGAAATGCATGTGAGTGAGGGGAAGCCTTGATTCGAGCAGGCGACAGGTTTGCGAGACACCAGATGAAACTGGGCGTCAATGTGTGGGCGAAAAGCATCCACCAGTCATGGATCCATCACCCCTGGTCTCCTCCGCTGGCCCACAGCGGGCTCGGCGGACCGCGGCATACGGTGCAGAAGCCCACAGTGGCAGATGCTCATTTCTCAAAGACTGGCTGACAGCTCTGTCATGCTCGTGTGCCTCAAGCAAGATTCGAGCAGCAGTCTGGGTCGTGCCCCATCTCCTGTTCGAGGGCACGATTCAAGTTTTGCGTCGGGGGGGCTCTTGATTTTCGGGGGGGTTTCCTCTCGCGGCGGCCCGTCAACCCATCGTGGGGTGGGTTGGGTGTCACCGACTGTGGCGGCAACCTCACCCCCTGAGCAGCACATGGTAGCCACGCGATGCTGTTGCAGAACATTGGCGGAAGCGATGACGGTGTGCCACCCTCAATGGGAGTGTCGTAACGGCTTCCGTTTCTCCGGGCAATGGGCTAAGAACCGCCACGGTTTGCGCTTGCTTGAGGTTGTGGCCACTGAGAAGACAGGGCTTCTCCGGCAGGCCGCACGCTGGCTGCGACTGTCTTGCATGCTGCATCGAAGTGTCTGCCAGCCCGTTGCGCCGATCTATGCGGAAAAGGGACGTGGCCCTCGGTCCAGTCGATGTTCCCGACAGACTGGTCGGACATCACATGCATCAAGTCCCACGACCACGGCCGTCTCATCCCCGGATACTTTTGGCAGAACCTGTCAGTGCGGCCCGCGCTCAAAGACAGCTTGTTGTGAAATTAAACTTGCCCTATTCGACGACTAGTTGAACAACTTGTCTGAGGAATTGAAGTGGGATCTTCGCCTTGGGGCACGTCGGGGAGGCGAAAAACGGCGCGCGAGTGTGTGTCGGCCGAAGCCAAGCTACCCACCGCTGCCCGTGCCGTGCAGTAGCTCGTCCGCGATGTGGCGCTCCAGGGTTGATGATTTCGATAGCACCCACAGGTGCCCCAAAGGAGGGAAAGGAGACTTGAACGCCGCTGAGACAACGGGGCAACACCTTGAGAGAGAGTTGCCGCAGACCCTGACTCGGCTGGGAGGGGCTGATCGGCCATCGGTATTAAGCACCCATGGCGACCGGCCAGCAATGCCCGATCCAGCCCTGGATGATTTGGAAGCCCCGATGATGTGGAAGGGGTGGCCCTGGAGCCTTCTCTCAAGGTGTTACCTAAAGGGTGTTCATTGGAGTTTGTCCAATTCATCCATTCGGCCGTCCATGCTTGGCAGGGGTTGTGATGGCTTTGAGCTGGGCTATGATACCTGCCGCCCGCCAACGCCACCACCGGGCCTAGGGCAATGCAAGAACGGGGTGTGGTAGTTGCGGACGGCATCTTGATCTCCCCACAACTTCACGTGCGCATATGTAAAGGATGAGCCCCCACGACGCATCCTCCCGTCCCTGGACAGCGTTCTTCTGCTTTCGGTTCGTCAATCCCATTTGAGGTTTCTGTACCGCAAGCGGGACAGGGAGCCCGGCAGACTCCTCCAGACCCCAGATGCGGTGCGCCGCACATTGCCAAACCGTCTCATTGCTTTTCGCAGGCCTTTGAGCCTCGTCGCGACAATGCGATTCTGGCCCAGTGTGGTGCTCTTGGCCGCCGTCCTGCCGGTGCTCTGCTTTGGGCAAGCGGAGGGCACGGATAAGCCCCTGCCAACTCCTTCCGAGGTCTTATTGGAGATTCCGAAATGTGCCGTGAGTTTGACAAACAGCTTCGCGTTCTTTGTTTTCCGTAAGCCACTGACAAACTTTAACGTCGTACAGCAATCATGTTTGACCTCGACCGTGTCCAAGTCGTCATGTTCACTCGATGACATGAAATGCATCTGCGACAGCAAAGCCATCGAAGACGAGGCTAGCAAATGCATATTGTCGTCATGCCCACTCCCACAAGCCCTCGGTACGAACCAATACGCACTTTTCCCGCCGTGTCGCGAGCTCGCGCTGACTTGGGTCTCCGCAACGAAGCTGCGAAGAATATCACGTCTTCCGCCTGCAAATATCCTGTCAGAGACAAGGCCGGACAATACAGTGCCATGTCCATTTCGCTTGGAACCATTACGGTGCTATTGGTTCTGATCCGCGTCGCCTTCAAACAGTTCTTTAGCACAGCACAATCGCTCGGCCCGGACGACAAGGTCATTCTCGGAACTCTAGCGCTTCGGATATCGTGCACGATCATCAACGTGCAAGGTCTTGCTGCCCACGGGCTAGGCAAGGACGTATGGACCATGGATCCATCGGAGCTGACGACATTCGTCAAGTTCCTCTACGTCATGGAAATCCTCTACCTTGCAGAGCTCTCCCTGATCAAGCTCAGCCTGTCGCTCTTCTATCTATTCATATTTCCGGGGGCTATAATCCGACGACTGCTATGGGGTACGGCCATTTTCAACATACTCTTCGGCGTCGCTTTCGTCGTAACGGCTGTTTTTCAGTGCAGCCCAATTAGCTACTATTGGACCCAATACGTGGAGCACTCCGGTGGTAATTGTGTGAACATCAACGTCTTTGGGTGGGCGAATGCAGCGATCAGCGTTGCTGCGGATATATGGTTGATTGCTTTGCCTCTCAGTCAAGTACGCGCACTCAACTTGCATTGGAAGAAGAAGCTTGGGGTCACAGTTATGTTTCTCACAGGAGCATTGTAAGTTGCTGCGATTGTTGCGTCTTGGGAAACTACGCTAACATGCGTGGACAGTGTGACAATCGTTTCGATCCTACGCCTGCGTTCACTCATCTTCTTCGCAAACTCTAGCAATCCGACATGGGATCAGTGGAGCATTGCGTATTGGTCCACAATTGAAGTCAATGTCGGGATGATTTGCACGTGCTTGCCTAGTTTGCGGCTGATTCTACTGCGGCTATTCCCTCAACTAGGATCCGGCTCCAGGAGCGGAAGGTCGTATGGAGTTCAGTCTCAGGCGCAAACCAACGCCAGCAAGAGGCTGTCAAACAAGGAGCAGCACCATCTCTCAGATTTGGAATCCAGTAAGGGACATCCGTGGCAGAGAATTGGTCAGTGGCTGGGCCTGGCAAAGCGCCTTCTTAAAGCAACAAAATGCTGACCGACATTCTAGACACGGAATCGATATCTTAGCAGAAGATAGCATCTGATGATTGCAATTGACGAGGGAAATCATACTGCTCCTCCGCTGCACTGGCCAGCATATAGCTTCTAACATATTATCATCTATGACATATATGTATGTTGGCAAGCGCGGCCATAACCGCGAAACCCAACGATGATATATCAAAAGTACCAAAATGACGCGACACTAGATCACTCCAGGACTGTATACGAACAAGACGCAACTGAAGGATTGCCGCTTCTGGCCATGCCGGCCTTAGTTCTGGAGAATCAGAATCACCATGCGTGTGACGATGAATGAACCGAGTCGAGGGCATGAAAGTCCTGCAACCACTTTGGTACAACTAGACACCAGCCTGACTGGTCTCACTTGTTTCCCCACAAACGTGAGTTAAAACAAGAATTTACAAGGCCACAACGGTGCAAGGCGTTTAAATTGACAGGAGCTTATTAGTGCACCTTTATTCTTAGATTCGAAGTGCATGTACATCGCAGCCGGTCGGCAAGGCATTTGGCGACATGTTGCTCATCGTGGACCCTATGCCTTATATTCAAGCCTGAAGCCAACTGTCTCTTGTACGTCCCAGTCCTCCAGCTTGTTCTCGTCGCCGAAGATGCGGAGCGCGCGTACTATGAACTTGTATTTGCCAGGAGGTGCATATATGCCGCTATCGAGCAGGCCATTCCAGGAAGGGGAAAAAAAACCGTACGTCAAGGAAACCTCGGGAAAACCAGACGGCTGGCCGATTGTCTTGAACTTGCCGCTACCGAGAGGGTCGTCGACCGTAAGGTTCTTTGGCGGGCATGTCGTTAGTGGAACAATATCACACCTGACCTTGCGGCTACCCATTTGTATCTGGAATGCACAGCACGGGAGCGCGTCTTCACTTGGGTGTGTTGCCGTGCCTGGCGAGGGAACGACGAACGTCGTGTTAGCAGGGACTGCCGTTTCACCCTGGTTCGTGTTCGACGTAGAGACAAAGACTCCTCGCTTGTCTAGAAGAGTGGTGTTACGGAGCGAGCCTGTCAAACCCTGGTAAGGAAGAGATAGAGCGGATCCGTCAGTGCCGTTGATGGTGATGTAGCCGGACCAGAGCGCCAAACGAGATGCGTTCACGCCCTGAGGCGGTTGGGCCGATACGGTAACAATCTTGCGATGGCCCGGCTGCAGGGTCACTACCTGGTCCGAGAAGTGGAGAGTTGCGGAAGCGTCAACGATTTCGTTTGGGAACCACATGAGGTAGACGCTGTTTGGAAGACGAACGTACATCGATACTGCGGGAACATGCGAGATTTTGTACGTAGCCTCGGCATTACCCTTGTTTGAAATGAAAAAGGTTTGCTGCTCCGACCTGAACTCTGTATCGTTGAAGGATAGGCTTGAGGGCTCTAGCAAAGTTTTCGCGAATGCCGCGTCATAAGCCTGGATAAAGCCGCCGCCCTGCTGTGCAACTGGTGCAAGTCCCTCAAGATACTGCGTACTGTTATTCCAGATCTGCGGCTTTGCGGTGGCTGAAAGCAGGTTCCGCATCAGCACATTGTCGGACGTGCCACGGACCTGGGCGACAAGGGCAATAGCAGCAGCCACCAGCGGGCAGGACATGGATGTGCCATCTAAGATGGCATATCGATCGCCGGGCCAGGTTGAAACTATGTGGCCACCTGGGGCGCCAAACTGGGGCTTCACATCCATCTCCCAGGTAGGGCCCCAGGAGGTAAACTGACTAGCGGCTCCAGCCGAACGCGTATTTTCATCGAACGTAAAGATTGGGTTTCCCTGGAAGCAGGCCTCATGTCGACTGTGACGTGCCTTCCGGCCCTGAGAGCTTTCAGCATCGTCTCGCCCGCAACGCGCCGCACCATGCCAACGGCCAGTATGCCGCTGGTGACATGTGTCTCGTCAAGGCCCGGAGCGTCTTGGTGAAAAAGAACATAGACAGCACCTTTGGCGTGGAGCTGAGCTAGCAACGATCCAGGGTCGCAAACCAAGTCGTTGCTGGCGTGCTGCGCGAGGACAACATACTTGCTCAAGTCAGGAACATCCTCGGAGAGCGGAGGGCATCCATCCTGAGTCGCCGTTCTGTTAGGTTCGATGGCATATAAAGGCATCGTCATATTCCAGCGCTGGCGCGCGGTCTCGTTTCCGCCGGGGGCGTAAGTGAATTCTTGGTACTCGGAGCCGTCGATACTAAAGTAAGATATATAAGGGAAAAGAGGGATTATTGAGTTGTCCGACGACGCAATACCCAAGACATTTTTGCCATCGGCTGCTTCTAGTGTAGCAAAAATGCCGGATGCACCGTCATTTCCATTTGACATAGTACAGGGCACTCCATGATCGGCAATACGCGATGCAGCAACAGACCACGCTGAGTCTGACCAGCCGCCCTCCCCGCCCATGGAGCAGCTGATTATGTCGGCACCCTCCTCGAATGCTGTGTTGAATGCAGTGATGAGAATGTCGTCAGGACTTACTCCGCTGCAACCGCCTACGCGGTACATGCCGACTGTAGCATTGTAGGCGGCACCGAGAATCCCCAAACGGTTTGTACCGGGCTGTGCGGCAATGATACCCGCAACGTGGGTTCCATGACCAAAGCAATCCATTGGGTCACTTGTGGGATGAGGAGTATTGTAGCCGTCAAAGTCATCGCCCACAAAGTCATACCCGAATGAGATTACGCAACCCTCGCCGAAGCAGCCGCCAAGGGATTTGTGCGTGTAGTCAACCTAGTATTGTCAGTTCATTCGACGAACGCTTCAGGGGCTTTCAAAATACCTACACCGCTGTCAACAATGGCAATTTTCACCCCGTTGCCAGTGATTCCCAAGGCGTGTAACTTGTCAACCTGGGTCATGACATGCGGAGTGAAAGTATCTGGTGAAGTGGAGTTGTCCTGATGTTTAATGATGTTGGAAGACTGAGCTGATATGTCTCCGGGCTGCCCCACGACCTCATGTTTAGGCAAGGTATACACTCGGATCGGCCAAGACCGCTTCACGCTGCCAATAGATGCCAGCTTCGTCGCCGTTTTATGGGCCGTTTCAGTGTCATGAAGCTGCACCGAGACCCCTTTAAATAGCTTGTGGTTTAAGTGCATCCGGATGGAGCCAACCGAGTCGAGTTGGTCGATTAAAGCGGAAGAGTCCTAACATTTCAGCTTGACATCACGGCTCCGGCTTAAGTCAGCATTTGCGTACATGCCCGTCTTCCAGCTCAAAAATATATGCTCCAGGCACAAATGCTGGGCTATTGGAGCGACCGCTTCTGCCCAGGGCAGACGACAGTGTCGCCAAGAGCGAGGCTAGTAGCCACGAGCGAAACATTGTTGCCGCGATTCAACTGCAGAAGTGATCGACTTTCAAAAACAGAAGAATATTGACAGCTGTTCCTATGGGCAGCAATCCTTGTGCGGCCATGTCACTGTATATACAAGATTCCCATCCCGGCATGACGCCTCTTTGCTCTGTCAGTTCGCAGTCAAATTTGATGCCGTTGTTGGATGGCATGCAACTTGATCATGGGTATGCGTCGTCTAAGCCGCAGCGCTGGCAGCTGCTTGGACTGAGTTGCCTAAAATGAGCTGCCTCATCCGGTAGGTTAGGTTGGTCTTATACTCGTTAGATGGTCTCAAAACTTTTGCCGTTGTATGCGCCGACAAATGGACTTGACACAAGGGTGGAGTAGGGCCATTTCTTGCTCTCATTTGATCAAATCCGAGTCCAGTCACTTGCGGACACGCGTGCACTGTTGGCCAACGCTTGGCCCACGAGCGACTGCCAGCAATACAGAGTGCTTTAAGAGACCAACCAGAGCGCTGGGCACCTGGTTGCTCTCCCGGGCAAGGATTAGTGTTGCTGTCTCCCGAGCTTCGCTGGTACGTCCGGACCGAAGGCGCCGGTTGAGCCGTCCTATCACCGCCAGCGGGCTCGCTGGCGACACTAAATTAACCCAACCCGAGAGTCGCTTAAAGGCCAGTGGCAAATGGGGAGGGCAGCGCCAGTCTGCCGAGATCCAGGCTACCGCCACTGTGTTCCCCTTTGACCTTCCAGACTCGGATTGCTTACTGTGCTCGAAGCTGCGGTCTGGTGCGCCCAACCCCGGACGGTCGGCATGGTTTGCATGGATGGTCTCGGCACTGGCATCGGAAACGAAGCTGTCATGATCGTATTGTATCTGACTGACGTTTCAATGTCTTTGGCATGCATTGAGGTGATCCTCCGAGGCCCGTTAGGTACCAGGGCTTGACCGGACGCCCTCTTCCGGGAACAACACGGTTACATGTGCGCCTGCATCGAAGAGTACTTGCTGTTACATGGAACAAAGAGGATTTGGGACCACATACATGTACTGACTTCCCTCCTGAAGGTAATGGGAAGTATCGAGATGAGCTGGTGCATGTACGTACAAAAGAACAAGCGCAGTGCGATAATATCGCCCTACAAACAGAAAGTCGTGCTTACTCACCTCCTGGTCACGATGTCTGGCTGGCACCGCTTGGTAACCTGATATGGCAGCTGGCTCGTGGCCCTGCTGGCTATCCTTGGGCAGCAACTGGAGTCGAGGAACTTTGATCGACGAACTTCCGTTCTCGAACGACCCAGTGTGCGACTCGTGGCACTTCGCTGACACTTCTGGTAGAACCTTTGTCTCTGAGCGTACAGTAAACATTTGGAGCATAATACTCTGGCCGTATTTGCAAGAACTTTCGCCGCGGTCGTCTATCTCGTAGGGTCTCCTCTTGTTGTAGCCATCGACGCACGCACGGGCCGCCAGGCCTCCAGGGTCCCCCCTTCTACGCCGTTGCCGATATCCGTGCAAGGACCCAACTGTCTGGCCCAGAAGGTCACTTCGCTGTCGGGGCCAATTACGGTGGGCGCCTGGTTGAGGGCTGCTGCCAACCTCGCGAGGTAGTTTGCAAAATGAGCAGACCGCGTCAGACATCAGACAATTGCAAGTGGTCTTGCGTCAGGTACACCGTGTGCCACCGGCTTGCGTTGAGCTGAATGCTGTCGGGCTACTCAAGCACAGGAACATCAGCGTCTCGCCGTGTGATACCTTGATCCTAGTCGTGAACATGAATGGCTCTATATGCTAGCTAAAGTACACTGATGCGTCTTTCACAACGACTCTCTCACAATTGGCTACGGGTTCTCTGGTGTCCTCTCACAGGAACTGCTTGCACGCTTGCCGGCCTTCAAGTCAGGACCTTACGTGATTAGCGTATTGTTCAATGGGGTCGAAACAGGGCGAGACTTACTCGGAGAGCGTGTCGAGAACGCGCTGGGACATAGCGAGAACCTTTTCCTCCTCGAGGCGTCTGGCGACGAGCTGTAGGCTGACGGGGAGGCCGTCCAGCAGATCGACATCGACTGAACAGGTGTTGAACGTTAGGAACGGTACGTCTGATGGCATATCAGCGGACGCGGTAGAACTCACATTCGTCGTTAACAGCCTTGCAAGTGTCGCTCAACGGCTCATACGTGCTGTCCAACCTGTCCATGTTCTTGTCCACGTGATGGCCAGTGGCGAAGGATACGGCGGAGTAGTCGAGGACGTTGAACACGCCGGTGTAGGCAACTGCGATACTACTATCAGCGGCAGGGTAAGGGACTTGCGCGGTCTTGACACTTACCGTGCTTAAAGGTCGTGGCCTTGACCGTGGGAAACGGTATAGTCGGGCAGAGAATGGCATCGATGCCAGCCTGGTTCCAGCGGTCGAGGTACCTGTTCTGATACTCTGTCCGCTCGGCGTGGAGCTTCCACATCTCCCAGGTTCCCAGCTCCGTCGCCTCCTCGTACGCCTGCATCTCCGGGCGGAACGGCTCGCCCGTGCGCCCCAGCTCATGCCTGATGGCCTTGCCGCCGTCAGCCACAAACATGCGACCGAGGAGGATGGCGCCCTCCTTCTGGTCTGAGGGATCCCATTCGATGATTTCGTGGCCGGCGGCCTTGAGCTTGGCCACCGTGTCGCGCAGCGCGCGGGCGACGGGGGGCGTGGGCCGCACCATGCCGTCGTGCCACATGACGGCGATCTTGAGCTTTTGGGGCAGCTGCGCGGCGCGCCAGGCGAGAGGGACGCACTTGGCGTCGTAGAGCCACGGCTGGCTGTCGATTACGGTCTTGCTGTAGAACTCGACGTCGGCGAGCGTCCGCGCCATGGGGCCGTTGACGGACGCGACGGCTTCCTGGCCGGGCATGCCGGAACGGCAGTTGCGCACGGGGAAGCGACCAAAGGAGGGGCGGATGGTGAAGATGCCCGTGCAAGCAGCCGGGATTCGCAGTGAGCCACCTATAGACGATCATTCATTAGATACGGGACATCATCGCAGGGCAAAGTAAAAGCATACCAATATCAGAGCCTACGCCGACGGGGCTGCCCTTCATGACAATAAGCGCCGACTCGCCGCCCGAGCTGCCACCGCTCGTCGTCTTTCTGTTTCGCGGGTTGAGCGTCCGGCCAAACACATTGTTGACCGTCTCGGCAATCATCATCGCCGTGGGCACATTGGTCTTGACGTAGAAGACGGCGCCCGCATCCTCAAGCAGCTTGGCCAGCGCGGCGTCGTCCTCAGCCGCGTCGCCGACGTGGGATGCGAAGCCCACCGTGGCGTCGAGCCCGCGCAGGTGGAAGTTGTCCTTGAGCGAGATGGGCAGCCCGTGCAGCGCGCCGACGGGCTTACCCGTGCGGGCAAAGTGCTCGTCGCGCGCGCGGGCCGTGGCGAGGGCGCGGTCGAAGCACGTCTCGGAGAGACAGTTTGTCTGCGCGAGAGCCGTCAGCAATCAGCGACAGACATGGCCGCTGGGCGCGGGCGTTCTCTGGTGAGATGAAGGGAACGACGTACGAGTTGATGAGCCGCCGCGGCTCGTTTGCAAAACGCCCGTGTCACATCTTCAGACTTGAGCTGTCCGGCGACAAGCTGGCGCGCGAGGTCACTCGCCGTCTGTGCCGTGATCGCGAGCTCTTCCTCCGTGAACCACCCCGACGTCTCGGGCCAGGCCGTCACGTCGTCCTGCGACTCCGGAGGCAGGAGATCGGCCGGGATGCGCCATTCCTCTGGGATGGACGCCGAGAGGGCCTCGCGCTTCCTAGCGCCAATCTCCTCCCAGCGCGGGGTGGTCGCGTCGACGGACAGAGACATGATTGAATGTAGTTCAGACAAGAAACAGAGGCAGTACGGGCGAAACGACCGGACCAACGTGCAGCGATTTGGCGCGGAATTATTCGCTCTGCGAGCAGTTGACGACGCTCGCCGACTTATACCTATATGCAGCACCCCCTCTGTCGCTCCTCCCCCATGAATAGCCGTCCCGAGGTCTCTTGAGAAATGGGGACGCTAGGTCATGGAGCAGACCGGTTTATTCCCAGACGCGCGGGGGTAATGGTGAGGTGCGACCGGGCGGGACGACGGGGTGCTGCAATATCGCACGAACCTGCCAGCTTCCGCGTTTGGTGTCACGACATGAGAAGGAAAACGGCGCGGGTACGACAGCAAGCATGGGCCGGGGGGGCGGACGATCCGGAAACGAGAATGAGAATGCAAGAAAGCGCATCCGTTCGTTCGCGTTTCGCTTCTCATGCCGTTTTGTCCGGAGTCCGGACTCCTGTACCCCAACCAGCTTGGCAACAGAGTCCACACCGGCCCGCGCAATCTGGGGTCGCAGCTTTGCCACTTCCCCGCAAACTGTAGGTCGATTGCCCTGTTGGGAAGGGAATCTGTGGGCGCCCTCTGGACAAGTTGGGGGCACACGCTGAAGACCGCCACCCGACGGCTATCCGCCCACAAACAGACCAGGATTTCTCCGCACGAGCTGAACACCCTCGTCATTATGCACGTCTATCTGATGGAATACGGGTCGTGCACAGATACTCGTACATACAGGAGACCCTCTCATATCGGACTCCAACTGACATCTCCCGGAATCACTCCGCGACTTGCCCACGTCGCCTCGCACTTGGCCAACGCACAGGGGTACCGTGGAACACCAGCAGTCGTGCAGCTCTGCCAGTATCCACGCACGACATTCCGCTGTTGGTCCGTTGTGGCGTGCAGGCCCGCCAAGTAGGCCGTCACAGCCATGAATATGTAAAAGGGCGACGACGATGGCGTCGAGGCGATGATATGGCACGCCCTATCGACCGCGGACCGCATGGCCCTCTGCGTCGCCGGAGTAGCCGCATGGCCCGGCAGCTTTGCGAGCACGGCAATGGTAGCCGCACATCTATGCGCGTTGGCGGAGCGGCCCCAGTCCGTCACGTCTGAGGGGTCCAACCTCAAGAGCTGGTCCATGGCCAAGACGCAGCTGTCTAAGTGGTCCGAGGACGCAACGTCCGACTTGGCGACGCGCACGTACAGGTCGAACGTGTCGGCCGCGCAGCCGACGACCTCGAAGAAGCCCTCGTTGAGGACCTCACGGTGCCAGTCGTCAAAGATGAGCCCTGTGCTCTGCCGCGCAATGGCACCCAACACGTCGAACCAGACAAGCCGTGCCACGATCTCGGTCAGCCCGGTGACCGTGACGGACAGCTGCTCCAGCTCAGCGCGGCTTCGACAGTGGTAGTCAAGTAACGACCTCGCTCCGTAGACGTGCCGTTGCCACTCGCCAAACTCGCTGTCGTACACCTCGAAGAAGGCGAACGCGGCGATGGCGAGCAATGCCAGCGGGTTGGCCACGCGCAGCGCCTCGTTGAGGCCAACAAGCGCAGCTAGGCGATGGCGCGCCGCGTCCATGGACTCGGTCATGGCCCGCCCATCGCCAAGTGCTGCGGCAGACGAGTAGCCATGAATGCGGGCCTGCACAAAGTCGGACAGATGCGCCACGAGCGAGATGGCCTCGTCCGAGAGATAGCCGTTGTTGCCCGCTGCACCAGCACGGCCCCTGGCCGAGATGATTTGCTGACAAAAGGTCGCCAGGCGGTTGATGAAGCTGTTGTGGTCGTCGACGCCGCCTCCGCCTCCAGCTCCGCCTCGTGGCGATGTGGAGGAGGCATCGCGCCCTTGCAGCTTCGCCAAGGAGACTATCTCCGGTATCGGGTGGTCGGTTGGCCGGGACTGCGACGACGAAGTGGATATGCTGCTCCGCGACGACCGGCGGCGCCCCCGCGGCGGCGGCGGCTGTGGTTTTGCATGTGGGGGATGGAGATGAAGTTGGGGTTCGACCTTTGACTTTGTCGATGCAGTTGCCAATGTTGAAGACGATTCCCCGGCCCAGACGACTCTCTGTGGATACCCTCCGCAGGCGAGGCCGGCCTCGACGCAGGGGAGGCACTGCGGGCGGTTCAGGTCGCACTTGACGTTCCTCGCCTTGCAGGTGCGGCAGTCTCGGTCGCGGCGCATCCCCCGCGGCTTGCCCCGTGGCTTCGTGCTTGTGGTTCCATTGCCTCCATTTCCGTTGGTCGCGGCGGCTGCGGCGGCGTGGGTCTGACTCTTGCTGCGGGTGCTGCTGCTGCTCTCACGCGCAGGCATGTTGCGTCCGGGCTCGACCGCGAGACATGCTCACGTCCAGAATGGAGTCCTGCGAAGAATATCGAAAAATAGAGACTGGCAGGGAAGCCTACCGAATGGGGAAGGGAAACAAAACCGTTGACGAGAATCTGAGCAGGGGGGAGGGCGCCACGCTACGTTTATGTAGGCCATGCCACGAGTTCCCTGGACCCTGTTTCGGACAACCAACCCAACCCAACCGGTCGGCACTGGGCACTGGTCCAGGGGACCCCCCTCCTTTCCTAGCCCCCCATCGCCTCCGAGAGCGCTGGAGAACTACCCCGGATTATTCCCCAGCGCCACTACGAGTACAGAGCATGTTACCCCAGGTTCTGCCAGGTGGGTGTGGAAACCGCTGAAGAACCCTTGCGCCCGGGGGCGTTTTGTGTCCAGACTGGTCTCTGGGGCTCTTCGGTTACCGCATCCAACAGTTCTTGGACGAGCCATGTCCTTGGCAAGTTGTTACGCGGTTGGTCGATGTTCGCGGGATGCCAGGGCGCGATAGGCATCATGGGCTGATCGCCTTTTTTTTTGCGACGGCCAGATACCAGAGACGCCGGTGCGATGGGTGGTGGAATGGAGCCCGAGGACGGGGCCCTTCCGCCGTTAGTCTTATCTTCGCGAGCGCCGGGCAGGCAAGCAGGTTCCCCCAATACTGCTAGTGCCCTCGGTTGATTCATCCAGCGAGTTGGTGGTGCGCCTCCTCTCCTCCCTCCATGTTCAGTCCCCTCCCCCCTCACCACTACCACCACCACCACCAGCAACCCTGCCGGCCAACTTTGGCCCGCGAAGCCGTTCTGCCTCGTTCCCAATTTTTTTCTTCATAAGGAACCATCTCGGCATCCACCCCTCGTCATGCCCACGGCTCATATGCTCTCTGCGTCGCGCTCACGGCTTCTGTCAACTACGTCAATCTCTCCATAATAACGGACGCTGGTCTCCTCAACTGGCACCCGACAACTGAACGTCCCACGCGTTCGGCCACCGAACCCCCACAATTGACTTTGGCGTGAGAAGAGATTGCCACCACAACGGGCGCCCCCGAAACCGCAGAGTCCAATGCGTTCCCGCCTGCGAGAGTACTTTACCGTCAACTACCAGCCGGGCGAGCGAGTCCTGGTGCAAAAGATTGACTTTTTCATTCTTACCTTCTGCTGTCTGAGTTATTTCATCAATTATGTGAGTGCGCTGTCTCTGTAACCAACCGCCAAGACTCTATGTCGGGATGCGGCGACGGGTTGAACTGGACCCTGACTGACTCATCGCAGCTGGACCGCTCCAACCTTGCCAATGCCTACGTGTCGGGCATGAAGACGGAGCTTGGCTTCAAGGGAAACCAGCTCAACCAGATCAACACCTGCTTCACCGTGGGGTGAGTTGGCACCACTCGCGAAACAATAACGTGCATCCAGCAGATCCACTGACACCAGCACCGCAGCTATGTCCTGGGCCAAGTTCCGTCCAACCTCTCCCTGCACTACGTCAAGCCGCGGATATGGTTCCCGCTCATGATGATCCTCTGGGGCGGCCTCACCATGGTGACGGCGTCGGTGCACAACCCGCAGTCCATCATGGCGATCCGCTTCTTCCAGGGCATCTGCGAGGCGTCGACGTTTGTCGGCACGCACTACATCCTCGGCGCGTGGTACACTGAGCGCGAGCTCGGCAAGCGCAGCGGCATCTTCACGTCTTCGGGCCTCGCGGGCACCATGATCGGCGGCTTCATCCAGACGGGCATCTACAAGAGCCTCAACGGCCGCCACGGGCTGAGCGGCTGGCGCTGGCTCTTCATCGTCGACGGCCTGCTGACCATCCCCGTCGCCATCTACGGCTTCCTGCTGTTCCCGGACACGCCGCAGACGACGACGGCGTGGTACCTGTCCGAGGAGGAGCGCAAGCTCGCCATATCGCGCGTCCCCAAGGTCGAGGAGCAGTCGCCCATCACGCTGCGCTTCCTCAAGAAGGTGCTCTCGTCGTGGTACTGGTGGGGCTTCGTCGGGCTCTGGGTCATCGCCGGCGAGACCGAGTCCTTCAGCTCCAACTCGCTGCTCGCGCTGTACCTGCAGAATCACCCAACGCACAAGTACACGGTCTCGCAGCTAAACAACTACCCGACGGGCGTCGCCGCCGCGGGCATCGTCTCGACGCTGTTCTGGGCCGCGCTGACGGATTTCCTCGGCGGCAAGCGGTACCTGGTCGGCTACTTCATCGGCATCACCGGCGTGGCGACGTCCGTCATGATTCTCGTGGCGCACCAGAACCCCACGAGCCCCAACTCGACGGCCGTCGTGTTCGGTGCGTACTACTGGGCGGGATCCGTGTACGCCTGTCAGGCGACGTTCTTTGCGTGGTGCAACGACGCCATGCGCTATGAAGAGTCCGTCTTCCGAGCCGTCGTGCTGGCGGGCATGAACTTGGGCAACAACGCCGTGAATGCGTGGTGGAGCATCCTCTTTTACGGCGCGTCCATGGCGCCGTGGTTTATCGTGAGTCTCTCTCTCTCTCTCTCTCTGTGCCTCGTCAGGAGTTGTCCTGCATGATGTTGAAAGTCGCTGACATGTGTTGTGTCCTGCAGCGCGGCATGTGGGCCATGATTGCGTGCTCCATCGCCCTCGTCATCTGGAGCGCGGGCCTGTCGTACCTGGTGCGCAGGAACCGGAGGCGCATCGAGGCCGAGGCCGAGGCCACGGCCGTGGACGTGTACAACGAGACCAAGCTGGCCAAGGAGGAGACGGAGGGGTGAGCGTGAGCGTCTGTGATGCGACAATGTTTTTGCCATTACTATTTTGGTACTCGAGAGGGACCGCGGCTATGTAATGCGTCTGGTTTTGGTGGTCTGAATGAAAGCGAAGCGCCTTCCGTCACGTTTCTCACCGCGAGTTGAGTTGCCGAACTGACTCGGAGCCCGAGGCGTCCTTGACTCTTGACATGTAAAGTGGTGATGCTCAGAGCCTCATCATTGGCGCATATCACTTCGTACATGTACTCAAACTGTAGCACGTTCAAGTAAACATGTCAGAACCAACACACGGAGAGATGGTCTTGTCATGTCAACCAGACTGTTTGTTGCCCCCGCGGTTACTGTGTGTTGCCCGGTGCCGACGCCGGAGCCCCGGGCCACGGGCGGGTCTCCAGTTTCCCACTGTTTCGTCAGGGTCAGCCGCCCCAGAAACCTACAGAGTCTCCGCTGGCGGACCGACGCGAGGCGCCCAGGCCACGAGAGGAGCCCTGGAGCCCAATCAGCGGCCTTACCGCCACTTGGGGCCGTGCCTGTGCCACTGCCAACAGCGGCTCCCGGTCCCCAACTTGACGCCTGCATAAGTACGACTACAGAGCCTCAGACTCTGTTACAGCGTCATCCATCACCACTTCTCGCCGCCTCACATCTTCTCAACGCCCGACAACACACTCTTGCGATCTGCGATACGCTGCAGAATTGTCGGAGAAATTCTGACTCTTTCGCTCTACACACCGTCATCACATTTCATCACACAGGCAGCACCATGAGCGGACGCGCCTTTCGCCTCGCCGTGCTCGAGTGCGACACTCCCGTCCCCGCCGTCGAGCAGACGCGCGGGTCCTACGGCGAGGTGTTCCGCCAGCTCCTGACCAAGGGTCTCGCCGGCGTGGACGGCGACAAGTACAAGGGCGCCGAGTTTGCGCTGAGCAAGTGGGATGTCGTCAGGTCACAGGAGTATCCCAAGGCGGAGGACGTGGACGGCATTCTCTTGACGGGGAGCAGTACGTTGCATTGATCCATCGCATCCCGGTTTACGCTCACAACTTTTTTGCCTTCCTTCACCCATGTTACATTTACCCATCTGACATGCACATTCGCAGAGCACACGGCGTTTGCTGACGACGCCTGGATCGTGGCCCTGGTCGGCTTTGTCAAGTTCTTCCTCGAGACGAGCGGCAAGCCCGTCGTCGGCATCTGCTTCGGCCACCAGATCATCGGCCGCGCGCTCGGCGCAAAGGTCGGCAAGAGCCCCGGCGGGTGGGAGCTCTCGGTCGACAAGATCGACGCCACGCCAGAGGGCCGCGACCTCCTCGGCGTCTCATCCCTGGTGAGACTGAGCCCCGGACACCTGCTCGTTTCGCGGTCACGAGCGGCAGCGATGAGAGCGTCCTGATGATGCTGATTGATGGTCTTTCCTGCAGTCCCTCCACCAAATGCACCGCGATGCAGTCCTCGAAGTCCCCAAGGGGCTCGTCAACCTCGGCAGCAGCCCCAGCTGCGCCATCCAGGGCCTGTACCAACCTAGCCGCGTCATCTCGTTTCAGGCGCACCCCGAGTTCGACGGCTTCATCATGGATGAGATTCTCAAGACGAGGCGGGACCAGGGCATTTTCACGGATGACATGTTTGCCGATGGGGCGGCGAGGGCGCAGCAGCACCACGACGGCGTGCTGATGGCAACCAAGATTTGGGAGTTTTTGCTCGCAACCAGGTCGTGATGGTAACGATCCTGTTGGTGCAGCTAGCGCGATGACGCAGAGGTTTGGGGTCGTTCAGCAAGCATTGCCATAGACGTTTCGTCGTAATATACAGGCAATAGATGCCATCGAAGCCGTGCAGCTGTTATCATGTCGTGGTCGAAGCCGCCCGTCCCTCTGGCAGCACGCAGCTGTTACTCTGAGCTCTGCGGACCGCAACTTTTGAGGCGGCGCAATTCCTCCGCAGTCAGCGAAGACTCCATGTCAAGACTTGCCGCTGCACACTCGTGCTCGATTAGTCCGGCATGGCCATTTTGTTTCTCCAAGCAAGCGCAGTGCTGTCGTTAAAGGCAACCGACGTGTTCGTGGCTCGGCTCTTCGTATCGTGTTCCTTGTTCGTCTGAAGCATATCCACCCTTCATGCTATTCACGCAAAGGATATCCAAATCTGCTGGTCCTGCATCGTCTTGTACAGCGTCCAAGGGCTCGTCTCCTCGACGGGCTGGCTCCACACGCGCTCCAGCAGCACCAGCGTCTCGCGCATGTTGCCCAGGCCGATGGTGTCAATCATGGTCTGCAGGCGCGCACGCAAAATCTCCTGCACGCCCGGGTCCGCGGTGCAGCAGCCGATGACGGCGAGCGGCCAGCAGAGGCTCGTGTTGACGCGCACCGATGCCGGGAACTGGCTCAGCGCGGTGATGGCCTCGGCGATGGCGCCCTCCATGAGGTCCCTGTGAGCGCTGCCAGCGGGCGACGTCTGTGGCGTGCCGAGGATGCTCCATAGGTAGAGCAGCACGCCTTGTTTGAAGACGATGCCGGCTAGATGGCTGTACGGGCTGGCGATCGGCGAGGGGAAGAAGGCCAGGATCTGCGACTGCAGGAAGCCAAAGGAGATGATGTCGTCGGTGGATGGCGGCCGCCGCTGCTCGCCGTCGGTTTCGCCCATGATGCTCTGCCCAAGCTGGAACACTTGAGGGATGAGCAGGAGGAGCTCGAGCCAGCAGCCGCAGAGTTGGCCGATGTACTTGCGGTTGACCAGCGTTCTGGCCGCGTCTTCGATGTGCGGGCTGAGGAGGGAGTGGTTCGACTGGTGGAAGTCGGTCGAAATCATGCTCGACGCCGCCGTGTGCATGTAATACTCGACGAGAAAGTCGGGGAGATCGTCGTTGGTAAAGGACTTGGCCCGACCGAGCAGCACTGTCAACAGCGACTTTGAAGCCGTGAGGTGGTCAAAGATGGTGCCGTTGATGTCGCCACGCGCAACCTAACAAGAGCGTCAGCGTCCAGAGACAGCCTTGTGGTGGGGACGTGTCAACAAACCTCTGTAAGGCAAAGAATCAAGCTCCCGACCGTCAGCGTGAGTGTGTTTTCTTCCTTCCCGCCCACGTACTCGCCGACCACGTTTCGAAACATGCGCAGCGAGTCGGTGTAGTAGCGCTGCGCCACCTCGTTGCTCGAGTCCGGCTCCTTGGAAGCCTGGCGATGCGCCGCGCTTTGCGCCAATATCAGCTGCAGCACGAGCGGGTTGGAGAAGGCGAGCGGAACCAGCTTCGCGACGAAGGGGTTGACGTCAGTGGAGCCGTTGCCCATGCTGTTGGCGGTGCGGGAGAGGTAGTAGCTGAGCAGTTCGTAGGAGCTATGGCCGTGCGTCGGGAGCAGCGACATGGGCATGGTGATGCCGCCGTCCTGCAGGCCGGAGGAGTCGTCGAACAAGAGACCGGAGCTGATGAGGGCGAGGTCGCTCACGGCGTCGTCGTCGAGGAAGCCCGACTGCAGCGGCAGGCTTTCAAGCGACGAGGTGGAGTGGGATGATGTCGACGATGACCTCCTATCGACGTCCTGCGACACGTCCTCCACGTCGCCGTCGTCCAGGTCCATCTCCGGTCCGGGCTCCGTGGGAACGTGGAAGAAGTCCCGGGGCGAGTGGGTCTCCGGCTGGACAGCAGAAGCTGGTTCCGGCGCCGGCTCAATTCGCTGCAGACGAGGGGACTGATGCTCCTGCCGGGAGAGCTTGCGTTCCTGCTGGTGGAGGCTCTGCCGTCGGGGCTCCTCCGGGCTCATTGACGCGGCGATGATGGCGTGTCTCTCCATGCGTTGGGCTGCGGAGATGACATCTGTGGGTGAAGGCGGCAGGTTCTTGCCGGTGATGGTAGATGAGGAGGAGGTTGAGAGCGAGGACGAAGACGCGGCCTCAGTCGGCCAGCGGCAGTCGAGCTTGTTGCGCTTGCAGCCACTGCATATCGGCTTCTCCTCGTTGCACTTCTTCTTGCGGCGGCGGCAGGTGAAGCAGCCGGTCCTGCTGCGGATGATGGGCATGACCCGCATCATGAACGGTCCAGTCCCGTGTCCGGCCTCAGACCCAGGGCGGCGCGGCGAGCATGAGACCGTATGGTGGCGATGGTGATGATGATGACGACGAAGATGGATGTCTGACCGAGGATGCGGGGGTTGCGCCGGCGTCGGCAGCGCCCTACCTGGATGGACAATCGAGGTGTCGCACAATTGCTGCCTCACTATCGATGCTTGCCCTCGGGGCTCCACGTGAGCGACAAGCTTCGCAGGCCCAGGCCGCGGACTGGAGTCAAGCCGGTACGTATGTATGTTGAAGTGAGACGCAGACGCGGCGGCCGGAACTCGAGCGGGGATCGCAAATCACAAAGGGGCCCAGAAGTCTTCGGGAAAAGCGTTTGGCCATGTGGTTTTCTGGGGGAGGCGACCCACACTTTTATGGCCGGACCCCGTGCTGTCGAGTCGCCCTGGCTTGCCTGGGTCAGTGAGTGGCCCGATAATGCATCCATGTCTTCCAGGTCTGCCCTTTGGGGGGGTGGGAAGGGGGCAAGGCCAACCACGATGGGGGGCCTCGCCCCGCGATGGCTGATGAGGCCCTGAGGTTGCTGTTGGTGCGGCATGGGTGGGCGCCGCCTCTCCGTTGCCCAGATGCCAGCCCCGTTTTGCTGAAGATTGCTGGCTTGCTGGCTTGCCTGCCCCGGTGGCTTGCCTTTGCGCACTACGGACGTGGAGGAAGCGAGAGCCGGAGGGCTAGACCTTGAGCTCCATGTTGCTGCCGTTTGTAGCGACAACATGGCATTTTAGCCTACTGGTGGTATCGTTCACGGGGACTGGACGATGATGGGCATTGAGTTGATGATTAGAGGTTCCTGAGGGCGTTGCCCTCACGACTTACTTGCCTGCTCACTCATCACATACGAGCATACAGGTGCCTGCGCGACATGCCAAGATCGCCATTCCTGCACATCTCAGCCCATCATGGCCAACCCATTCTCGATTACCTCCGAACCTGCTGCCCCAACGCAACAACTGTTCAGCTCGCGCCTCCCCCGAACCTCGCGGCTGCACTGTGGTCCGAGAGCAAACCGCATGCATTGGGGCGCTTCACAAAACATGAGAAACAACTTCTACGAGGAGGCTCATTGTCGTAGGTCGAGACAGGGTCACAGCGCAGCTCGCTAGCTTGTTACATCGAGGGACAGGCTCTGGCCTGCGTCATGCGCCCTGAGGCTGAAGCCGTGTGGGGATGCGGATATGAAGCGACATCCCCGAACGCAGTCATTGAGACAAGACACACCGGTTCGCGTCCCTCCGCCCATGACGACGAAGCCAAACCCGCTTCCACCCAGGGTGCGCTCAATTTGTGTTCGCCGCAATTGTCTTGTTTGCGGCAGGCTCGTAACTGCATTGAAAGGTGTTTGGCATGATCAGAGACAATACCAACCCTAGACCTGCTCAGCCCTCGGGCACATAGGGTCACGAGACATCATACAATCCATTTCGCAACGGCGCCCGGCAAGGACATGCTGCTCGAGCTAGTGTCCGAAATAAATCATGGCAGCAGCAGTGACTTCAAGGATACAAAAACGTATTCGGCAAGCCGCCCGCTCGTCCGATGCTACAAACCTCAGCAGCTTGCATCGCCATTGAGTGGTGGACGAGCCACTGTATCCCGGAAGACATGGAGTCCGGAGGTCACGCGTTACCCCACGGGCAATTGAGGGCGGTCAGTCGATGGAGATCTCGCAGCTTCCCTCCTGGCAGATCCTGGGGTAACGAGAGGGCCATTGCGCGTTGCCGAATAGCTCGAGCCTGGTAGCCGGAGTTCACAAAGTCGTATCCCGGCCCCGACGCCACCACCGCTTCCGACTACGTGCCGATTGCCTGCCGACCAGACCGCGGAATGCGCGGTCGCTCGGTCATCGAGTACAGATAAGCGTACCAGCACTCTGCCAGTCAATGACGCAGTAGCCGGTCTCACTATCACCTCGCATCGCCTCGACCAACTGCAGCTTCGCGTCAACTGATTGTGATTGCGAGGCATCCCGGCTGCCTTGGGCCATCGCGATTGATCCGACGATGCCAGCTGGGTTGGTGTCTGGCCTGTTCGAGGCGACAAGGGGCGGGGGAGGGGGAGGCTGTTGACGCCACCAGCATCGCGGTCCGCGCTGGACCCTGCATGCCCGCAGGACGACTGGCCATTCACAGACGGAACCGCGCTGTTAGTTAATCATGGTGGGCCCGCGCACCGTCGCCAGACCACCGAGCACATGAAGCGGAGGCTGGCTCAGACTTGCTGGGGCGTCGATGCCAGCCCTGCTGACCTGCCCGGCAGGCCTGCCAACGACGGCCGGGAAGCACAGAAGCCAACGACAGGTGCAGCCGTGCTCCGACCCTACAAGGCAGCTGCTTCATATGTACGTCGACTTATCACGTCGCAGCATGTAGTACTGGTAGTCTGGGCTCCGCACAGGCTTATCCTTCCAGTTCATTACCTGCAACCCGCGTCACTCATTGGTTTGGCGCCCCCAATGGGTTTCCTGCGCGCGTTACTCAGCGCCAAACTTGTGTTCGTCCACGTTGGATCAATTGATGTGGATTTCGACGTGGATCCGATCCAATATGCACTGCAATACATCGTAGGACCAAGGAAGCCGGAGACATGGGGCTTAGTTGACAAATGACCCAAGACGGTATTATATTCTCGCGGTTCCATTGACTCCAAAAGCCACACTGTCTGTAAGCGGCGAATGCCCCCTTCACCTCTCGGCCCGCACCAAGCCAGGCAACGTCGATGCTCACCTCGGACAGCAAGGAAGGATCAAGTGGTAGCGCTACACTATATACGCTACAAAATCTCAGATCGAGGCGATCTATCCGTGTGATCCTCGTCATGGCCCCGGTCGAGGCGTAGCGGAGATTCATCGTTGAAAATGAAGTCGACCATCTTTTCCAGGCCTTGCAAGTCACCCTCGACAGTGCCACTCACATCGCGGTCGACCCACCCCCGCGTCGTACCGCCCTCTAGGTCAATTACAATGGCGTTATCATTCGTATCGATGAGGACGTTTTCCGGCTTCACGTCGCCCCAAACGATACCCAAGGTATGCAGTCCCGTCACGGCGTTGCGTATCTGCGCGGCCCATTTCTCCCTCAATGTCAGCGGAGTGTCGGCGCCGATGATGAGAGCGAGAGTTCCGGCGTCCCTAGTCTCGATCCATTCGTAGAGCAAGCCCTTGGCGAGACCTCCCCGACCTGTAACCACGCCGAAAAGTCGGGACGTGCTCAGTTGCTGTGTAGACAATCCCGACGTGTGGATGCGCGAGTATTTTGCGACCTCGTTGACGGCATCGGAAGGCGACCAGCATGGTTTGTAGAAGATGGCCCGGCCTTTGACAAAGACTCGTCGAGGGATCGTGTCGTAAACGGAGTCTTCGTCACTACAGGGCACCTCGACATCTACTGGATCGATTATCGGAAACACAGATTGGACGCAGCGCATGTCCCATTCTGCGGGGAGCGATGTGTCTTCCCATACTCGTTCCGTGACCGCGACTGCAAAGGGCTTCTCCTCAACGACCTGGTATTGACACACGAAGGAGCCACGGACTGCGAGGTCGGCGAGCGTCAACATGGCCTTATGTGGCCTGGGAGGTGCTAGCCTTTCGAATTCTGGCAAGAAGACGTCGGCAATTTGCTCGGCATAGTCCCAAACTTCCGAGGAATCGTCGTCATCAGCCTTTATAAGCTCGAATATTTCGCGGAAGTGCTCAATTGCGCGCGGCGAGTCGACGAAGCAGTCCGGGGAGACGGTGGTGGTAAAACGGAACCCGTTCACACAGATGCTTATGTCGAAATGGTCATCCCCGGTGTCCCAACCTTGGATTTCGTACGGGACCCGCGATTCCGTCATTTGGAGGCTCAGCGCGCGGTTATCACAGGGTAAAGGCGGTGGTGGGTGTTCGGGAAAGAGGCAGTTTGAGGGTCGTGACATGGAGCTCTTCGATGTTGGCCTGGGCCCAGGTGGTGCGAGATGCACGTGACAGCTCTTGGTGCACAGTGAAACAGCCCTCGAAGAAGCGGTATTGTACAACTTGCGATCGATTGATCCCTCCAGCTAGTCCATCAAGGGGAACAATCGCCATGCTCTATGCAACAAGCGCGCCCATAGACTTTGCAACTTGGGTGGCCGGACAAGTCGAAGTGTGTTGCCTTTGACCGCCAATCCATGCTGAACCCCCAAGAAACCAGCTCCCGCCCGCAGGCCTATTCCGCTCGCTCGTTTCCAGACGCGTGCTCAGTCGCCGAGCCGACAGAATAGCCTCAGCTTTCAACCTTGAGGCCGAAAGCACCCCCCTAGCTCTATAACAGCCTGACCCCAATCACACATTCTCACACCTGCACCCCGCGCAAGGCCATCTGTGAAGATCACCCGGGTTGCAAATGTAATCGCCCCAGTCGTCACATCTGCACCCGTTGCCCCATTGACCGTTCATGCATTGCCTATTCACAGCGTGTTTACCAACGCACGTAATCGCCCCGCGAGCAGTAGATAGCTTGACCAAGCACAACAGAATAAGGGAGGCCTGCATAGTCTTCATCTTGAATCGGATAGAGTAAGGCAAGGATAGATCTGGTCGGAGTCGATGTTTGATGTCGAGTTGTGAATATTCGTATCACTGATGTATCTTTGTGCGTGATCCTACATGTAGGGACTCGGTCAGAACCAGGGAGGCCCGGGCAGTCTTTATAGTCAAGAATTATATTAAGCTCGTAGCATACTCCATGTCCTCTCGAGGCGTGGGGCTCATTCTTGGGTAATTGGCGTTGGGTATCCTTGCCAGCATCGGGTCAGTTGCATCAATGGTTCGTGGAAGAAGGCGGTGTCTTCCTTCTTAATGCACTGTTTTACAATATCTCCGCTCGAGACCATGTCGAACGAGCTCTGGACAATGCTTATCATGTATCAGCCTCCGCCTGCCGTCCCAAGTACGGCATTGGTATTCCAATTGGTCAATTGGCAGTGGTCCTGGAGTCGGTTCCGCCAACTTGGAGCCCGCTGCTCCGTGTCTTGTTCTTGGACGGGAGATTACCTCCGGTATTTGGATATCCGGGCGCTGGTACCATGACAAATACCATGACAAGCCTTCATAACATCAGCGACTCAAAGTGGCTCGCCAGTCTTCAGTACACATGAAGTATGGTTCTCGTGGGGCAGGCAACATATGGGTACCAAAGAAGCAGAGATTATGGGTCGGTCTACTGGAGCCAAACATGGGCAAATCGAATCCTTTGAAGCAATTTTGACGTGGCATAACATAGCGTGCTGGCCCCTTCACCGCGAGAACGTGAGCTCGCCAAACTCATGGTTGTGAGGTATTGAGTGGCTGGCACGCGAGAAGGGCAGTGGATGAGATCGATTCAGACATACGAAGGTGCTAACCCTTGGAAGGATCGTACGCCCGAACTGGCCAGTGGGCAACTTCGTACAGGAAAAAGGGTGGGATGCCTTGGATTCGCGGGGACTGCGAGTTCCTGTGCTTCGCGCAAGCATAGCATCATACAGCCACGTGGCCTGGTGGGATCTTGCGCATAAATGTGGGATCAGGTACAAGGCCGTACGCATGCATGAAGAGGTGTTGCTCCGGTTTGGGTCCATGTGCGCCCAATGCCAGCAAGTTCGTCTTCCAATCCCCAGCCCCCTGAACCAGTCTAACAGCAACATCCATCGGCAGACGTCCCCAGACAACGCATCAGGTAGCAGCCAGCGACATGTGTGCCGACTCCAGTCCGTACAGCGCTTATCGGAACGCCCGTAGCAAGGCATCTGTCCAGCACGCGGCAGAGGCAGCTCAATCATGATGCTCATTGCTCACGTGCAAAGGCAGATTGGAGGAGAGAGCGGCCATACGAGTCAAGTGCGTATGCCTCACCCCGCAGAATCTTACCTTGGCCCTTCCACTAACTCGTCTTGACGTGGCCAATTCTGGAAGGTGCTTATTTGCGTTAAGAAAGATTCGCCCTTGACAGTACCAAGGCTTTCAAGGTTCGCGGACACACAGAAGACGACGCCAAGAGCCAAGCCTGGCGCGGCAGAAGCCATCGCTTGGGCCTGACTCAATCCTACTAATACATGACCAGCAAGCAACTCAGTTCTGTGAGGCAGGTCCGCGAGCCAGTCCAATTGATTTGGTCATCGCTCTCACTGACCAACTTCACTTCAGTCGGAGCTGGTTCAATGACAGAATGTTGGCCAGAAGTCCAGTCACGCGTCAACGACTTCGAAGCCGTCGCCACCCCGCATTCTTCCTCCAAAGAAAGATCGGCCGAAGCTTGGCAGACGCGGTGCTTACTCGACTCGGAATGGTCCAATCAAGGAAGTACGGGGCACGACGAGAGATGAACCAACAAGACGCAGTCTCGTGTAGCCTCGATCCCATGTGAATAGCATCAGGATCCCTTGGCTTCGGTCAGCTCAGCCTCGCTAGGCAACTTGGCTTCCACTCACGCGCCATGGCTCTAGCACTGATTGGTGTCTTGGCACTGTTCAGACTCCTTGGGCGTAATATCTCTGGGAAGCGAGACTAGCCGTGATCTTGGCCTTCTTGGGGGAGCGACAGCCGGTTTTGTAGGCGACAACCAGACGGGCATCTGAATGCCCCTAAAAGGCTCTCTGCGCTACCTCGGAGCTGGTCTCCTGCTCCTCATCAATGATCTCCATGTATCCCTCTACTTTACCTAGATTCGAAGCTACTGAGAATTGCTAACAATGGTCAACTTTAAGAAGATAGCCAACTGGTTCGCCCCAAAGGCGGACAAGGAGCAGGATGGCCGCGACAAGTGGCCGTCCCGGACGGCTTTCGTCCTCGCAGCCATGGTGAGCTTCCCTTTGCCGCCCATGTCTGCCGCAGAACTGACTGTCCACGGATAGGGAGGAGCCGTCGGGCTGGGAAACTTGCTGCGGTATCCGTCGGTTGTCTTTGCGAACAATGGCGTCCAGTGGTTTATCCCATACCTCATCGCGCTATTCTTCCTCGGCATCCCCGTCCTCATTCTCGAAATATCTATCGGCCAGGCCTATCGCGGAGGCGTCATCGTGGCGTTCAACGGCATCAACCGCTACACCAAGGGCGTGGGCCTAGCCGTCATCATGAACGGATTCATCGTTGCGACATACTACGTGCCTATCCTGAGCTGGGTGCTGCGCTACTTCCGGTCATCCTTTACAAGCCCGCTGCCGTGGACTGGGCGCGGCCAAGAGTTTTACATGCAGGATGCCATTCGAAACGTGGATCCGATCCCCGGAAACACCAGCGGCAGCGCGGTAACGAGCTACACGCAGTATCCGGGCACGAGCCTTATCGGCGAGACGGTCGGGTGGTGTGCTTTCATGTGGTTCCTCGTCTGGCTCTGCATGTTCAGGGGCGTGGGCCTGACGGGGCGCGTCGTCTACATCACCATGGGCTTGCCGATTGTCATGATCATCATTCTCATCGGCCGCGGCGTGTCTCTTCCAAACTCTATCGACGGCATCCGAATGTATTTCGCCGAGTGGCACGGAGACAAGCTCGCAGGCGGCGCCATATGGCAGGCGGCCTGTGGGCAGATTTTCTTCTCGATCGGAGTTGGGTTTGGCTACTTTACGTCCTATGCCTCTTACAATAGCCGCTACGCAAACGCCGTTCAAGACGCACTCATCATTGCGTTTAGCAACTCCCTCTATGAGGTCCTGGCCGGGTTCGCCGTCTTTGGGATCATCGGCTTCCTAGGCTTGCGGCCCGAGGATGGCACCGAGCTGGGCACATTTACAGTCGGCTTCTTGACCTACCCGCTCGCCATATCCGAAATGCCGGGCGCCAACGTCTGGGCCGTCTTCTTCTTCTTCACGGTCGCGATTCTCGGCCTCAGCTCTGCGTTTGCGCTGGTCGAGTCGCTTGTCACAATGATCTGCGACTCTGACTTTGGGCGCAGGGTGTCTCGCACAATCATTGCGACGGCCGTTGTCGTGGTCGCGCTGCTCCTCTCTCTGATGTACTGCACTGAGTTCGGGTTCTACCTTCTCGACGCCATTGACACGTGGATCAACAACCTGTCGCTCATTTTCGTCGTCTGGTTTGAGGGCATCGTCACCATGACGCTTTACCGCTGCAGCGATGTGTTCGAGCAAGTTGGCGTCGTTGCGTTCATCGTGCATTCCTCGTCGTACGTTCTTTCGATGGTGCTCGGGGTTGCCGTCGGACAGGCAGTTGGCCCCGAGGCTGGTGCCGGTGTCGGTTTTGGCCTGTTCATTGTCGGCAACATCGCCGCCGTTGTTCTCGCTCGCACGCCGGATTCCATGCCTCCGAGGTTCTGGGGTCGCAACGCCTGGCTCAGCAAATTCTGGTGGCTCTCATTCTACTCTGTAAGTGACAACTCTATGCCTCTCATGCGACACAGAAGAACTGACAATGAGCCACGTACAGGCAAACCAGCTGCGCCGCGACCTCAACTCGGTTGTAGCAGAGGGCAAGAATTGGAGCATCCCGTTCTTCTGGGGCCCGGTCGTTCGCTACGTCTCGTGTCCGATCCTGGCGATTGTCGTCTCGTTTGCGTACCCGTCCTTCTACACCAAGCGCATGGACCCGCTTCACATCTTTGCCTTTGGCGTGGCGCACGTCGTCATGATCACCATCGCCTTCGGCTTCTGCCTACCTCGGGCGCTAGATGTTTTTGTCCCGGCGGATAAGCGTCATATCGGTGGCGCGACGTACGCTCCGCAGATGACCATACTTGGAGTAAGCTCAGTGGATGCGGCGGTGGAGAGTGGAAGCGCTGAACGGCAGCCGGAGGATGACCAAGTCGAGCGAAAGGGGTGATGGCAGCTCCAGGTGGTCGCCGAGTATATGGTCTGCAATACTGTGGACTTTGCGGAGCAAATTAATCAACGCGCGCGTTCGTGTGCCATTGCCCTTGCTCGCAGCTACTACATTTTATCAGAGTTGAGATGCCCATCCATCCTCGCCAAGTCTCCCGTGCAAGATCCCTTTTCTTTTACAGGTAATCATGTCTTCAAACGTACGGCTCAAGCCTGCGAACAAGATCCTCAATCTCAATGTCATGGATGTCATCGTGCCCCTTGTGCTTGTGCTGCGGGATCAGTACCCTGTCCAGGACCTGGATGACGCCGTTCTTGGCCACCCCGTCCCTCACCGAGACGTGGGCGAAGCCATTGACGCGGATGGCCGAGAAGCCCCCGAGTCTCGCAATGTCGACACTGATGCGCGCCTCACCCAGGAGGGTGCCGAGGTCGTAGTGCTCCCTGCCGCCCGCAGCGTCGGCCTTGTCGTCCTTGCCCGTCTTGTCGTAGAACGCATCGCTGTAGAGCGTCGCGTTGGGAGAGATGTGGTACTTGAGAAGCGCCTTGAGGTACTTCTTGCCCTTCTCCGTGTTGAAGAGGAACGCGTTCGCGCGGGGGCCGAGGCGCCGGAAGGCGTCGTTGCTGGGAGCGAAGATGGTGCTGCCCGTCATCTTGACTCCGTGGATGAACTTGACAAAGTCTGTCTTTTCGTACGCGAGAAGCAGTGTCGAGAACTGGCCGGGGAAGAGAGTGATGATCCGGCCGGCCATCGGGGGCGGGATGAGGATGTGGTTGACAGCGTGAATGATGCCGTTCTTTGCCTCCTGCGTAGATGTAAGTATCATGACTGAGCTGGAGCGGGAATGTACAGGGATGGCATACGATGTTGGCAGCGACAACCTTGCTGTAGAAGTTGATGCTGACGCCGTGGAGGCCGATACTGGTGCGCAGCCGCTGGGGTTCATCGCCCAGCCACGACTCGTCGAGGGTCGTCGGGAGGGTGTGCGTCGTGAGGATGCGCTTGGCAGAGTACTCTCCAAGGCCAATGTGATACCTCAGGATTTTTTCGACGGTTTCCTTGTCGGGCTTCTCGTCATGGGGCACATCCTTGAAGGCCGCGTCGGTCGGCACAAAGAGTGTGTGATTGGCTTTGGTGCTATTCAGCAGCTTCACGATGCCGGGGTGCTCGTCTACAATCTTGGCAAACTTGGTCGTGTACTCGCTGTGCTGGATGAGCTCGTAGATGGTCAGGTGGTGGTGCTTGTGCTTGTCGTCGTCGTCGTGGCCGGACAGGATGTCCGTGAGCTTGTCAGACAGCTCGTGGCGGGCGTCCTCGACGGCATCGACGGCGCTGTCAAACGCACTGGCCAGGCGGTCGGCGGTCTCTCCAATCGTCGAGACAAGTGCGTCCTTGGACGGCAGTCGGCCGGCCCAGAGCGCATCGTGCTTGGACTCGTCGGCATCGTGGGGGTGGCCCGCAGAGAGGCGACTCTGCCGGTTCACGCTGAAGTCGGCCGGGAGACCCGGAATGACGATTGCGCCGACGAGGGCCGCCCCAGATGCGGCAGCGAGAGCAAACCTCATGATTAAAGAAAATGTCCGTGTACTCGACGGACTTCTATCAAGCTAAGTACTGTTTTCAAGAGATAATGTTGAGAAGAAAGATGGCTTTTGTTCTAGCTTCTGCCACGAGAAGGGGGGATTATGCTGTACGACATTCACTGACGTGATGGACTGGGCGAGGGGGCTGCTTCCACGTTGCGGCGCCGTTGGTACGCGGCTTGCACAACTCACACTGCCCAACAAAAGCACGCCTTTGACGGAGTCCGGGACATCAATGGCGCGCCCAAGTCCGCAAGGTACAGCAAGCACGTCAAGACGCTGTCATTGCGCGGAGGGAGCAGCATTCGTGGTACGAGCGGCAGCGCAGGCACGCCGGCACGCTGACGTCAACACTTTAGTTGGCGGGACGCGCAATCCCGGTGAGCTGCCCAGGAGCAGTGCCCCTCGGAGTGTTCGCCATCCGAGCGCTGAGCGGGCTGAAGCACGAAAGGGCGAAGGGGGACGGATTGTGGCGCACACGCTGCAAGCCCGCAACCCAATTGTGCTCCCCCATACGCAGGCACTCCCAACGTGTGGCCCAGATCTCGAGACCGCGCGGGGGGCTGGACGGCATGGCAGGGTCCAGCTGCTGCTCTGTCCATGGCACTGCGTACTGCTGGTCCGGTACACCTTTCCCCGTCCCACTGTAGTACTAAGTTAAGTCCCGAGTTACTAAGTCTCGCCGCCCATCGAGGCGTCCAGGACCTGGGCCCTGAGCTGACCATCCCCCGATCGTTGGGCAACACCGTTGGCTGGGCTGAAAGGAGGCTTGCGCCTGGTCCGCCGTCAAACGTCAGAATATGGCGTCGGCAAGAGAACAGCCTGTCAGCCAGACCCCGCTCGCCGGCTCTGCGGATTCCTCACGGCATGTCCCTCAGTCGGAAATCCCTGTTTGCAACCAGACATCAAAAAGGCAGGCCATCAGCTGCTGTCGCTTGCCGCCCGCATCTCCTGCCTGCCACTTGACGAGCCAAGACCGACCAGACTGACGCAGCGCCGCCACCACACGCGCGGCGGAGGACTATTTCAGCCCGCGATTAACTTACGTACCTAACAAGCGCCCACCGAGAGCGAGACGATTGCCGAGACGCGAGTGCCGAAGCAGCCGCCCACCCGCCCACGAAACCGCTCGACATACGGCGATTGACGAGATCCTGCCGACACAGGGATAGGGGGCTTCCGAAACAGAACGCGACAAGCGCGCGCGATCGAACCGACGCATAGCGAGCGAACATCCCGCGCAAAAGAGAGAAATGCTGCGCAAAAAGGAGGCCTTTACGGTGGTGACGCCCATCCCCGGCTTTATCCCGCGGCAGCTCGCCATCGACATCCTTCACTCCCACAGCGAGGTCATCACGCTCAACCCGCTGGTACTCGAGCACCGGCCCATCTCGGCGCCGCGCAATGCCGCCGCCGACGAGTACTACAGCACATGGTACGAGATCGTCGAGCGCATCCAGTATGTCCCCGGCGTGGGCAAGGCCGGGTCCGGCAAGATCTCGTTCAACGGCTGCTTCCACGACATGCCGTGGGGCCTGCAGACGCACATCTACGCGCCCATGAACATCGACCTGCGCCACAAGTATCGCATAGGTGGTAACCAGCCCGGCGTCGAGCCGCCCGAGACGCGCGAGATCGGCCTCGAGGCCTTGGGTGCTCCCGCCGACGGCCTGTACCTGCGCGAAGATATCGAGATCAAGTGCAACATTGCCATGGTCAGCTTCGTCAAGTCTCAGCTCAAGTCGGCCAGCAAGGACATGGTCCAGCGCATCATCAAGAAGGCTGAGTTGCTTGACGCCGGCGTCCTGCGGGCCATGGTCGAGGACGGAAAGCTCAAGACGTACAACCCCAACGACCGCTCGAGGCTGATTCCCAGCCCCGGCATACCGCCGGACGCCAGCCCCGGCGCCGGACCGGCCAGTCCTCGCGTCACATCACAATACTACCAGCCCGGTCTCCCGTCGCCGACCTCCGGCAGCATACGCCCCGAAAGCTCCCACCAGCCGTATCAGCTCCCGCAGAGTCCATACGCGCAAACCCACGGACCGTATCAGGCGCCGCCGATCCCGCCCAAAGAGCAGATTGTCCCCGTCGAGCTGCCCGGGGATGCGCATCACCTGCCGGTCCAAGGCGGTGGGCAGCGCACGTCGTACCCGTACGGTGGCTCTATCACGTCTTCAGACCCGCGGTGGTCTCAGGGCCAGCCCAGCCCGTCGTTGACGGACCCTCACAGGACGAGCCTCAGCTCCATGGCCAGCGGTGGGCACCCGTCGCCCGGATTCCCGCGTCAAGGGTACCCGTCAGAGCTGGCGGCGCATCACGAGACGCGGGAGGAGCATGGGCGCCAGTGAAGTCGATGACGGAGAGGCGTCTCTGGTAGCGCAAGCGAAGATTGATCTGGATGCAAAAGATACCCGTTAGCGGCTGGCAAGGAACTACTGGGCCCGGAGGGCAAATGGCGTTTGTTTGATACATGCACTGGCCGTGACCAAAACGAGATCGGATTTGCCAATGATACAAACACATACATTATTAGCATTGGCCTTCTACTGATGCATCGTGAATCCAAAGCATGCACGATTCAGTCCGACCAGTCGGCCGACTATGGTCCTTGGGGTGAATGCATGTTGTAACGCAGCCACGGGGGCAACATGAAGACGCATGCGACGCAGCCCTTCGGTAATGCCGGCGGTCCAACGCTCATTCGTTGCGCAATCGGGTCTCGACCGGCTGCTGCTCAGCAGCTCGCGAACGGCTGTCCAATCGCCGTGTACGTCTCCCTCAGCCCTACGTCCTGGACGTCTGATGGCGAGGTCCCTTCCCCTCATACCCCATTTCCACATGCACACCATCTGTCCGAAGGCTCAGGATGTTGCAGCTCTTGCTGGATGACTGACCCGACACAGGTCAGATTATCTCGACTCTTACTTCCTTGGGCCAAGCGCGCTTTTGTGTGCGGTCTCTCTCAGAGTCGTCCACACTCCGCTTGGCGGTCGCCGTTCGAGCATGGGCTCCGGTCCACGCGAAATGGAACTGTTGCGTGTCCGCACCAGATTCTACACCAGAAAAACCATTGTGCTCTAGAAACAGCCTGGCGGATATAGCTAGGCACGAATTTTGGTGATCAAATTCACGGCCAGGGCGCGGCTGCTGCCTGCCGACACTTACCCCACTGAACAGGGAACGTGGTTAAATAGCAGTTGCGATCGGGGCGTTACTTGATTCAGTTCCATCCAGTCTTGCCCAGACTGCAGCACGTCGTCACTCATCACGGCGTCGCGTTTCTCACGTACCCGACCTAGTCACTCACAGGTTGTGGCTCCACTGTGCTGGCACGACCAACTGTCGAGTCAGACGCGACCGCCATCTGATGCCGACAATGCAGAGGCAGCAACTCTGAGCCTGTCTTCGTTTGTCACGCTTTATTATCATCGTATGACATTGATGGCGAGGCCAACATGGCGTCAGGACGCTCAGCAGCTGCACAAGCTTTCGCGGAAGACCGAATCCCGACGTATCGGATCGACCTCTCCCTCCCTCCGCGCGAGCGCTATGTCGAGCTGGCCACCGACTTTGCGCCGCGGATGAGGAGGATCACCCCGCTATTTGACACAGTCCTCGCATCATTTATACCGTGGTCATTCCTACGCTCCATTGTCAGGTTCTCGGCGTCTCTCCGTCTAAGGCGTGTTCACTCGCATGAGGAAACGCAAGAGTTGAAAGGAATCGCAAAAGCCAGCGGAGTGGACATGTATTTCCTCGTGGCGTTCAACCTGCTGCTCGACGCGCTATTGGGGTGCACGAGCGGCGGCGTACTGACCCGCCCGGAGGGAGACAAAGGGTCAGAACGATCTCGACAGGCGGGACGAAGAAGCCTGCGGCGAATGAACAGGATGATGCACTTTCGAACCCTGGATTGGGGAATGCCCGAGCTGAGAGATATCTTGGTCGTGCTGGAGTTTGTGAGGTCGGCCTCTCCCGAACCCGAGAAAGTCATCATGAGAACAGTCTCGTATGCTGGGTTCGTCGGCACACTCACCGGAGTGAGGTACGTTTCTCACAGGACACCAGAGGTTCGAGAGCTTACAATCTCAGGAAAAACCTGTCTGTTTCGCTCAACTTCCGCGCCAATCACCACTGCTCGACCTTGTCGCTTCGCATCCACCAGGCCCTCGTTCTCTTGGGCATACGGCCATCTGTATCCTCGATTCTGCGCCACGGCCTCCTCCACGCCGAGGAAGGGGACGCAGAAATTGACAATATGGCCAATACGATACGTCGCGCACGCGCCACGCCCTGCTATGTTATCCTGTGCTCTGGCCGGAAAACCGTCGTGCTGCAAAAGGACCTCTACGACGCAGAATACAGATCAGCTGATGATTTTATCGTGCACACGAATCACGATTTTCCGCCGACGGATCCCTCAGACGGGGCTTCTATCCAGAACCAGACAAACTTCATTTTAGGCATGGAGGGAGCGCTCGAAGAAAGCGAGGAGAGACAAGATTGCATGCAGAAGAAATGGACTGCTCTGGTCAGGAGGCGTGGAAGAAATGCAAAGCGGGAGGAGGGGCAGGAACCCGTCGCGGTTGACGAGCAGACGTTGAGATGGTGGGTGCAGTCGTATCCCATCATGAATGAGTGTACGCATTTTGGCTGTATTTTGGATCCGGGGACGGGTACGATCCGTTGGCTGGAGAGAGGCGTGGACGATCTCGACAATTGAGAATTGGGAATGAGATTGTCGCTCACGCCCTGACCTGCTGGCCATCGGGTCGGTTTTGCAGTCTCTGTTCCAGCCTTTCCGTGCCGTATAGCCCAGGTAGTCGAGGCATTTGACTGCCTTCTATCGCTAACTCAGGAATGTTGATATGATGCCCTTGAAGTGGTCGCGCATAGTTGCCCCTTTGCCCTGGCCATCACAGCGCTCCCCTGTTCCAGTAACGACGTGACTCAAAGCTCAGATGTTGTCTCTGCCAATCCTGGAAGCTGTGTGTATGCTCAATATGCCTGTATACGCTAATTTCTCACGCGCAGCACGCCAAGGACTAGTGGTATGCTTGGCCGTTTGATCGGGTGGTGCATAGGCGAATACCACTCCAGAGCAGCTGATCGTAGCGATTGCACCGCAAGCGAGCGAGTACTTCTTATGCTCCATCGAGGACACCGGGCAGAGCTTCACGCAACCTGCAAAGCAAACCCCATCAATTATGCAAGCAGCGCAAAGTCGCAATCACCTTTCCTGTGTCCTGGAGGGACTTGAAGCTCCTAGAGTCGATAGCTTCGTTTTTTGTGGCCCCGGTCCAGCGATTCACATCGACATGCTCCGCTTCGAAGCCAAGCTCGACAACGGTCGTCGCAGTCTAATAGGACCTTGCAGCGCCCTACCCCCAGAGCCGCGGCCCCTTCCAAGGTTCTCTGGGGGAGTATGTCGGCGCTGGCACCCGCTTTGGGGCATTAGACGCGGCAGCTGGCCATGGCAAGCAGGGTGGCAACCATGTTTTGCATCATGAGTAGCCCTATTAAGAAGCGCAAAGGCAAGCACGACGCGCTTTGCCGTTGTCGCTCCGCACGAACTGCTATACATCATGCCCGACAGTACATTCGCAGGCTTCGGCCTTTCGGTGGTCGGGCTGGGGACGCAGTACCCAGCCCACTCGCTCAGGGCCGCAGACGTAGATGCCTTGAGCAAGAGGTTCTATACAGACTCGCCCGCGTGAGTAGTCGCTCAGCCTGCCTTGCTGCTGCAATTCACGGGCTAACACATCTAATAGCATGGCAAAAGTCATGTCAATTAACCGGGCAGCTGGAATAGAGTCCCGCGCCAGCATCGCACCGCCCGAAGACCCCATGTACAACCAGGAGAACGCCCCTTCAATTGCAGACTTGCACAAGATCTTTATTCGCGAAGGCGTGCCCCTAGCTATCAGCGCAGCGAAAAAGGCCATCAAGGAGTCCGCGCTAGAGCTCGACCGCATCACGCACGTCGTATCAGCCACTTGCACCGACAGCGCCAACCCGGGCTTTGACCATTCCGTAGTCAAGGGTCTCGGCATCACCCACCAGGTCGAAAAGGTTCTGCTTCACGGCGTAGGCTGCAGCGGTGGGCTAGCGGCGCTCAGGACGGCGGCCAACCTCGCATTGGGCCACACGGCACGGGGCCTGCCGGCGAGGGTGCTCTGCGTGACGCTGGAGATCAACACGCCGATGGTGAGGAGCGAACTGGACAGCATACAGGAGTCGCAGCAAGTCAGAATCGCTGCGTGTCTGTTCTCGGACGCGGCGACGGCCGTGGTGCTGAGCAATGGCATCGGCGAACAGGCCGAGCCTGTCTACGAACTGCTGGGATGGGATCACAGGATCATCCCCGACACGGAAAGTGAGCTTGGCTTCGACGTTGATCCAGCTGGTGAGATCTGAGAAGAAGCCCTGTCTGGCATGCGACATGATGCTAACAAAACGCAGGTTGGAAAGCGGTCCTGACGCCGCGGGTTCCCCAAGTCACCGCAGCGGCAATCCTCCCGACTTTTGAGGACCTGCTGGCCGCTGTGCCTCCATTACCGCCACCATACACAGCTGCTACAGATTTCGACTGGGTTTTGCACCCTGGCGGCCCTGCAATCTTGGTCAACGCAGAGCGCGCCTTGGGCATCACTCGTCAACATCTACGGGCCAGCTACGACGTGTACGTCAACAGGGGCAATTCCGGCTCTGCGACGATATACAGCGTCTTGGACCGCCTGCGATGTATGGTCGCCGATACTAGCTCGGATAACGAGGGTCGGCGCGAGTACATCGTCGCGTGCGCGTTTGGCCCTGGCGTTGCGGTGGAGATGTGCATCCTGCGGCGCCGGGCACCTTGACCGTCAGGCGCGGAGATCGAGCAAGTTGCCCGGAGTCACGGATAAGGGTGTCGAGGGATGGCCGGCGTTTCCTAAAAGCAAATGTATAATGTAAATAGACTTGTCAAGGACGGTACTGATTAAGCACAACTGTCCACCGTCCGTTGCAGATGCTCGTGTCAAGAACCTGAACGGGCCTTGTTGCGCGTGTACGAAGTATTTGGATCCTGCCAGTGGCGACTGGACAGGTGGGAAACAGGCATTCGTGTTCAAGGGCCAAATCGCGGAGCCTCCCTAAGCCATACGAAACTGCGAATCCGGCACGGCCAGGACTGGAACCTCCGGGACCGGGAAACCCATCCGGGCCCGCCCCGACTCGGCGACCCAACCCCCGCCGGCCAGCCCACCGGCCGCCGAATTACAGCGCACCTCAACCACGATTGATGGCCCTGCTTGCTGCTACAATAGGAAAGCTCCGACCAGGTCAATTGGCAAGCTTTCAATCTCACAAGCTGTCCACAAGCTTACGCCGCGGCGATTAGAAATGCAGCCCAAAAAGGGCGACGGGTGTGCCCAGTGCTGGATGCATGGCGAGCTCCGTGGAGGGCTGGAGATGACCTCCGTGGAACATGGAGCGAACTTACACGTAAACGCCAACATAAATGAAAGTAACGCTGCACATAAGTTGTATCCTCTCGGCGCCCGAGCCATTCAATCAGATGATGCCATCACCTTCATCGTCTTTCCCGTGCCGCATAAAATAAATCACCGTACTGGGAATCGATCGCACGACTCGCCGCCATGGCCGCCCCTATCCGCGTCGCCATCATCGGCCTCTCCGCCTCCGCCATCACCTCCTGGGCCAGCACCGCGCACCTGCCCTACCTGCTCTCCCCGCGCGGCCGCACGCGCTACACCATCGTCGCGCTCTGCAACTCGAGCGTCGATGCCGCCCGCGCCGCCATCCGCGCCTTCGACCTGCCCCCCGAGCCCGCCACCCGCGCGTACGGCGACCCGGAGAGCCTCGCCGCCGACCCGGACGTGGACCTCGTCGTGTGCTGCACGCGCGTCGACGTGCACTACCGCACGATCCTGCCGAGCGTGAGGGCCGGCAAGCACGTCTTTGTGGAGTGGCCGCTCGCGCAGGATGAGGGGCGCGCGAGGGAGTTGGTGCAGGCGGCGAGGGAGGGAAGGGGGAGGACCCTCGTGGGCATGCAGGGACGGGTCGCGCCGCCGGTGGTGAAACTCCAGCAACTTATTGGTGAGGGCCGCATTGGAAAGGTGTTGAGCTCCGAGGTCAGGGCGTTTGGCGGCTCGCATGACCGTGAGAGGCTGGCGGTGGGATTAAAGTGCTTTACGGAACTCGACATCGGGGGCAACATTGTCACGATTGGCTTCGGCCACTGTAAGTGCCTCCGCGTCTCTCAGTCTCTTGTCTCACCGCCGTACACGAGCGCACAGAGCTGACCACCCGGATGCAGTATTCGATCAGATCCAGCACGTGCTCGGCGACATTCAAGGTCTCCAAAGCCGCCTCCAGCTCCAGCGCCCAGACGTCGTGCTCATCGACCCATCCACCACCAAGGCCGTCGAGACGACGCGCTCCGACGTCCCCGACCTGGTAATCGCGACCGGAACGCTCCCGGCCACGGCCACGACGCAGCAAGGCGCCAACATCGTTATTTCCTACCGTCGCGGACAGCCATTCCCCAATTCACCGGGCCTGGTCTGGACTATCAACGGCGAAAAGGGCGAGGTGCGGCTCACGGCCATGGGTGGGCCGACACTGCAGTCGTCGGCTTACACCAAGCCCGTGACGATTGAGGTGCACGACTTTGCAAGCGACAGCGTTGAGAGCGTGCCGTGGGAGTGGGACGCGTGGCAGGAGGAGCTGCCAATTCCTGGTCGCAACATTGCGCGCCTTTACGAGAATTTTGCAGAAGGCAAGGACAACGCGACGACGCCGTCTGCCGAGGACGCCTTGAAGAGACATGTGCAGCTGGGTGAGATTCTGGAGGCATGGACGCCACCGCATTGATGGGTTCGTCATGGCGCGACATATGATCAAGGTGTTGAAGGATTATTATAGGAATTAGGAATCAACAATGCGCTGCGTTTATCTGCCGTATACTCTTTTCCGTCTTACACCTTGTTGCCGAGAAAGATGATGCTGTCGCCGTTCGGCCCGTTGCATGGACAAGGCCTCGCCTTGCCATTGACACCCTTGTCCTGGCACATGCACTGAAGAGTGGCCTGATCCTGTGCGCCGCCGCAGCTTGACGGCTCCCACAACCGGAGAGACTTGCCGCAGTGTGCCGGCGTCTGCGCGGCTCCCTTTTTGCTGTCCGGCCTACCGCCAGGGATGAGCTTGCCGAGCAGGCCCCATCGCGAGGCGGCATTTCGCCTGTCGAAGCTCGCCGAGCCGTGGTTGCCAGAGCACGTCGACGACTTGCCCAGCCTGAAGCCCTCGCCGCAGAAGACGCTTTTCGGCGTCGTCGCCCCGTTGTTGTCCTTGCTGGGGGGCTCGCGGAGCAGGTCGCCGATGAGACCTCGTGCCGCCACACCGTGTTGCTGTTGCTCCTCGTCGCTGTTGCATGAACACGGCTCTACCTGGCCGTCTGTCCTGCCGTTGGTGCACAAGCAGTGGAAGAGTTGAGCGTCTGGAGGAGCACAGGCACAGGGCTTGCCACTATCCATGCATTCTTTGCAGTCCAACGTGGTGAAGTCGATGTGTAGGCGCTGAAGCGGGGAGGTGTCCGCGCAGGTGCAGGAGCCGTCGCTGCTGTCCTGGCAGTTGCAGTCCCGGACGACGAGGCCAAGCTGGCCGAGCGTTAGCGCTGCGATTGAGTCTCCTCGAATTGATCATTGGGTTTCCCGTACCGTGCCGGGCTCGTGAAAGGGCACCGCGGCAGCCAAGACTGCCATCAACAGCGTGTAAGCCAGGGCGACGATAGATCGCATGGTGACTGCTTGGCGCGACGCGCGACGGGTTCGCGATGGAGAAGATCGACAGGAAAAGACTGGAGAAAGTTCAACGGCCGTCCGGGGTCTGGCGGCCCTCTTGAGAAATCCCACAGTCGACTACTACCTGAGGAGGCCGGCCGGGGGGCTGGTGAGGCAGGCGCGTGGCACGCGGCGATGATAGGAATGTGTTTGATGTCTCACAGGTGGTCGTTGGCGAGGACTGGAGGCAGAGGGGCGAAGGGTTAGGGATAGAGGGCTTGGTGGTGATGGAAGTGACAAAGTGGGCGAGGCTGTGGTGAATCACGGCAAGCTGCTACCGCCATCACGCATTGCCATCAGCTCTTTTGATCCGATGTTGGCGGTAAAGGAAGGAGCGAGTGAGGATATCGGCGTTCCGGCAGGTCCAGCCCAGCCGGATGCCATGATGGTCTCCCATTGCGTCAATGTACATACTAAAGGTCAAGTTCTGGGTTGACCTCGACGCAAATGACCAAGCCATGTCACGATGGTACGATGAAACTGGGATGATGTTAATAATTGCAGCATGCAATACCAGTGTATTCCTCCGTCAACAGAAGGACGGGTGTAAATGCTTTGCAGAGGGATGGCATGAATGGATCCAGGGTAGGCCAGGTCGGTTGCTCTCACAGCGAAAGACGGACATTACGACACCTCGCGAATGCCATTGATGATGCCTCCTTCTTTAGACGGGTGCATAGATGGACGTATCAAATGGGGCGTGGCTCGGGCGCCTCATTAATGTGCTGGTAGTCACTTTGCTTGCGCCGACTAAAGACGTCGCGAGCTCACAAGGGCTGGGTGCCAACTCCACGTGAAGCATCTGACGGCAGCATTGGCTCCGAAGAAACACGTGCTCACCGCATCAATTAGACGAAGCGGAAAACCATCCACCAGGCGGACACGCGAACGGATTGATTGCACTACGATTGAGCGGCAGATGGGCGCCTGCAAAGGCGCGGCTGTGACGGCGACGGCCGTCGAAGAGCCAACAAAGCGGCTCTGGGACGCGGCAGACTGGTCACACTCCACGCTTCAGCGGTCGTCACAACTCGCCAAGCTGTTGGACAGGGCGTGTTCTGGATCGCAGGCCAGACTTCGTATTGCGCCATCTGCACAGTTCAGCTTCGCGCGACTCGAGGCTCTCGGTCAGCCGCATCGGCCTCGTTGCAGGTCTCGCTGCAGCCAACAATAAAGTCCCCAGCGGTCAGTTTTGGTGTTGAATGGCGCGTTCTGTTGGAACTTTGGCAGTGCGTGGTCATCACGTGCACCGCCTTCCTGTTTGGTCACTCCAGAAGCTGGCGGCGGTGGGCAGAGGGCACAGGACCAATGGAGGACGTACCGACCGAAGCCCGCCTGTTGGACCCTGGAGTGGATGCCTGAGAGCTGTCGAGATGGCTGCATGACACGGTGACGGATTTTCTGCCACGATTGACCGCGCTCAATCAACGTTCCTCGACGCCGGGGCCCGACACGGCGCAGACGGAGCGAAGCGACTCGGCACTCATTGCTGCACGGGGCAATCAATTCACACAGCGCGATCATCGACAAGCCCGGAGCAGCAATCTTGAAGCCAATTGGCGTTGAGACGCGTGCTCGCGTGCCGCGTCTGCGCGACGCCATCCCATCCATCAGCCCCTGGAGCGTCACCGTCCCTGACTCCCTGGCCGCATAGCCGGAGCCTTCGGTCGGACTCTGGTGCATCTCCTGTCGCGCACGACCTTGGCCTGCTCCCCAGACTCTCACATCGTCGGCCGGTCTCATCATGCACCCTCCGCCTCGCAGCCTGGCGTCGCCCGCGCGGTGCCTGCTGCAGCGGTGCCAGTCGCGGTCGCCATCAATTCCTGCGGCTTTTCGCCCGGAGCGATGCGCGGCGGCGCATTCCAGCTTCTGCACCAGCACAGCCAGCAGCGCCCAGCACGTCCAGGGGACCAACCGCAGCCCCTGGGCCAACCACCGAGACACCTGCACCACCACCGCCGGCTCCACCGCGGCCGCCTCCAGTTTAGGCAGGCTGTCGCTGCCGCGGCCGCTCCGGCACCCGCAGGCCGGCTGGAGCTCGAGCTGGAGCTTGACGGCGGACCTCACCTTGGGCCCGCGCAAGCCGCTGTAAGCCACCCGCTGCCGTTCCAGCTATGGACGGTGCCCCTCATCGCCGTCAACCCCTCCCCCACCTCGTGCTCCATCAGTCCACGTCCTCCTCAAACACCTTCTGCTTCCAGCTACCGTTACGTGCCCTCCTCGTCCACAGCTCGGCTGACACGTCTCGACTTCTAGGGCATCTCATAAAAGATTTGCCTCGACCGTGTCCGCGGCCTCGAACCCCTCCCTGACACCTCCTCACACCGGCTCCCTCCCATTCGCCTCCGCGTCCTCCTCCGCCCTTCGACGTCTCCGACCGTCCAATCGCCCCGGCACCAGCCTCCATTCGGTGCGCCATTGCTCGTTCCGCAGACACGCCATGTGCAAGCTACACGCCGATGCCGACGTCGCGGGCGGCGGCGGCGCTGCCCCGGGGAGCACCCACGGCCGCGAGCTGCTCCCGGCCAACGTCATCCCTCGACACTACGACCTGACCCTCGAGCCCAACTTTGAGAAGCTCACCTACGAGGGCACCGTCGTCATCGACGTCGACGTCGTCGAGGACTCGTCGTCCATCGCCGTCAACACCCTCGAGCTCGATATCCACAGCGCCAAGGTCTCTGCCGGTGGCCAGACCGTCAGCTCCTCGCCCAAGGTCTCGTACAATGAGGACACGCAGACCAGCACCTTTGGCTTCGACGGCTCTCTGGCCAAGGGAACCAAGGCTCAGCTCGAGATTACCTTTACCGGTCAGCTCAACGACAAGATGGCCGGCTTCTACCGCTCCACCTACAAGCGCGACGACGGCTCCGAGGGCATCCTGGCCACCACCCAGATGGAGGCCACCGACGCCCGCCGCGCCTTCCCCTGCTTCGATGAGCCCTCCCTCAAGGCCAAGTTCACCGTCACCCTGATTGCCGACAAGGCCCTGACCTGCCTGAGCAACATGGACGTCGCCTCCGAGTCGGAGGTGCAGTCCAAGATCTCGGGCGGCGCCAAAAAGGCCGTCCGCTTTAACACGTCGCCGCTCATGTCCACCTACCTGCTGGCCTTCATCGTGGGTGAGCTCAACTATGTCGAGTCGCTCGACTTCCGCGTGCCCGTCCGCGTCTACGCTCCTCCCGGCCAGGACATTGAGCACGGCCGCTTCGCCCTCGACCTTGCCGTCCGCACCCTCAAGTTCTACGAAAAGGTCTTTGGCATCGACTTTCCCCTGCCCAAGATGGACCAGGTCGCCATTCCCGACTTTGCCGCTGGCGCCATGGAGAACTGGGGCCTCATCACTTATCGTGTTGTCGACCTCTTGCTCGACGAAAAGACCAGCGGCGCCGCAACCAAGGAGCGCCTCGCCGAGGTGGTGCAGCACGAGCTCGCCCACCAGTGGTTCGGCAACCTCGTCACCATGGACTGGTGGGAGGGTCTCTGGCTCAACGAGGGCTTTGCCACCTGGGCCTCTTGGGTATGTTTCTTTACCGCGACTGTCTCGCTGCTGCAAAGCGCTAACCGTTTGATCGCAGTATTCGTCCAATGCCTTCTTCCCCGAGTGGAAGGTGTGGGAGACGTACGTGACCGACAACCTGCAGTCCGCCCTCGGCCTCGACTCTCTCCGAAGCAGCCACCCGATCGAGGTGCCCGTCAAGCGCGCCGACGAGATCAACCAAATCTTTGATGCCATTTCCTACTCCAAGGGCTCGTGCATCCTGCGCATGATCTCGACGCACATTGGCGAGGACACGTTCCTCGAGGGCGTGCGCCAGTACCTCAAGAAGCACGCCTACGGCAACACGCAGACGGGCGACCTCTGGGACGCGCTGAGCGCTGCCAGCGGCCAGCCCATCCACGACATTATGAGCACCTGGACCAAGAACGTCGGCTACCCGGTCATTGCCGTGACGGAAAAGGACGAGCCCGGCACCATTCACGTCAAGCAGAACCGCTTCCTGCGCACGGGCGACGTCAAGCCCGAGGAGGACAAGGTCCTGTACCCCGTCTTCCTCAGCGTGCGCACCAAGGACGGCGTCGATAAGTCGCTGGCCCTCAACGAGCGCGAGAAGGACTTTAAGCTGTCCGACGGCGACTTCTTCAAGGTCAACGCCAACCACACTGGCATCTACCGGACGTCGTACACGCCAGACCGCCTGGAGAAGCTCGGCAAGGCTGCCAAGGACGGCCTCCTGACGGTCGAGGATCGGGCGGGCATGATTGCGGATGCGGGCGCCCTGGCTGCCTCGGGCTACCAGAAGACGTCTGGCGTTCTGAGCCTGCTCAAGGGCTTCGACTCGGAGTCGGAGTTTGTGGTTTGGAACGAAATCATCAGCCGCCTGGGCGCCGTGGATTCTGCGTGGATCTTCGAGGACCCGGCCGTCAAGAACGGCCTGGAGGCGTTCCTTCGGGACCTGGTGGCGCCCAAGGCGCACCAGCTGGGGTGGCAGTTCTCCGACAGCGACGGGCACGTTGAGCAGCAGTTCAAGGCCATGATGTTTGGCAGCGCGGGCCTGGCGGGCGACGAGAAGATTGTGGCGGCGGCCAAGGAGATGTTTGCCAAGTTTGTGGCGGGCGACAGGTCGGCAGTGCACCCCAACATTCGCCGGAGCGTGATGGCGATTGCGCTCAAGTACGGCGGCAAGGAAGAGGTACGTTTGACTCGAAGTGCGTGGAGCGGTGGACGAAGTGGCTAACAGTGGCGACAGTACGAGCACGTGCTCAACTACTACCGATCGTCGACGAGCAGCGACGAGCGCAACACGTGCCTGCGGGTGCTCGGACGGGCCAAGGACCCGGAGCTGATCAAGCGGACGCTGGGGCTGCTGTTTGGCAGCGAGGTCAAGGACCAGGACGTGTACATGCCGGTGAGCGGGCTGCGGACGCACGCCGAGGGCATCGAGGCGCTGTTTGCGTACATGGAGGAGAACTGGGAGCTCGTGTACAAGCGGCTGCCGCCGGGTCTGACGATGCTGGGCAGCATGGTGATGATCTTCACGTCGGGCTTCACCAAGAAGGAGCAGCTGGCGAAGGTGGACAAGTTCTTTGAGGGCAAGAACACCAACGGCTTCAACCAGTCGCTGGAGCAGAGCAAGGACGCGGTGCGGTCCAAGATTTCGTGGCTGGAGCGCGACCGCGAGGACGTGGCGGCGTGGCTCAAGGCCAACGGGTACGCCTAGATGGTGGGGGAGTGTCAATGGCTAACTACGCCTAGATGAGAGAAGGTCAATCAATACACGGACAGACGTTGGAAGAGTCGATGTATCGTCGCCGTAAACGCGCGACGATCGCGATGACTGGGGCCAATTGACCAATGCTGACAAAAGACGGTGGACGCGCAGGCTCACAATGATTCTTCAGCATTGCGTACGTGCCATGCTTGCCTGCTCGCGCGGACATTCTGGAGTTTAGATGCCTTGATGCCTCGTCTCCGTCGTCGTCGTCGCGCTTTGGCGCAAAACGCGAGCCTAGTGCTCCAGAGTTGTTATGGATGTCGTCGACTCAGGACGAAGAGCATGATTCAGCAGCCATCTTCGGAGGTGCTGCGGGGTCCGAGGCCCGACACCGCCAGCCCGCCTGCTTGTCACCCGCCCCCACGAATTTGGCGCGGGGGGTACAGCTGCCCAGGCGCATTACTAACCGGCCTGGCGCTGCCTGGGGGACTATGGCGGGGACGGCGGGCCGCTGCTCGGGCTGCATTGGGGGCCGAGAGGGAACCCGCATGGAACCCTTTGGTCACAGATCAACGACTGGCTCGCTAGGTACGTATGGCTCCATGTCTCGTCGTCTATTTTGCCGCGAGATTCACTCAGCATGGAAGCGACGGGAGCTTAATAATGGATTACTAGTGGCAGGTTGGCAGCGGAGGCTCAACCAGGATGGACAGGCGCATCGATGCAGGTCAGATTTCGCGGCTCGGCGCTATCCCGACGCCACGCGCGTTCCCTTTGAGCTTAGGCGAGCCGCAAACGTGCCCTACCACGCCTACGTAGCTGTGACAGAATGGTCCTGCGGGCCAAGAGCTGCGGAGGGACGCTCAGTGAGTGGTGGAACTAGGAGCTCGTTGATGAGCTGCGTCCGTCCGTGGACTGTGTGGACAGACGGCCCTACGAGGCGTGGCTAGACGCGCGACCAAGGCCGGCCGGCGCGGATGGACGAGGGGCAGGCAGGTGGAGGGGGAGGGGTTGGGCAGAGGAGAGACAATGAGGAGGAGCTCGAGTATATAAACGTCGAGGGTGCAGCCGCCTTGATTGCGATTGAGGCTTCATTGCATCGCATCGCATTCGCATCCTCACACTCGAGACTCAGGAGCCCATCCTCGCGAGCTTCACCAACTTGACAAGCCATCACCACCACCACTACCACGATCACCAACGCAATTCCACCTCCACCCCGCCACAGCACCAGCTGTCAACCAAAACACCAACACATCTGAGCACTACACGCAAGAGGACAAAAAGCCCACCATGTCCAAGATCCTCACCGTCTTCGGCGCCACGGGCAACCAGGGCGGCTCCGTCATCCGCGCCATCCTCGCCGACCCGACCCTCTCGCGCGAGTTCCGCATCCGCGGCGTCACGCGCGACTCGTCCAAGCCGTCGGCGCAGGCCCTCGCCGCCAAGGGCGTCGAGCTCGTGCAGGCCGACATGTCGAGCGTGCAGGGCGCCGCGCCCGCCGTGCAGGGCGCCCACACCGTCTTCCTCGTCACCAACTTCTGGGAGAGCATGAGCGCCGACGTCGAGGTCTCGCAGGGCCGGGCCGTCGCCGACGCGAGCAAGCAAGCCGGCGTCAAGCACATCGTCTTCTCGGCCCTCATCAACACGAGCGAGGCCAGCGGCGGGCGGCTCTCCCACATCAGCCACTTTGACGGCAAGGCCCGCATCGAGGAGTACATCCGCAAGAGCAGCGGCGTGCCCATCACGTCGGTCCTGCCGGGCTTCTTCATGAGCAACCTGCTCACGCAGATTCGCAAGGGCGACGACGGCGCGTATGCGTGGACCCTGCCCGAGGGCGTGTCCGCCGACGGCGGCAAGGTGCCGCTGTTTGACGTGGCTGACGATATGGGTAAGTCACCTCTTCCCCCGGTCCCATCCTGACAACGCCTTTCATTGAGCAATTCAACATGGGCGATCAATGGCCGGCTGCGCGCGTGTCGGAGGAGCTAGACGCTGACATTCCCGCCAGGCAAGTTCGTCAAGGCCGCCATCAAAAACTTCCCCTCCTTCGCCGGCAAGCGCATCTACGCCGCCACCGACTACTACTCGCCGCAGCGCATCGTCTCGGAGCTGGCCGCCGTCTGCGGCGGCAGCGACGCCGCCGCCTCGGCCGCCGCGCGCGTCCAGAACGTGCCCCAGGACGTCTTCAAGTCCTTCCTCCCGCCCGCCGTCGCCCAGGAGATGCTCGAGAACATGCTCCTGCTCGAGGACCCGGGCTACTACGGCGGCGCCGACCTGTCCGAGAGCCTGGCCCTGCTCGAGGAGAAGCCCACGACGTGGCGCGACTTTGTGGCCAAGAACAAGGACAAGTTTGCGTAGGGGATGTACGCCAACCAAAAATTGTTAAAAGAAAAATGAAAATAAAGAGATCTCCCGGTGGCTGTGAGAGAAAAATGAGCATACGACTGCTAGTGGTGAGGATTGAGGAAGCCCGCCTTGGGTCCGAACTAATGGTAGTGAAAGAAATGAAGCTTGGAATCGCTTGTGCCGTTCATGCATGTGCTCTTGAAGTGTCAGCCGTCTTGTCTTGTCTTACTTCTCAGTCATCGGAACCCTTAATCGCCTCTTGATCAATTCCGAGGTGTGAACGGTGAACGGCCGTTGCGGGCAACACACCTGCACCCTCCGCACTCCTAGTTGAAGTCGCCGTCGCCACCCAACTGTGACTTTTGCTCTGAGCTGCGCGCTTACGATACGAGCCGAAAAGGCCAAGGGCGACGCCCGGTGCAATTGCCGAAGCCGACCCGGATGTCCGTCTCCGGAACAGCAGCTCTTCTCGAACGTCCAGGCAAACAGCTCTAGCTGCGTGTTGGCTGTAGACGACGCCGTGGCGTTCATGCACCATGCATGTTGGTTCCTGCATAGTACCGACGGTCTAACGCTCCGTTGCTGCTCGGTCAAAGATATCGGGATTGGTACAGTATGTATTAGGGTGTAAAATTAGGTGCCTATAGGCACCCGTAGGTACCTACGATATTTTTAGGTGCCTATTTAGACCTAGCTACCTAGGGCATCTTTTCGTAGGTATCTTTAGGTACCTATAAAATAAGACGGGTATCTTTAGGTACTTAAGTAAGAACTATTTCTTATTATTCCTTAGCTATAATATCCGCTACGTTATATTACGTTATAACCCGAGTTATATCTTACGATTATTTAGCTACGTAAATATAATAAGTAATTATATTAATTACTACCGTAATTAAGCCCCTTATTAATTAAGAAGGCGCTTCTTACCCTTACCTTTATTATACCTCGTAATTAAACCTCGATAGCCTATTTTAATATTACGCGCTATCTCGCGCCTTTATATAGCCTCGCGCTTATATTAAGTAGTTATTACCTTCTCTTCCTCGGTTAAGGCTATATATCCTAGCTATTAAGCCTCTTAGGTATCTAAGCTAAGAACTAGAAAGTAATTAATATAATTAATTAATATAAATATAGAAAGAAGTAATATATTAAAAGCGCCTTTTAAGATAAACTTAATGCTTTAGTCCTAAAAAATATTTAAGATATTATATAAGCATTAAATATCCTTTTATATAAATATAACGCGCTTTATATAAAGAGAGAGTAAGTTTAACGCTAAAAAATAATTAATATAAACGATTATTATAATAGGTTTAAGATATATTAATAAATATCTAAGTAATAATATATTTAGCTACTTCTTAGATATATAATAAAGCGTCCTATCTAAAATATACCTTAAGTATATAGTTATAGGCAATTTCTTTAATAAAGTAAGTAAAAGACGCATAAAAGATAATATAGTTTATCGACTTTTAGTAAAAGTAGATCTTTTATAATATAATAGTTTTGCCTTTTAGTAATATAGTAATTATTTATAATAATTAATACTTATTGCTAGGCTTTTAGCGACGTTTTTTTTACTTTAGGATATATAGGACTTACTTACCTAGAGTTTTATAAGGCGCTTTTATAGTAATCTTTCTTGCCTATTTAATAAATATCGCTTAAAAAAGCTATTAAGTATTAATATAATTTATTAATATAAATAAATAGAAAATAGTTTATTTATAGAAAGTAAGTATAAAATATAATAATAGTAATATTAAGTAAGTATATAAAGGTTAGTAAGGGAAGGAGAAAAAATAATATAGTATAAAATATAGTTAGAGATTTATTATAGGCTAATTCTAGCTTAGTTAATAAGTATACGCTATTTTAGTAGCTAGGTAAGGTAGGTCTTTATACCTACCTTATTATATATTAACCTTATTTCTCTTAACTTCTTCCTTTTACTAACCTTATCTTTATAGCGATATATTATATATTATAATATTACGCTCTAAAGGTATATATTCTATATATTTAAAGTAATTATTTATATTAATTAGCTTAATTCTAGCCCTTTTCGTCTTTTTTAATATCTCTTTTATTACCTTATTTAGCTCTAAGTTACGTATAATATAGAGAGCGATTAGCTTAAGCATAGATAAGGTATATAAATATTTTATATACTTTTAGGCGAATATATTAATTATTTATAATAATTAAGTTACTTATTTAATATAGGTAAAGAAAAGCATAAAGCGGAATCTAAGCTCTCTTAGAATCTATATACTAAATATATTAAAGACTACTATAATAATTTACCCTTTATTAAGCGAGAATAAGAGAATAGGTAGAATACTATAAAGGTAAAGAAGTATTATAAGTTAAAGAAGCTAGAAGAATAAGATATATATAAGAATACCTCTCTAGCTATATAAATAGCCTTAAAGGAGTAATACGCTAGAGAGATTAAGGTATAGTAATAAGTTCCCTTTTTAAATATACTAATTATTTATATTAATTACTTATTAATACCGAGATATAGCGCTACCTTAAGTAAAGCTAGAATATAATTATTATTAAGGTAGAGCTTATAGAGGATAATAATAACCTAGACTTTAAGGATATAGATAATACCGATATTAAGTATAATAATGCTATTTTAAATAATAAGCTTAATTAAGATAATAAAGCTTTTATTAATACTATTATAAAGGACGATATAATATCTTTAATAGCTTAAAAGATTAAGGTATATCTAACTTTAAGTAAAAGTCGATTTTTATTAACTTTTCTATAGTAAGATAAGTAACTTATATTCTATAACGTTTATTATATTCTTTTAACGTAAATCGAGACGATATTTATAAAAATTTATCGTTTCTAAGTCTAGCTATCTACTTATCGAAAGGTAGCCTTTAAATTAACATAAGTATTAACCTTTCTCGTACTTTATATATTATTAAATAGACTTTAGTACTAAGATACTATTTATATTAAACGTATTAATAATTTTCTTACTAGCTAAGCTTTTAATTTAGCGCGTATTAATAAAGTTAATATATTACTTTACTTATTATTATTTTTCGCCTTTTTCGAGGTATAATTAACAGTAAGTTCCCCTTAATTATAGTAATTATTTATATTAATTACTATTAATATCTATTAAGGTATCTTATATAAGACGAAATATGCCTACCCTCTTTTTATCTAGAGCTAGTAAAAGGCCTTCTAGAAGCTATCTAAAATAGCTATAATCTATAATTTATATAACTAGAGTTATTTCTATATAAATAACCTAGAATAAAATTATATATAAGAGAATCTCTTAGGCCTTATTTATCTATAAGATAGTATCTTTAATAAGTAGATCGATAAGATTATTAAGTACTTTAATAAGCTTACTTTTAGTATAGAGGATATAAAATATTAAGTCTTTAATAACTAATTTCGCTTATAGCCTATAAAGGGTAAGATTTTAATAAATATTAATTATATTCTAAACTTTAAGTAGTAAATAGTTAGAATATAGCTATTATTAATTATAGTAGTTATTTTTAGTAATTAATTACTATCTCTAAAAAATACTATATAAAAAAACCTATCTATAATTTTTTTAGAAAAAAAAAGGTAATTATAATAAAGATATTTATATTTTATATATAAGTATTAAAAGTTATATAATTTAATAGTTTTATAATTATATATTAATAGTTTTTTTTTTTAAAAAAAACTATAGAATAAGAGAATTTTTTTAATAACTATTTATATTAATTAGCGCTAGATATATATATATATATATATTTATATAATTATATTTTAATAGAAATTAATATATCTAAGGTAGTATTTCTAAAGTATTATTTTACGATAAATTTTCTTAAAGTATTATTATATAAGGCTAGCTCTAATAAAAATCTAATGATATTTTCTTAGCTTTATATTGCTATACTTTCTTTTATAGTTATATAATAAACTAATATAATATAATATAACTTTATTTTTAAGCTTATACGTTATTATTATTAATAAATTAGCTTAAAAGGGGTTTAATTAGATTTATATTAATTAATTTTATTTATTTTAATACTCTCTTATTTACTTACTATAAGATAGACTCCGATATATTTAATATTAATTAATTACTATCCCTACCGCTATAGCTACTTAAGTAAACTAAATAGGGGCTTAAGACTATCTTTAGAATCGCTTATTTATTATTTAATATTAAGAATATAGCTTAATAAATAAAGTTCCTTACTTAATAGAAGTCGATACTTTAGTTTCGAAGTAAGCTTAATCGATTTATTCTATTAGCTATATTAAAGATATCCTCTCTTATAATAAGCCTTCTTAGAATTTTTATTATAACCTACCGAGCCTAGATATAAAAAGCCTTTTATTAAAGCATTAAGGAAGATAGTACGCTAAGGGTTATTTATTTATATTATTAAGTTAAGTTTATATACCTTAATAAATTTAATAAGACTTCTATAATAATAAAGTATTAAAAAAGTATCTTTTATTAAAGCCTTACCTTAAATTAATAAGGGTTATATTCTTAAGTCTCTTATTAAATAAGTTAATAACTTATTATATTAATTATTTATATTAATTACCTTATAGGTAGGTATTATAGATTAATATAATAAGGTCCGTAACTTACTTATAGCTTTTTTTACGAAGACTTATTTAGCTATAAATATAGTTTCTAACCTAGCTTTTATCAACTTTCTTAAGTTTATCTATTTAATTATCTTAATCTTAATTACCTTAACTATAGCTAAATATCTTTATATTAGCGCTTTATATATACGCTAAAGTATCCTTAAATAAATAGTATTAAGCTTATAGATTTCTTTAATAATTAATAACTAGATAAGAAATATATAGTCTTAAACGATCTTTAATATATTAAGCTACTTCCTCAATAAAAACTAGAGGCTATATATCATTACTTTAAGTATAGTTAATATCTCGAAAGATACTTTAGCTAAAAAGTAAAACTAAGAGATTATCCGCTACCTTAACGCTAAAGAATACTAACTATATAAGCTAATAAAAGCCTTTAGTTTTATTATTATAGATAATAGTTTTTATATTAATTCGGAGCGCTTAAAGAGGTATATAAAATAATAAGACTTAAAATAGCCTTATAGATAAAAGATTCCCTTTATTTAATATATTATATATATTCTTAATCTTATTACTAACGAGATTTTAAATATAGATAAGCTTATTATTATTAAGAAGTCTTAATAATATTAAGACGAGATAACTAACGATAATATTAAAGGTATTACTATAAATAACGATATAATTAAAGCTAAGCTAGAGCGTTTTATTAAAAGGATACCTAAGATAATAGAAAATCGCCTCCTATTAGTTATAATTCTTAAAGTATATATTTATAATAATTATTTTTAATAATTACTTATATACCTATAGATCTAGAACCTAGCTATATATATATCTTAAAGTAATAAGTTAAGCGTAATATTTATAGATATATAATAAGAGTTATACTTAATATATCCCCTATTACGTTTAATACGTAATATTATTACTTATTAAAACTCAATAATATTAATACTTTTATAAGTATATAAATTACGTAAAGTAATTAATAAATTTATTATAGTAACCTTATTTAAAAGTAAAGAACTTATTATAGAAGACTAGACTTAAGTAAGCTTCTTTATTAATATTAAGGTAATCTTTCTTTAGTTAATTAATTATATTAATCGCTATAAAGGTCTAACTTTACTTAATTCTTAGCGTATCTTACGATTTATTTTTATCTACTTAAGGATCTTAGAAAATAGCCTATAAGGCTATATTTAAGTATTTAATATTAGCGGGAAGAGAACTTAATATAACGTCCTCTAGATTATAATTAATAAAGCTCGATAAAAGGCTAATAAATATAGTAAGTACTTTTATAAGGATAGAGCTATATATATTATTATATCTTTATTAATATTAATATTATCGGAATTTATTAACGATTACCGCTAGTTAAATATAGAGCCTTTATTTTATAAGTATAAGTCTAAAAAGGTTAGAAAAGAATATAAAGAGCTCTTTCTTATTAAATATATAAAGACCTATTATAGTCTTATTTAGCTATAAAGATAAGCTTAAGACTTACCCTTTAATAATTATCTTATAGTAATTTATATAAACCTATTAAAAGTCTATTAAGCCCCTTTTATAATAAGTATTTTTACTAATTAAATATAAAATATATAAAAAGTAAAGGAGCCTTAAGTAATTTACTAAGCCTTTTTCTTAAAGTAATACTATTTAAATAAAGACCTCTATAAATTCTAGCGCTAGCTTTCTAAAAAGCCGCTTTATAACGGCATTATAATAATAACTCGCGACTATCTCTATATTTAGCTAAGTATAGTCTCGATTAAGAGAGTATAGAGTATTTACTATAATATTAATAGTTATAAGCGCTATTATCTTTTTATTACTATACTTATAGACCGATTTAGTCTATATATCTATAGGTATATATTAAGCTAGAAAGATAGTCTCCTTAAAGACCGCTTATTTCTCTTTAAGGAGAAAGAAAATAAAGTTTAATAGCGCTAGCTCTATAAGCTATAAAAGGCCCTTTAATACTTATATATTATTAGCGATAAGAATAACCTTAATAAGTTCTATCTAGCTTATTTTAGTATAAATTAAGGTAACCTTACCTTTATAGCCCCCCTTTCTATTTATAATAATAATTTATATTAATTATACTTAAAGTAAGAGTCTTAGGCTATATAAGAATTATTAATATAAGAGTAGCTACTTAATAATACTCTAAGAGTAAGGTAGGATATATCAAGTTAAGTAAAGAGCTCTTAGCCTTCTAAATTACCCTAGCTATCCGCAATAATATAACTATCGACTATTTAGATAAGCCGTTATATACTTATATCTAAATCTAGAGCGTTTTCCTTATCGGTTCGATATATAATTAAACCCTTTAGTCTAATAATTAAAGTAAGCTATTTTAACTAGCTTATTCCTTATAGGAGGGTATTTAAATAATAGGCTATTTAGTTAATACTAAATATAGCTACCTATCTTTAAGAGGCTATAATAGCTTATAGTTCTATTAATAAGGATTATTAAATTTAGGATTATTATACTTATAGCTAAAAACGCTAGTATATAAAGGAGTAGCCTTTAAACCTAGTTTAAATATATATTAAGAGGAATATTAAGCTTATAGATAAAGAGCTACTATATTATAAGTTTTAGTCAAATTAAGTTATTTATTACTATTATTCTAAATATATTATATAATTATTAAAATTAATTGCTATATATATATATATATATATATATATATATATATATATTTATAATCTATATATCTATAGATTTAATATAATATATATATATCTATATTAAATCTATAGATTACTATTAAAAATAATTAATATATTATAATAAATAGCTAGGTAATATATAAATATATTATCTAAAAAAAGGTTAAACATAATTTTTTAATATAGGTCTATTTTAGGTACCTTAAAAGAACCATCTAATTCCTATAGGTACTTTAGGTATCTAATATATATATTTAGGTACCTATAGGTAGGGCCTATACCCTATTTTTACCTATTAGAGTACTTTAGGTAACCTAAATCCGGGTACCCAATCTAACTTTATACCCTAGTATATATGCGGACGGGACGACGCGCAGCTGCTAAAGTTGCCGCCCATAGCCGACGATATGACCGGCAGTGATCTGTCCGGGACTCTTTGACGTCCCGGGCAGTAAAAACCCGCGTTCAACCGTCTTTAAGCACAACCTCACATAAGATCTGTCTGCGTCAAGTTTTTGACGTTGCCCTAATTGGCTGCTGTCCCCCAACTCAGCTTACACGAGGTAGACCGGGCTGCATGGGCCTCAGAGGGTTGTCTCGTCAACTCCAGTTCCACGTCTTCGAGCGGTGCTCTTCCTACTACAGTATGCAGTCTTGCACTTTTCGTCACTCCATACATGGCCGACATCAACGCACCCTGGCGGTCGTCGTGCCCAACTGACACACGCAGGTGTGCTGGCTTCAGCCGAGGAGGTGTCCGTGATCCATGATGGCCGCCACACCACCGACCGAGGCACGCAAGGGCGCCAGGGAAGCTTCAGAGCGCGAGATGCCGCGCAGGCCGCTTGTTTGCTTCCGATACAGAAGGTGCGCCAGGGCGTCTTTGCTACGTCTTGTGATGTGAGACCCGGTCGTCAACGTGTGCAACTGCAACCGCATCCTCCAGTCGACTTCATCGCGACAACCAGCCTTTAGCGTCGTGGCCAGACAAGTGGGATTGCCGAGAGAAGGCCGGCGAAACAAGCCATCGTCCCGAAGACTGAAAGAGACGTTCTCTTTGCGCAGAGCAAGCCTGTTGCGACAAGCGCCTGCCATGTCCGGACGGGCCGTCTCAACTAGTTCATGCGTGTTGGTTGCGCAACACGCCGCATGCACTCCTTACTGTACATCACCCTCGCAACTGCCCACGGCGCGCATTACTTCTGTCGCCCCAGCGGCGGAGCGCTCTATTCACCCGGGGTCGGTGGCCCTATTGTTCCAAGGTCCGTGAGTCCGTGACGTCTCGCCACCCGCCATCGCGCGCTGCCCGGGTGGGCATTGACGCTAGGCCGCGCGCATATTGCTTTTTGGCCATCGCGAGGCGGAAAGCGTCCAGGGCAGCCAATCGCCCTCTTGGCCTGGATCTTGCCCGGCTGAGTGTGGTCGACTCGATGGGCTCTGTGCGAGGCGCGGGTAAATCGCACATAATTGTGGTGTTGCCCGCGCGGCGTGGGTGGTCCTTCAATCCGAACGTGACCGAGGGCCGGACACCATCACTAAAGCTCGACAGGACACTGTCAGCGTAGTTCGTTCACAAGGCTTAAAACACGGCGACTTCGACGAGTACCAGTCTTGGGGAATACTGCTTTTGTCTCACCACACTCTATCTTCCTCTCAGACACCGCAAGCCCCGCCATGACCGTCACGGGCCTCATCAAGCCGCCTCCGGGCACGACCGCCATCCCCGCAGAGAAGCTAGATCGTCGAACAGACGAAGAGATCGCTGCCTGGCTGCAAGAGCGCCATGAAGTCGTCTCCGAGAAGAATGTATGGGCTTTCTGGAACTCGGGCTTCAAGACCATGCCGGCGTGGTCGCAGCGCAACGTCATCAACTGGGTGCGCCGCCTCGGTCCCGACTGGACAGTCCATGTGCTGGATGCCGTTCCAGACTCGGAGACAAATGTCCGGCACTTTCTCGATGACATGGAGACCGTGCTACCCAAGGCGTTTAACGAGGGCGCAATGGATGGGCCGACTGTGGGCCAGCATCAGGCTGACCTAGTGCGACTGCCCCTGATCTACCAGCACGGAGGGATTTGGATGGACGTCGGCATGATACTTTTCCGGCACGTTGACGATATTTGCTGGAACGCTATCACAGATCCGACTTCACCCTACGAGGTCGGTGGGTTCACCATGCAGCTTCGTCCTGGTGTCGAGAGCATGATGAATAGCTTCATCGCGGCCAGGAAGGGCAACCTATTCATCAAACGTTGGCACGACATCTTTGCGACCGTCTGGGGCCAGCAGACCAATGCATATGCCCCTAGTTTTCACAAGCACCCTTTATTGCGACCAATTCCGCTGCCAAAGCTCACCGCGGAGCAGCTCAATGCGCCGGAAGCAACCGTCAGCATGGCGTTCCTAGGTGACTACTTGACGCAGGTTCAATGCTTTGAGCGTCTCCGCAAGGTCATCGAACCAGCCGAGTTCGGCTTCAACGGACCCGAGTACTACGCAGCGCACGTCCTTCTGTTGCCGTCCATGAGCGAAATGTATTACCTGCAAGGAGTGAGCTCGTGGCAGGGTCCAAAGGAGTTTGCCCTCCTCTCCGCCAAGTCGACGAGCGACGGCGACGACATATCCTTGCGAGAAGAGGCAAGTCGGGTCGTCGACCACATGCTCGCCAATACGGCCACGATGAAGCTCTCACACGCACCGCCGGGCGAGGTGCCCTTCCTCGCAGACATTTGGAGTCGGCCTGAGCATCGCGACGCAGACATTGCAAAGGACACTTTTGCCGCCTACATGCGTTATGGCAGCGTGCATTTCGACCAGGATCGGGGGTTGGAGCCGATGGAAGTCGGCATCGATACAAAGGGTGCACTGCGGACGGGTTTGCTGGAGCCGTTCATGAATGGTGATTGCACGAATTGATCGCGGGTCGCGCCGGACCGTGGCCACGGTCGGCGGCGGGATCGCCACCGTCAGACGCACTATTGCCGCAATGTCAGATAGGTATGAGTGAATCTGCTATTCAGTTTGCATCTCGATCCTAATCGCGACGACGGGCACAAACTCTGGTGCCCGCTTCATCTTGCTCCGTGTCCACGGGTGACTGGCATCGTACGTCTTGCGCGAGGGAAACACGGCAGCCCTCTCCGCCTCGCACAGCTCGTCAGCCCAGAGCTGCAGCCAAAAGCGCTCGACGACGTGCTTGTGGTGCAGTTCCCACTGCACGCGCTCACAGTTCAGGCACCTGCCCGGGTGCTTGCCCTGGCCGCCTGGCGTCTTGCCGGCATCGTAGCGGTATCGCGGCATGGAGGTGCGCGTCGGACTGGTCTCGAGGCGCGTCAGCTGCGCGAGGCGGTCATCGTCGTACAGTTTCACAAGGTTGAGGGCGCTGTTCCAGCGGCGCTCCTGCGGTGTCGTACAAGTCGGTCCCATGAGCGGGAGTTGCAGCGTCACGGGCTGGTCGCGGAAATTGACGAAGAGGGTCTGAAGTGCTGCGCATCCTTTGAGGAACGACCACCTGGCAATCTGCTTTTGGCCTGAACGATCATCGGGGCTGTTTTGCCCGAGAAAGTAGAAGCATGGATCCTGCCAGAAGACGGCGAGCGATGCAGCGTCTTGAACGACGCCCAGCACCTTCTCTGCGCTCCACGTCGTTACTGAGACGTCGCCATCCATCTGCGCGGCCAGCTCATCTTCGCCCAGGACATGTCCAAGATACGGCTCTTGCGTAATGTACAGCAGATCCTGCTCATTGAGAAAGCCCGCGGGTATGTGCTGTTCATACCTCGTAGTCGAGGCGTCTGGCGGTCTCTCAATGTCGTCAGACCAGCCAGCCGTGTTGTGTTGCCGGAACACCACATTTGCACCCCCAGAAAGAACGACATGTCGCGCCGCACGACATACGGATGCGACCTGCGGCACAGGAAGCGGCGGATATCTCGCAACCGGGAACTGGGGCTGCGCGAAGTGAACCCAGCGGCGGGGGATGGCCGCGCGCCAGATCCATTCCTGCAGCTCGGCGGGCAGCCGCTGAAACTGGGGGAACAGGGATGCCTCGTTTTCCTCTTTCAGCAAGTCGAGGTCATCGTTGGACTGGAACCTCTCCACGACGGACCATACTTCGGGCGCATCCGGCGCCAGCTCCGTGACCAGCTCGCGCAGTACCCTGGTGTTGGATTTACGTTGCCCGCGTCCGGTTTCCGGGCGCGGATCTCGGAACCAGGCGTTGGCGGGGTGGGGGCACTGCACGCCTGAACAGGCAGCTCTCTTGTATTTGCGGAGGACCTCGTCCAGAGTGGGAGAGGCCGGGTCGTGAAAGTCGGACGAGGGATGGCCATTCCCGTGCCCCTCTTCTACGGCGATGAAGGGCTTCGACCCGGGCGACATCGCGACATGCTGAAGCTTGCGCGCGAGGAGTCGTGGAGTTTGTCGTTGATCGAGTTTGAAGCGGGGGGTTGATAGAGTTGTCGCTGAGGCGCCCCATTGCGTCAGACGGTCAGAGAAGTTAGAACGCCCATCACAACAGCCATCGTTCTCAGTGAGTGATCCAGAGGCCTCCCCCGCACAAACGCCTGCTACCAGATTGCCAGCCGTTCAACAACTGTGGAGTCTACGTGACTTCTCCGCTGCCTGCGACTGATGCAGGAGACCTTGAACAGGTGGACGCGCCCTCTGAACATCGGCGAAACAACGAAGTGTGCCCCCACCTCGCTGCCTGGATACCGTGGTTTCCAGGTGGAGGGCCCTCTGGGCCTTCAGGGCACTGTCCGCCCCGGTGTGTCAATCGGTGAGAACGTTCAGAATGCGTTGCAATTGCCTGTGCAAAGGATCCTTCAAATAAGCCGGAAGGATCGTCTATCCGACCGACATGGAGGTATCCACTCCATGCTCCGGAATCTTGACGTTGGGCAATGAGCCATCATTGATGCGCTAACCATGGATGACACACAGCGCCGAGCTCGCAGCAAGAGCCCATGCGGATAAAGAGCTTCACATCATCTACACCCAAACTGTGTCATGTCTGCACGTCAGCAGAAGTCGTCAACCCTCATTCAGCAAGCACAATCAAGCAACATGCCGGAGGTCAAGACCCGCCTGGCCGGACCGGCGGACGCACAAACAGTCGCCAGCCTTCTTTTTGGCCTCTTGGATGAGCTCTGGAGCGGAAAGGGCCCCGACGTCGAAAGCCTTACCCGCACTGCAACCGACGTCATTGGCGATCCGACTGTGACTGCAGCACTCGCATACGTGGACGACGAGCCCGTCGGCGTCGTCACCATCAATGAGTGCACGGCCATCTACGCCGGCGGAAAGTTTGGCGAAGTCTCGGAGCTATACGTCTGCCCGCGCATGCGGTCGCAGGGCGTGGCGCCTCGTCTCATTGCCGTTGCAGTGGCTCAGGCGCAGCAGCGAGGATGGAAGCGCCTGGAGGTTTGCGCACCGGCTCAGCCGAAATGGAGTCGCACGCTGAGCTTTTACAAACAAAACGGCTTTCGAGAGCTTGGCCCGAGGCTGTGTCGCGATATCTAAACGGCAGCATTGCGTGATGGCCACCACGTCAAGTCTGGCTCATGACACAACTTAGCATGGAGGAATGGCGTGTACGGCAAATTGGTTTTTGCTGCTATATGGAACTATTCCAGCATCGGGCAGTAACTAGATGAGGTCGCAGTGCTATCCAGGGCAGCACATCATCGGACTGGCTTCATGTTCTTCTGTCTGTCAGTACCTCACGCTCGTGGCATCCGGATCCTTCTCATCCATCATATCCTCCGATAGACCCCTGCCAGTGGTCAAATGAGCGATGAAGTTTTCTTTGCGCCGGAAAGCCTCGGCCTTCGTCGTCTCGCGCAAAAACGCCTCTTGGGACGCGACCGGGAAGAAGTAGCCAAGCGCGAGGGATACAATAAATGCTGGACAGGATTAGTGTACGCTCTCAGACACAAGCTTGCCCGTCGCCAAGTAGACGGCACTCACCAATGGAGAAGCTCGTGAAAGGCGCAATGTAATACAGCTGTCGAGCCCCCGTAGTAATCGCCAGCTTCGGGATCACAAAGCTCACAAAGCCAGGGAGGTGCGGGGCAACAGAGCACACCCACTTGACAAGTCATGGAGTTAGCTCAGAACAGCGAATGGGCCCTGCGGCGGTGGCAGAGCATGAGAAGGAGTGAGCATACCGCGACGACAGACCGCCAATTGACACCCCACCCGTAGAAATAGATGGAGTCTTTGTACTTGTACAGGTCCTCAATCTTCAACTTGTGCCGGAACAGGATAAAGTAGTTGGCCGTCAAGATTCCGAGGAAGGGCTCAATGAAGATGGTGTAGCCCGAGATGACGCTGAGGAAGACGGCGGCAGCGGAGACGAGATACCACGGGTTGATGGCGAGCGAAACAGCAACGACGATGAACTGTCCGCGGCGGATACTGATGTATCTCGGCAACAGAGAAGCCAGATCCGTGCCGCCGGAGAAGATGTTTCCGGTGATGTTGAGGCCCAGCTGCACCGCCAGGAATGCCAGGCCACAGAAGAAGACGGCCGCGCGCGTGCCGGAAGTCGGAGAGGCGTCTTGCATGGCCATCAAGAGCTGGATAACACTCCACAGCTCCGCGCCAAATCGCCGCTGCGTGGCCGCGACGGTTAGGATCCCGAAGATGTTGCCCAGCCAGATGGGGATCCAAGACAGCGCCTGGCCCCATACACCTGATTTAACCGACCGGCTGTAGCGAGTGTAGTCGCAGATGCTCATCGAGAGACTGGTGATGCTGGAGATCGTAAGGCAGATGCAGAACATGGACGCCCAGCCCAATTGAGAACTCGATAATGCACCTTCCTTTCCGTCGTGCAGAACCGCGCCGAAACCTGCGTCGCCCATGGTTGCGACAGCCCAAATGGTGAGACCCAGCTGAACCACGAATCCGGCAATGGCTCCAGCCCAGACCAAATAGCGCAGACGTTTGGGGCTCAGAAAAAGCATGGGTATCTGGATCAAGAAGAATACGATGAAGCCAACGAATTGGGGCAGGTTCGTCCCCGTGCCTGCTGGGAGGGTGTTGGGGATGCGGTCAATGGATGGGAACATGGCACGCAGGCAGACGTAGGTCATGAGGCCGCCCTGCCATGCCTGGATGCCGCCCCAGATGACGGAGAGGAGCACGCGGTTCAGCACCACAAAGGGTGTCGCAAAGTGCCCTGCAAACTCGTCAGTCTTCTCTTCAGGCAACACTTGGCGTGTCAAGAGACCCTACCCCAAGCAGCTCTCGTGGCCACGGGGAACGGGATGCCGTACTCGAACCCAGGCCACGCCGACACCAGAATGAGCGATACGGCGAGGATGTGGCCGACCAGTGTAAGCACAATGACTTGCCACCAATTCAGCCCCAAGCTCAGCATGCTCGAGCCCTGGTCGCAGTAGTTAGCAGACGAGATCAGACGAAACAGCTGCAATGCAACGCCGTCGTGTCACTTACAATCTGGAAGTTGCTCATGCAGAACGCCCCGGTGCTCCACATGCTGAGGAAGGCCGTCCATCCTACATCTCGTGGTCAGCAGGTGCGCCTCACGATGCTTCGCGCAACGGCGAGTTCATACCCCATGTCCGCCGCTCTTTCTCAATCGGCTGCACATCCCAATTGAGCAGCGCCGTCGCTTCAACCTGTCCGGGCTTGACGGGCAGCTCCAGGTATGTCAACAAGCTCTTGCGCGCCATCGTTCAGGTCAGCTTATGCTCATCAAAACTCTCGCGCTCGTCACATCTAGAGAATCTAGCCAAACAGTGTGCGACGCGCCGTGCATTTTAAGAGAAGCCTTGATTCGACACGACGCCGACCGGAAGCGGGAGAAGCCAAGCTCGGCCACCGTGCACATGCGGTTGTTGGTGAAATGTAGCCGAAGCTCCTCGTAAGCAACCAACACGCCCGACGTTGGTAGCACCTGCTGCCCAGCTTCAAGAAGACCAACCAGACGTCTCTCAGGTTACACCCCGCGCGGTGCTGTACGACGCATGAGTGGCTGGTCCAGGTTCAATGCTTGAACAACTCCGCACAACAGAGCTGAACTTCGGGCCGTTGGTCCCCCTGCCCGATTCAGTAGCTTAGTGAGATGGACACGGGCAGGCAACAAGCTGCGCCGCTTGGTCTATGGAAGTGCCGTCAAGAACCAGGTGCATGACACTTTACAGCACAGTACCACACTGAAGACATGTTTGGCAGAAAGAGATTCGTGCTAGCACCTGATACACTGTGTCAGGGCCGGGGCGGAATAGCGAGGCTACTGGTTCCGTCCATCCACCGCGTTACGGCCCGATGGAAGCCATACATACTCACATCATGCCCACGGATCTCCATACCGACATACTCAATCCAACGTTGTCCAAGATCGCAAGGCTTATATCCCTTGTCGCGCCGGCCATGAGAGCCAGTCTGATGCGTGCGCGTCATTGTTTTATCGCTCATGCCAATTGGACGGCGCAGTTCCTGATGGCCTATGCGTGATCTCTGTCGGGCAGCATGTCGCCGAACCCTTGCCGCTGAACCCCTACCGAGCGGGGCAAGGCTTCCAATGGAGTCTTGCACGACAAGACAAACTCCCATTGGCATTGAACAGGAGGTTACGAGACGATTACTCGAACGCCTTTGCTGTGTTTCTTCGGCATCGCAATGAGTTGGTCGTGATCGTACTCGATGTCCGCTATCGTGCTGTCATAGAGGCTCATCCGAGGCCAGACGCGTAGGGCCAACGCCGCTATTGTAATGTACAGCTCACAGTAAGCCAAGCTGGTGTGTGCCGGTTAACCCAGGGTCCTTCAACGTTCATGGCAAAGTACTCACTGCATCCCAACGCACTGGCGATTGCCTTTAGCAAAAGACAATATGTGCCTCTCTAACCCCTTCGTCCTTTGCCCGTCGGCGTCGAGCCACCGCTCTGGAAGGAACGAAGAGGGATCGTGAAAGAGCGTGGGGTTGGTATGAACCATGTATGCCGATACTCCCACGGCGTAGCCCCGCGGAATTGAGTACGATGTCTCCGTGATCGTGGATGAACTGGGTTGTTGCCATTGCCCAACGTAATCTAGCTCCTCGTCCGTGGCGACGACAGATATGCGACTGGCAACCCCATGCATCAGCCGCAGCGACTCGAGCACTACAGCACTGAGATACGGAAGAGTCTCGAGCTTTGCCCATGTCGGCAGCTGAGTCTCGTCATGTACGGCCGCCAAAAGCTCCTCGCGCAACGCTCCGAGCATGGCCGGCTTGCTGAGTAAGTGGAACGTTGCAATCGTGAGTACTGTAGATATACTGTGCGTTCCACCAAGAACCATGGCAACGGCTTCGCTTATGAGCCTGTCTTGTGTCTTTTCGGCGGAAGGAAGATCGGAATCTAGCAAGGCTTGAATGACTGTCGGGCGGGACCTCCCCGAGTAGTCTACAGCCTCGGCAGTCTTCGCCCTGTCGACGAGCTGCGGTATCGTGATCTAGCACCCGTCAGATCACATTCCGGAGCACCACAGGCAGGGTTGTTCATACTCTGACTAATGCCAGTAAAGCACCAATCTCACCCGAAATGCGGCGACAGATTGAACTGAGGACTGTTTGCGTCAACGCCTCTACAGTTTCGGCGGGGAGGCTTACAGCGGCAAGACGTCCGCAAGATACGCCAACGGTTGCAAGTGTCGGCTTAGGTAGAATAACCCCGTGATCTGGTCAATCGTTCCCTTGAACGCCGGATTCCAGCCGGGCTCTTCCAAATTTCCCAGGCTATGACCAAAGCAGTAGCTTGTGAGAGCATCGGTAGTAAAGCACGAGTAGGCAGCTGCGACTTGGAATGGCTTGAAGCCGTCATCTGACAATAGCTTATCACAAAGACGCTGAACTTTGTCGTGGATCATGCCTTCGAGCTGCAATATCCGTGACCTGGAGAAGAACTTGCTTGCTGGCGATCGACGCAGGCGGTGATGATCATGGTCGGCGGTCCCAACGCTCGCCTGCAGACATGTACCGCAATTAGTCGCTGACAGTTTCCACCATCCTTGACTTTAAAGTATTGACTGACCAGCCGGAGCCTTGCCAAGTGCGTCGTTAGTACTTGTGTACAGATGGTGTTGGGTATCTAGGAGCTGAGACCTACCCCCAAGGCATCGCCGCAAGGTAGTGGGTCGACTTGTTTCGCTTCGCCTTCCCATGGGAATACACCACATCGACGAAGTTTGGGTCATTGCAATGTATCTCGTCTGGATTTATTCTCACCAGAGGACCTATAATGTGATCAAAATGCGTTTAGTTACGAAAATAAGTTCGCGTCACTCAGCTCCTACCGTAAACCTCATGAAGGTGTGCTATATGCCGCGTGTACCGCCCTTGGAGGACAACGTCATACCAAAACTCGTAGATATAAGACGCTGCTGCTAGCTTGGGACCGGGAAACTTGGAAAGAGGATGTAGTGTCACCCGATATAGGGAGATGGCGAAAGCGTTAAGAATGCAAATTGACAGAAATGCGAGAATGCAGTTGCCCAGTGAGAGATCCACTTTACTCAAATCCATGGCGACGGTTGCCGAGATAGGTGGTGGTGTTGAGGGCCCGGGATGTCTGCGCTCCGAGGGTCAACACGGCGAACAATGTCTACTGCGAGCAAAGAGTCGGAGTATTTGATGCCCTTCGGCCAAGCACGATGATTCAGCTTTCTTCGCTTGTGACGAATAGGCGGGGTGGAGATTCCATGGGTGATCCGACTTGTTCGGCGGCCACTGCGGCAGCAGCTCAACCACTTCAAGTTCGGCGGAGATCAACCAAGATATAGAGCATTGGCGTCAGCAAGCGTGCCATACTACTGGGACTTGGAGTGCGTCGGTTGCATGGTAACCAATGGGACCCAGACACATCATGGGCGGGCTGCAGATTTCTTGGGATGTCATTGACGCTAGATATATGTGGGCACGCCAGGGGCCCACGTAGGGGTTCTGATCAAATCGTTTATGAGAAATCATCGTACTATTACATGGTTGAGTTGTCGGTGTACCTAGGCGAGTGGCGCAGCACCTACATAGCTCGGAGCCAGGCGTATCTGCATTTAGCCGAGGAGTGATGATGATACGGGCTAAGGATGACGGCGTTCCGGTGAAGATTGACGAGGGTTTTAATAAGGGCCGCACGAGGTGCCAAGTTCACCAAGGCGAGCAGAGACTTGATCTTCAGTATCGCTTCCTCACTCATTACTCTATGACCCGTCCTTTACGTTGTCCCATGCCTGCTCATGATGAGTAAAGATAAAGAACTCCGAATCTATCATGAGCTGCGCGACTGGCCGCGGCCCGCGTACCCATTTCCGGACTTGGTCAGCCCATTCATCGAAGATCTGGCCGACGAATACTATGAATGGATCGATGCCGACTGCCAATTCGAGTCGAGGTCCGCTCGCGAAGCGCACAAGCGGCATCGACTGACTGACATCGCCGCTCGTGCGTTTCCGAGCTTGACCATAGACGAACTACGGCCCATTGCGCGCTTCACTGCGTTTCTGGCCATATTAGATGATATAATGGACCACAGCGACCCCAATGAGCTGAACAATGTCAAACGCCGCATACTGGCTATCCTTAATGGGGACGAGCAAACTCTACCACAACCAGGTTTCTATCGACAAATACATGCTATTCGACAAGAGTGTCTCGACTGTTCTATGCCTATTCATCTCTTTGACGAGTTTGTCTCCTCGATTGTGGAACTCATGATTGGCTATGCCCGCGAAAAGACCTATAACGCAAAGAACGAGCCACCCCCTTTCTCTGTCTATCAGTCAATTCGCCGGCAGACCTCGGGAGGCTTATGCTATGCAAAATATCTGTGCATACACGAGAATTACCGCAACCTTCCAGGTGAGGTGTTCAGCCATCCCGCCGTATTGCGCATGCACGACCTCATAGCAAGGATCATCGGGTACCACAACGACTTCATATCGCTGCCCAAAGAGCTCTCACGGGAAGGCGACGTCGTCAATATTGTGATCAGTATTCAGCGCGAGTCTGGCTTGGAGCTCAAAGATGCTTATATGAAGGCTCTTGGGGTTCACGACGCCGACCTTGCCGAGTTTGTTCAGTTGCAGAGCGAGTTGCCTGACTTTGGGCAATGGCAACAAAAGGCGAAAGACTACGTGGCGGATCTCGGTACCCTGGTTCAGGGAGTCTACGCTTGGCATGTCAAGAATACTGGTCGATACGTTCCCGGAGCCTACGTCGAGCCCGAGGACAAGGTCCAGCTGGAAGCAATGGCGACTGAGAAGAACTCGCCGCTATCCGCATACGACGCCGTTGGCCGCCTGACGGCAAAAGCAACTTCGACGCCGTTTTTTGCACGTGCAAGAAGCTTTTTGCCTTTTACGCATCTCTTCCGCTTGTTTTGGATACTTGCCGGCCTTGCAATTCTGACGACCTACCTTTAATACCGCCGGGCCTAGACGGTGTCGTGTCTGCGATCTCTCGTCGAGCTGTCTGTTGATGAGTACGGCTTGCACTCTTGTTTTGCGACGACTTTGGTGACAAGCGCTACGGTGGTCACGTTAGGGATTCCTTTGGCCACAGGCGCTGACGCAGCGTCGGACGAAGGTATGCGTGTTTAGAATGTGTGTACAAACCCAGACAACACGTTAGAGTTCGGTGATGAATTGGACAACAGGACCCTGATCCAGGGCAATTGAACCTAGCGCGAGTTCGCCGTGCGTGCTCGTGCCTCCCAGCTCATGAGGTTCCGTTGAACAGGGGCGAACCATTGCCCCGGGACCTCCGAGCAAGACACCTCCGTTGAACAAGACAGAGCCAGGATGAGGAGAAGCGAGTGGGTGGGAAGGCGGGGTTATCTGGCGGGACAGAATTCGCAGAAATATGACAGGTCTCCTGTGCTTCTACCGCCCTCCCTGTCTCTGCATGGCCTTGCAGCCAATGGTGCCCTGCCGCAGAAGCCATTCGGCTCGACGCCCAAGACGGCTCGGTGGGGCTGACGGAAGTGCAAAGCACAACGGGCAGGGAGTTGCCGGGACAGGTTCAAGTGCGGCAACAAACCAGCCCACAATGTCGGTCAGCAAAAAAGAAACCACGACGCGGAGCGGCATGCGCGGTCGGGTTGGAGCGCAACGGGAAGCGGGCAGAGCACACGGCCCAAAGCCCTGGATGCAACCATTGTTTTGCAAAAGGACCTTGGGCTGCACAAGCCGCCGCGCCACAAGGCGGCTGGCAGCCTCCATGCGAGTCGATCGTCGTGGCCTGAGCGTGCATGGCATGGGTCGACGGACGGTTCGTCCCAGACTGCTGGGAATCCCGCCGGCTTGGTTCAGGCCCGGCCCTTGCATCCAGAGCCACGACAGAGGGCTTGTGCCACCACACGGAGCCCCGCAGCAAGCTCACGCGGAGCTGGTCCTCCACCAAAGAGCCTGGCTGCCTCGGGGTGAAACACGGTAGTCAACGGTCAGCCCGCTGACACGGCTCGCCCCGAGTCGGCACAGCGGACAAGGGACGCACGTTTCGCAGTTTTCTTCAAGTGTTCACCGCGCCCCAGCCGAGCTCCCAAGTCCAACTTTCCATCCATCTTAGCTCGACTCGGGTGCTTCGCCGCCTCCAGCGGACTTGGAGCTGGGGCTCGTCGGAAAGATGGACGGCCACGATTACCCCGAAGGGGGCCGTGCTGGCGACGGCGACGGCGAGCGCGCCGTGCCGTTGCAGGGCTTCGAGTTCACGTTTGACCTCCCATTCACGTCAGGCAACTCCATTGAAGCAGAAGTGAGTGCCTCCTAGGCCTGCATATCGACGAGATTCCACGCTTACATGGCCACTCATTCGCCGACATCAGCCATGGGACATGTAAGTAGTTACTATGCGAACCGCGGGTAAAGGACGCGAGATTAAGCAGCACACCCACAGGAGCGACACAGCATCCCTATCCGAAAGCGTGCAGAGCTTTCCGGAAGAATTCGGCCGCACATACCATGCGTACCGAGCTGGCTGTATGAGCTTCATGTATTTGCCACTGTTCCTCTCGCTGACCAGATCGTACAAGCATATGCCTTCCCCAACGATGCGCCTGAACAGGAGCGACTTGCGCTGCAAGGCGAGTGCATCAAGAGGGTGCTGGGGGACCGTCTGTACTTTGCCCCTCTCTCGCCTTCGCGGCCGCCGCTTCGCATATTGGACATTGCTACGGGTGTCGGCGATTGGGCGATTGACATGGGCGACTTGTTCCCCGGGTCGACAATCATCGCCACAGACTTGTCCCCCATTCAGCCGGAAAACGTGCCTCCCAACGTTTACTTCTACGTGGAAGACTCGTAAGGGCCCCGTTCAACTACGGTCACTCTGCGCAGCCGGCCAGCTCCACCGTCAACCCCTTCAATGCTTCAGTGGCTTACCTACTCGTCCAGGACCGACCCTTGGGACTTCACGCACCAGTTTGACTACATCCATACACGATCTACCGTTGGCTGCTGGGCATCATTCGAGACGCAGATAGCGGAACAAGCCTTCCAGGCGCTAGAGCCCGGCGGTTGGTTCGAGTCCCAGGAAGTCGACAGCATCGTATGCTGCGATGACGGGACACTCACTCCGGACAATCCAGTCGCTGTCCTGTTCAACGACCTGGTCGAAGCAGCAGGCAAACTCGATCGGCCCGCCATCCTCGGCGCTACACTCAAAGAGGTGTACGAGAGAGTTGGCTTTGTCGACGTCCAACAACGAGGCATCAAGATGCCCATTGGCGGGTGGGCTAGAGACATGAGGCTCAAGGAGATCGGGTTAATGTGGAGGGCCAACCTTCTGGAAGGCTTGGCAGGCTTCTCCTACCAGCTGCTAAACCGGGCCTTTGACCGGACTGTTGAGGAGATCAACGTACGTACATTCTCTCACACACATCGTCGTCGTCGTATTTTGAGAGTCTTGAGTGCGCTTTCGTGCTAACTGCGGTTATGACAGGTATCGCTCATTGAGGTGAGGCAGAGGCTTGGGGAGCCGAGTACACACGCGTATATGCCGGGTTTTGTCGTGTGGGGGAGGAAGCCATATCCAGGTGAAGTCAGAAGTACCCTATAATCTTAGAAAATCCGTCTCTTCTCCTCTTCTCAAGCGAACAACTGAGAGATTGATTGGCGGAGCCTTCCCATGGATACGACAACTTTGATGAGACGAGCCAAGAATAGGCTGACGGGATCCCCTGATTGAGGCAAGTGATGTCGTAAAACCTGCCCCCCGCAGTGGGGGAGCGACGAACTTTCTGGGTTTATACGAAGCAAAGTGACCCGGCGATTGGGCGAACAACGCCATACAGCGAATTGACCGTACTATTGAACGCAGCTTCGTATGACGTGCCGGGTCTTGAACATTCCATTCCCGCCCCTCTGTGGTATTGTCCGCATTCCAGCTCCAGCCGTCTGAGCGACGATCCCATCCTAATGAATCGCTGCTTGCCCGCATTTTGTCCGTCGCTTTGTCTGTCGCACTGCCGGTCGCCTCTTTGGAAAGGACGGCTATGGCCGTGAGGTTTTCTCTTCCCTTTCGCTCTGTCGTTTGGTACCCCTTCTCACCATGAGGTTGGCTACAAGCGTGGCCGCAATAGTGGCCACAGCGCCCATTCCGCCTAATTCGCTGAACACTACCAACCCAGGCCAGTACCCACCTACAGTGTTAGGCCCTCATGGAGGCAGCTGGGCTGACAGCGCAGGCAGACTCGATTCGCAATGTTGCTGCCACCATCGCCTACGATGCAATGGGCTATTACAAGGGCAATGTATCCAAAAATGAGGTCGTAAGTAGGCACTCTCCTGTTGAGTTGCAATATGCTGAACCCGACAGGACGTTGGCGACGTTCAGAAACCGTACTACTGGTGGGTGGCTGGAGCCCTTTGGGGCGCCATGCTGGACTACTACTATTACACCCGCGATCCAACATACAATGACGTCGTACTCCAAGCTTTGCTGGCCCCGGTGAACATGGGCGCAAATCACGACTACACCCCAAAAGCACGAGAGCTAGAGGAGGGAAACGACGATCTGTTCTTCTGGGGATCTGCTGTTCTCTCTGCTGCGGAGCGCAATTTCCCCCAGCCCAACACGTCGCTGCCGTCATGGCTCGATCTCGGTGCAAACATATTCAACGCCCTGGTCTCCCGATGGGACCCTTCAACCTGCGGCGGTGGCCTTCGGTGGCAGATATATGCGTCAAACCCAAACGGCTTGAGCTACAAGAACTCGGTCAGCAATGGCGGCTTCTTTCAACTAGCGGCACGTATGGCCCGCGCGACGAACAACAACACGTACCTTGACTGGGCAAATCGTTTATGGAATTGGTCCTCTGACGTTGGATTCATTGATCCGGATCGCTTCCACGTCTACGATGGAGCAGACTCCCGCGACAATTGCAGCCAAACCAACTACCACTCCTTTACTTACACGAGCGGCATCTACCTGTACGGCGCAGCCATCTTGGCGGACCATACTGGCGACCAGTTGTGGAAGACGCGAACGGAGAACCTCTTGAGGGGGGCGGGGTGGTTCTTTTCACCTTTCGAGAATGCCACCAACGTCATGTACGAAGCCGCTTGTGAGAAAAATAACGCCTGCACTGCCGACATGACTACATTCAAGGGCTATCTGAGTCGCTTCATTTGGCAGACAGTGAAGCTCGTCCCGTCACTGAGGAGCGAAGCCGAGAAATGGCTGCTTCCTTCGGCCAAGGCCGCAGCGGTTTCGTGCTCAGGTGGCGTCGATGGCCATACCTGCGGCCAACGTTGGTACGTCCACGGCTTTGATGGCATCGCAGGGCTGGGCGAGCAGATGTGCGCGCTGGAAACGATCCAGGGCCTCCTCATAGATGACGTCGACCCTCCACTAAAAGGCGATAAGATCAAGGTCATCCGCGACACCAAATGGGTGCCCCTCGGTGCTGCAACCACGACCTCCAAGGGGCACGATGAACCAACTTCGACTGGCGACCCTCAGCCAACAGAGACTGAGGACAGTGCCAATGTTGCGACGGCGCATTTTGGGCTTGTTCTCGTCAGCATTGCTACCATCCTGTTTATTTTCTAATGGTCGAGACTCGTCATGCGTGGAAATGAGAGCGACATCTACGAGCAGTCTGGTGACAGGTTATGGTTTCAGCGGGTACACAACAAAGCAGGTCGAAAAGCATTTAGTTTTTACCCTGGAAACAGTTACAGTTTAGAACAAGTATAGAATGTAATTGAACATATAGAGGCAGGAACTTCGCTGCACATGACTACGTACGTTTGGGAGAGTTGACCGACAATGGGGAGAGCCGACGCGCCATTGACGCATTGTGCGTGGAAGCATAGCAATGAGGTCATTGTCCGCGGTGGCTCGAGGTGTGACTTGCCCAAGCATCCTGCGTCCATTAAACAACATCATCAGCCTAATGCTCTGCAAAATGCGTTGGCCGTTGCGGGATGGAGTGTCTCACTTCCTTGATGACATCGTAACCAAAAGGCCATGGTTGAAGCTGATTGTCAGACCAACGATTGGGCTTTTGCGCCGAAGTTCCGCTCTCGGATCTGGTTTGGCCTGTCATCCCCGTCATGAACTGGTCGCGTTGGTTTTGCTCGGGTCCGTCTGGCAGGTGCCATATGTCCCCATTTGTCCTCGACAGAGCCTGGATGGTTTCGCAGCGAGGTTTGCGGATGTTGTGGAAGATGGCGAGCGCCTTCGGAATCGCTTCTGCCTCGGTCGCTCTGCTGAGACATTCGGCCAGGGAGGCTCCATCTTCTGTCGCGGTGGCTGCACCCTGCGCCAGGTACGGCAGCATGCCGTGCGCTGCGTCTCCGATTAACACGACGCGACTCTGGCTGCTCACCCACGTCGGCAACGCGGGCAGGTCCGCCAACTCCCATTTGAGGCTCGAGTCAACGTTTTCTAGCACTGCAAGAATCGCGGGGTCAAAGGTGCGATAGTGCTGCTTCTTCTCGAGCATGTTGCCCGCCTCGTTCCACTTGCCCACCGAGGCGTGTCCAGGGTGGGACATGACCAGATTGTACAGTTGTCCGCCGCGGATGGGGTAGGCCATGATGTGCTTTTGGTAGCCGATCCAGCAATTTGCGTGAACGTCATTAATGAGATGATGAGTGCCTGGGTTGGCCAGCATCACATCTCGGGGCACGGTGGCGCGGAACGCGCAGTTGGATGACGCCGTGGGTGAAGCATCGTCGCCACCAAGCACGCAGGCCCTCGTCCTGGACCGAATCCCATCGGCTCCCACAATCACGTCGGCCTTGAGCACTTCGCCGCTGCTAAGGAACACTCTAGGCCCGGACTCTTCGACTTTGTCGGCGTGCTATTTAAAAGTACGACAGCACCTAGGCGCACAGGATGGTCGAAGAGGCACTCCTGGTAGTCGGCGCGATGAATGAGCAGGTAGCTTCAACAGCAGATCAGAATCGCAACAACATTGTCTGCGGCTGTGCTGTATTGGTCACTCACGGGAATCCGTACTTGTCGGTCATGGTAGGTCGCAATGGCGTCTTGCCGATGACCTTTCCAGATGAGTACCGTCTGAACTGGATGGATTCAGGCCTCACCACGTGTCGGACAAGGTCATCAAGGATGCCGTAGCTCTCCAGGACACGGCAGCTGTTGGGAGGGGCTTGGATGCCAGCTCCAATCTCCGAAAGCTGCTGTGCAGCCTCGAGGACGGTGACTTTGTGGGCCTTTCGTCGCAGCGCGATGGCCGCTCCGAGTCCAGCAAGCCCTGCGCCGCAAATGATGACATGGAAGGGCATTTTGCAGGACGCTTCTTTTGCCAGGCTTGGTGGCCCTTTTTCCCTCTATTGCTCTCTGACATGATCTGTCTCTCCGCAGTAGAAAACGCAACCGTTGCAATTGAGGTTGTGTACTTCGATGTCCAATTAAATCAACACCCGAAAGGCGGAAAATAAGACGCGAAGCGCCTGTTCAGCACGCTCGAATGCTTTGGCATGCTCGCATCGCCATCCCATCCGTGGACGACCAGCAGCAGCCGCGGGCGTTTGGTGCGAAGCGCAAGCCCATCATTTGATCGGCCCCTGGAAGCTGCAGCCAGCGCACAGGGGATGGCGCTTCCCAACAATCGGCCCCCAGCACTTGGCAGTTGGCAGGTCATTCACAGCTTCCGGACCGCATCATGGTGTTCCAGCTGGGAGGCGAATGATGCTGCCGAATTGCAAACATCCCAAGAGTACGCGTGCAACTCGAAGATCCGTCCGGATGCAAAACCCGTGACATGATGTCTCCATCACAATGGCGATCTCAGCTCGTTGCTCCCGGAGACGGGCAAGACGGGCTGCCCGCATGTCATCGTAGTGTCTCGGATGACACCTCTGTTCCTGGGCATGCGCGAATCTGCCCTGCGTAAGGGCGACGCATGTGGGGTCTTCCGTGGTAACGCGCATTCCTCACCGAGACACCGTGGCTCGGTTCGTCGCTCTTGTTGCTATTGTTTGCAGCGACATACCGAACGGCCTGCACGAGCGCTCGGTGGTTTGCAGTTGTCCAGCCGCCGCCCTTCGTGCGCTCGCTTAGCCCCGGCGATCCGCCTGTTGTGGTGTAGACGACCTCGCGCGCGGCACTGCCACCAAGGTCACGTTTGCAACTTGGCGGCAGGAGGTGGCATTGGGACTGTTTTCGTTCGATCGGCATGTTGTCTGCATTCATAACCATCTCAAAATACACGCCTGGCGGTCGCTCTAGTCTGTAGGTATAAGACTGAAGAGCCGACTTGATTGATGGCGATTAATGACACTTCTCTTTCTTGATCATCAATATTGGCCATCACACTGCTCACCTTGCCAAAAAAAAAAAAACCCATTTCATCTCCCAAGCCGAACAAACACTCAAGATGAAGTACTCGTTCACCGCCGCCGTCCTTGCAGGCATGGCCCTGTCGGTGCAGGCAGCGACCGACCCTGGAGTCGCCGTCATCGACGCCCAGTGCCAGAAGATCTGCGAGACATCCGATAACCAGTGCCGCACCATGCCTGGCGCAAACATTTCGACTTGCGCCTCGGAACTGGAGAGGTGCAAGTCCGGCTGCCAGGCCGCGACCAAGTCTGTGAGCAGCGCAGCGACTGTCACCACGCCTACCAAGGTCCCTGACCAGAGCACCACCCTCACTCGCACCACCCAAGCCACCACTACGGCGTCTTCCGGCGGCGACCAATGCGTTGCCAAGTGCCAGACGACGGAGAATGAGTGCCGGGGACGGCCTGGCGCCAACATCTCGACCTGCGTCTCCGAGTTTGAGCAGTGCAAGGCTGCTTGCTCTCCCAGCAGCTCCACGAGCAGCAGCGCGGCCAGCAGTGCCGCTAGCTCTGCCGCCAGCTCGGCCGAACCCACGAAGACGGCCTCGGCCACCAAGACGGCTGCCCCAACGACTACGGGCTCAGCATCTACGCCCATTGTCACGGCGGGTAGCCAGCGTGTGTACCCTGCGCTGGGACTGCTTTTCCTCTGCGGCGTGGCCGCTTTCTTGTAAGCTATGGAAACAAGGTCGGCCCAGAAGGGCAGAATTTCCTGGTGGCTTGGACGATTGATGCCGCCCTCACCCCTCGGAGAAGGCGCATTGCCTTACGGACTTAATTACCGCTTTAATTTTGTATCCGCATCTACATTTAATCCTATCTAATAGACTTGGAGCATCTCTTCAATCAATCTGGCACAGCGACAAGTTTCTGTCTTGCGATGGCAGACTTGCGTGTCGCGAATGGCTTCTCACCAGGTCGTGAGCGTGGAGTCCACTGTAGGCGCCAGGAGTCCAGGACGGTCCGGCGCCGTTGGTGGCTGCAGGGCATGCTTCGCCTGGAGCGGGCACTCACAGTGACCAGTCAGCGTAAAAGTCTGGGCCTCGCAGATCAACCAGGCCGTCCTGGGGCCATAACATCTGGAAACGCAGCTGGCGCGGCGACAGCTTCCTTTGTCCCAGGACGCAAATACCGCGTTCCATCGCTCGCCAACTCCACCTGTTTAATGGGATATAACCCAACGGTGCCACAAACGAGAATGGTGCTTCACTGGTGCCTCCGTGGCCACACCGCGGCCACACTGGGGTAGGCTTGCCAACGATCCCGCGCGCCACCCGGAACCTTATCAGCAGTGAACCACTCACCAGTTGCACGAGCTCACAGGAATTTAGTGAGTGTGCCCCGCACGTTGCATTTTGTGTTTCTCTGGCATGTTCCACGTCGATGGAAGCCTTCTCATCGCCAGCAGTGAACGTAACGCTGTAACTTACGCCTGACGCCGCTGTATCCGCAATTATTAACCTAACGAAGAGAGAGAGAGAAGGCCTGGACTGGACCGACAAGCAGACGATTTGATGTTGAGGGCGTCCGCCGTTACCCCACATGGAACGTGAGTCAAAATAGTGGTGTTCCAAGGCCATTTCGGCCGATCGGCTCCGGGACGTGCTGCAAGTCATGGTCCAGCGGGAACATCGGTCGCACAGCAATTCTGGTCGTGGCGTGCCACAACGTAAGCGGACAGCACGAGAGCGTTTCGTGCCGGCGCATATTGCGACAAATCTTCTCGTGCTGCCGTCGTGTTTTACCAACTCCCACTCAGACGGCATGGCCCAAATGCTGCACTGAGCCTGCTGGGCGATTGACGATTGTTGGAATGCGGCCCGACAGTTAATTGACTGCCTTCCCGAACTTGTCTGCCACCAGCGTCAACGGCCTGGAAGCGGGGGACCGAACTGGACAACGGATGGCGCCACAGCCAACCTCAGCAGCCTCCATTGCTGCCCGAATTTGGTTAAAGTTGACCCAGAGCAACTCACAAATGTATTCCGCACCCTGATGGGATGTTGGCTAACACACAGTCCCGATTTCCCCGTCTTTCCCGGTCTCAAAGCTCCCAAGCTAGCTGACCCACTGGTCGGCAGTCGGAAGCTGGGGTTACCGTCGCCTTCACATCGCTGCACTGCATGTCAGCGCACAGCGATCGAAGCGCTGCGCGCAAAGCCGCCCGCAAGCTGTTTCCAACGTTTGACGCCATCATTGCCCGTTGCTGTCTGGTTGAAGGCAAAAGACACTGTGGCATCATCGTTTCTTAGCACTCTCCGGGCGGCAGGATCTCGGCGGATCAAACGGGATGAGCCTCACTCGCAGGAGATCCGACGCCCCGGCCTCCAGCCCTCGGGCAGCGACTTGGTGTTTGCGACGGCCTGATGCGCTGTTGATTTAGTTTACGCAATATGTAAGGTAGATAGGAGGCGAACTTCTATAAAGAGGGCCGTACGTGCGTCCTCGGAAGTGGTTTGTCGCGTTCACGCTGACTTCTTACTTCTCACTCTCTCACTCGTATCGGGCATACTCGCATCTTATCACACCCCAGGGTGACAGCAGCCTCACAACATCATGAGATTCTCCGCCATCATCTCGGCCCTGGCCCTTGGAGCCGCCGCCGCCGCTGTTCCCACCGAGGTCAGCGCTCGCGAGATTGCCGCCCGCGATGAGTGCAGTAACTCCGGAGGCAGCCTTCTCTGCTGCAACGGCCTTCTCAACTGTCTTCTCTCAGTTCTCGGTGAGACATGTGGGCAAGAGACCTACTGCTGCGGCATCGGAAACAACGCTGTAAGACCCTCAAACCCTCGTGGTCCAGTCGGTTCACGACGAGCTCACTGACCCTAATTCTAACGCAGGGCAACGGCGCAATCGTTTTCAACAACTGCAACCGCCTTCTGTAAACCACGGCAATTTGTCCACAACATTCATACTATGCTCTTGGCTCATGATCAGCCAGTTCAGTTCTCACCAGGTCACGTGGAGAGCTTTGGGCAAAGCGGCAACAGGTCTTTCACTGTGAGGCTTGATAAGGAGTAGTTCGGCCTCTTTTTAATACGACTTTAATACGTACCATCGCTTTACTGCTTCGGTGCTCGTGTGGAGGCCTACCCTTGGCTACATTGATCTAAGACGGACTTCACTTCATAGGCACTTTCATTCTTCCACTTTTCTGACATTGCCATATCTAAATGAGCTGGTTCTCTTTTGCTATGGCACATGGTAGACGATTGCCCTCTCAACTCGGGTCTTGAGCCCCGGGTTGATCTCCTCAGATGACAGAAGACAGTAAGTCACATCAGTCCGCTTGGCTCAGCTGTATAAACTACTCTGAGGGCGGGGTAGGGCCGCACCGCTTGATGGGGGAGTTCAAGTCGCGCTTGTCGATGATGCAGTAGAAATCCACAGCCCGAGCCTCCTGGCCCGAAGCGACTGGGCATCGTTTGAATCCAGCAGCAGGATCACGCTTGTCAATGAGGCAGTAAACGTCAACGACGGGACCCCCTGTGACCAGAACATGGAGAAGTTAGCAGCATTTCGGTATTAGATAGGGGAATGAATAATGGGCACGGAGTACCATCAGCCACAGGGGCAGCCATCGAGAAGGTCGCACAAGATATAAGGAGTGCCGCGGTAAACTTCATATTTGCGAGTAAGATGTTCTCTTTTTGGTGTGAAGTGGTATAGATTGAAACGGTGCTGGCTTGTTAGATGCCGTCATGGGCGCAAGGGCCTGTCTCATTTATACTACGAGAACGAGAGAAGAGTTAACGATAGCCCCAAGGCTCAGAGTTGGACGGAAGCCGAACGCCGAGGCAAACAAGAGGGATCCTTCTACCACAATCTCGTTCTAGCCGGATGAAGAAGCCGCGAGACTCGGAAATGCAATCGTAGGATGCTCGCTCCGATGATCAGTGAATGATCCACCAATTACTTTTCAGTCCTATAACCGGCTGTGAACGTGGGTACGATATCGTGACAACGATGCCTACGCTCTCAGTATGAAGGTGACTGACCTGTGTTCACTGAGTTGTCGCTCACGAGACTAGTGCTTCTGGCTGATTTGGGTGTTTTTCTAGTGCGGATCCTTCGGTATATGAGCCACCCCAATCGCCTCTAAGCCCTGATGTGCCATGCTGCATTAGCCTGACTGTGGCAGCAAGCTCCCTGTTCCAGGGTATTTCTGCTCTGCTTCATTGGCCTATTCGCTTGGAGCACGGTGTCCTGCTATGGAATCATTGCATTCTCGTCATGTAATAGGCAAGAACTTGCTGCATTGCAGGTAGCTTCATCGGGAAGGTCGCCCACTCTAACCTCGGATGTTGTGATACAAACTATTGGGTGCCTCGCTTTTCGCTTATACTGAAGGGACGGGCCGGGCTAAGGGCTGAAGAAGGTGACTTCACTGCGGTCATATCATCTTGGACATCTGTATTGCATTGCCCAGCTTCCTCCTCCAGCTAAGCTCAGTAACGTCTACCTACTCAGACACAATGCTTGACCTCAACTCATACTCACGCCTTTCAACCAGCGATCCATCGAACTCACTGGTATCCAGTGCTGATGAGGACGTTCAAGATTGTCCGGTCGCTGAAGACAAGGCCTTGGCCTCAGAGCCGAGGAGGTGGATACCACTCGCCCTGGGCATCGTGAACCTCTGTTGCGTTGGTATTATACTTGGCCTTTTCATACGACTTGGCCAATCCCCTGTACAGGCCGTTCCCAACGTCAAATGGGAATACACGTCAAACAAGAATCATCTTCTAAAACAGACATCATACTACTGTATGCACCAAAATATCAGCTCTAAGAAGCCCAGGTTCACAAGCACTGACTACGTCACAGCCCCTTATCTTGATCGGGTCGAACTTCCGCTCAAAGATGTCCAGGTTGACGGCAGTTTCGTCGGAACAACCTTCCCTATATCAATCTTCAAGCAGGGGCCTAGCGCAGAGGTAGATGCCGCCTGGGACCGACTTTACAAGTTCCACTACTTGCTACTGAGTAAAGAGGAGGTGAAGAAGCTTGGCAAGAACCCCAAATATACGGTCAAAGCTCCGAGAAGCTGGGGTTACGGTGACGAGGTATATGTGTCACGAACGGACGTAGCACACCGCATCCACTGCCTCAATATGCTACGCAAGGCGACCTATCCAGAGGAGATTTATTCGCGGCTACGAGATGGCGATGAGGCAACAAGGGTGCTTTGGCGTCCGCATGTAATGCACTGCGCCCACATACTACTTCAACATCTCATGTGCTCAGCAACGCTAGAGGCCGTAACGTATAACTGGGTTGAGGGAATGCAGTATCCTCAGGCCGACTTCAGCGTCAACAGGAGATGCACTGACATGGAGGCTATCCTTGAATGGCAAAAAGAGGATGGCGTAGTAGATGTCACCAACCATCCTTGGATGATTCAGGATTGGCTGGATAGTGTCCCCGAGGATGCACCCAGGCTGCCAATACCCGTGCCTTACCAGAACCTCTTCAATGCTACTTCGCACGGCTTGTTTTGAGGTAACCAGGACGCACGGCGTGATCAAACAGCTGGATTGCCTTTCAGAGCAAAGTAGCATCTGAAGTGTATATAGAAGTTGAAAGCAAATCGTTGGTTCACACATGCCTTAAGGCAGATCTGGCTGACATCCGGCAGTGGGCGGTGTTGTCATACTTCAAGTACCGGTTGTCGAGTGCAACCGTACATGTACAGTGGGCACCCGTAATCAACTCTTTCCGTAGCCACCGCCTCCAGGCGTTCCTTTTGGCCAAATAATTAGCAATCACCCCAATTCTCGAGACATGCGACAGTTTGGCAGGCCGAAAATAAATGGGAGCTGGGTGAACCAGCCGGGGATTGCAAGAAGCGTGAACTTACTTATAATGATGCGATCCCCTTTCTTCATGACACAAGAGTTCTTCCCGCCAAGGAAGATCTCTCTGGTGCCAAATTCGTCCGTTCGTATCCAGATGTTTTCACCGGGCAAACCCGGTTCGCCGCCACAGAGCCCAAAGGGTCTTACTATGCGCCGTTCGCTGAGCACACTGACGTCGACTTCTCGGCGGAACTCAATATCTCGAATGCAGCCGTCGCCGCCGTCGTGTAAACCTTCGCCGCCGGAGCCCCTGCGCAGGCTGAACTCGCGTAGAATGCAAGGGTATCGCCGCTCTAACGATTCTGGATCTGTTATGCGCGTATTCGTCATGTGCACGTGGACGCCAGATTGTCCATTCCAGTCCGGGCCGGCGCCGGCCCCGCCCGCGATTGTCTTGACGGACAGTGTAAGTTGCTCAAGAGCCATCGGCTGATTGTCGCGGGCAATTGGGGTTTCTCACCTCATAGTAGCCAAAGCCAGGTACAGGGTTCCCGTCCACAATCTGCCCTCCGTAGCCAAAGGAGAGGTTATTGCAAGTCCCTTGGCTAGCCGCCGCAGCCTGGAATGCCCGAAGAACTAGATCTGTTACACGCTGAGACGTTTCAACGTTGCCGCCGACGGTTGCTGCTCCAAGTGATGGTGACAAGATGGTTCCCGCCGGCAGAACGACATTGATCGGCGTCAAACAGCCTTGATTGAGAGGGATGTCTTCGTTGACAAGCGAGCGAAGCACGTAGATGATGGCACTGAAGGTTATGGCCCTAGGTGCATTGAGGTTTCCATATACTTCCTTGCTCGTACCCGTGAAATCGAACGTGGCTGAGCCTCTTTCTCGGTCAATGTTGATCTTGAGTTTTAGGACTGACCCATCGTCCATATGGTCTTCCGCCTCAAGAGGCGACCCGCTAAATTGGTCATGGACACGTCGCAAGAGGCTTCGAACGACCTTTTCCGCGTTGTCCTGGATGCCAACCATGTATTTCTACACCAGTGGTAACGTTAGCGGGGTCGGTAAGCTTCTGCGACGGAACTTAGACGGAGCGGACGAACCTGAACCGTCGATAACCCATATTCCTTGATTGCCTCTCTAATGAGCCTGATGCCCTTGGTGTTGGCTGCAATCTGGGCTTTCACATCGTTGAGATTATCGGACCAGGTGCGAGTTCCAGTGCAGCCTGGGTAGCTCGCAGGCTTAGTGAGGAGGATCTCCATCAGGCCTTGCTCATCGAAGACGCCGCCGTCAACCAACTTGAACGAGGTGAATGAGGCACCTTCTTGCCATATCTCCTTGGAGTGCGGTGGCATAGACCCGGCCGCAATACCGCCAATGTCAGCGTGGTGAGCCCTCGAAGCGGCCCAGAATAGCACTTCGTTTGTCAGCTCGTCTATCACTGGAGTTATAACAGTGATGTCAGGAAGATGCGAACCACCCGAGGCGGGATGGTTCGAGACGAGTACGTCCCCCGGCCGCAGAGCATTGCCCCATTTCTCGGCTTGATAAGCGACAGCATGCCCCATTGCACCCAGATGACACGGGATGTGCGGAGCATTAGCGACCAAGCCCCCGGAAGGCGAGAAGACGGCGCATGAGTAGTCGAGGCGCTCCTTGATGTTGATCGAGACCGACGTCTTTGATAGGGATCGACCCATTTGCTCGGCAATGCTCATGAAGCGATGTCCAAACACAGAGAGTTGAATTGGGTCGACGAAATCATCGTTCTCTAATTGAGATGCATTCTTCAAACCGACCTCCTTCTCGAGCACCAGATGTCGAGAAAGGCATGTTGCGGACCACGCTGGCTGAACTAGAATCGTTTGTGTTTGGTCCAGTATTATTGCCGGTCCCGCAATCCTGGCCCCTGTAGGAAGATCCTCGAGCTTGTAAAGTGGGACGTCCTGCCAGCTAGGGCCAGTGTACAATCGAGTTTCCTTGACGGCTTTATCGGACCCTACCGAGAGCAAGGCCGTACCTTTCATAGCCTCGCTCACGCTCGTGAGGTCAAGGCCCGACGTCTTTCCTAAAGCGCGTACGCGAATGTCCTCGACCAGAATCTCCCGATCGAGCGTGAAGCCAAACTCTTCTTGGTGTTGCTCCAGAAAGACACGACAGAAGTCCCAATCGTCGACCGGCTTTCGAATCATTAACGTGCTGTTAGTTCCTTTGTATCTCAGGTTGAGGAAGAACTCGAACTCAATGGAGCTGTCTGTGAACCCCTGCGCGTTGAGTCCGTGGACAGCCTCATTTGACATGGCACCAAATTCGGCCTCGAGTTGCTCCTCACTCAGTTGTGAAAGTACGGCAGCGCGCGGCTGTTGGAATTCGTACGCAAGGTCTGACAAGGCCATCCCAAATGCCGACAAAACGGAAGAGAAGTGGTGAATTGTGACTCGTTCGATCCCCAGTGCTTCGGCAACATCACATGCGTGCTGGCCACCGGCACCACCGAAGGTAGCGAGCATATGATCCGATGTTCTGATTCCTCGCCCTTCTGTCAGTGAGCGTATGGGTCGGCTCATGCTTTCGTTTGCGACGCGGAGGAAGCCGCTGGCAACTTCTTCCGGGGTCAGGTTCATCCTCTCCTCACTGTTGATATCGGCTGTCAATTGGGTAAAGGCCGCCGCAGTCGCATCATAGTCAAGGGCCTGGTCTTCATCTGGGCCGAATATGGCAGGAAAGTATTCTGGTCGTAGACGGCCCAGAAACAGATTGGCATCTGTGACAGTCAGGGGTCCACCTTTACGGTAGCATACCGGGCCAGGATGGGCGCCAGCAGACTGGGTTGTAGGCTCAGCATCAAGCACATTGACAGGCGATTTGTTTGCGTTGACTCACATCGGGCCCAATTGCGAAAAGCCCATTCTTCCAATGCAGGATCGAGCCGCCACCAGCAGCGACGGTGTTTATGTCCAGCTGCGGTGTCTGCAGGGTGACTTCGGCGGTCTCAGACTCGAAAACATGGTCGTACTTGCCACTGAATCGGCTCACGTCGGTCGACGTTCCACCCATGTCGAAGCCGATCACTGGCGTCCCGGTTGCCGGGTCAAAGCACGACTGAGCATATCCTATAACCCCGCCCGCTGGTCCCGAGAGAATGGCTCGCAGACCAGAAAAGTTCTTCCAGGAGCAAAGACCACCATCACTCTGCATGAACAGAAGCTTGGGGGCTACCGCCGCCATTCCGTCCTTGAATCCGGTGCTGAAGTCTCTCACATATCGGTGGATCAAGGGCGACAGGTAAGCATCCGCCGTCGCTGAGTTTCCCCGGGACACCATCTTTATCTATGCCGTTGTGAAGTCGTTAGAAACCGGCGGTACATCTTGTGGACAATTCGAAGATATCATACCGTAGGCTGCAGCTCTGATGACACAGACACGTCAAACCCCATGCTCCTCGCTAACAGTGCAATCTCACGCTCGTGGTTCGGGTATATATATGAATGGATCAGGCAAAGTGCGAGGCTTTTGAAGCTCTCCCTTTTCAGATGCTCAAGTTGTTCACGGATTTCTTCCATGTCGGGCCGCCTGAGGATTCTCACAGGCTCTCCGGTGATTCCCTCCACAAGGGCATCATCTTGACTGATATCAATTGGAACTTTCTCCGGGTTCTCTAGAAATTCCTCCATGGTGACTCGCTCATCAATCTCAACGACCTTTTCGTAGAGGTTGTGGAGCTTCTGGACACTCAGATCGAAAATATGTGGTCTTGCCTGATTGCCGATGACCAAGAGGTCTCTGAAGCCTTTGGTGGTCAAGAGAGCCACTCGCTCACCTTGCCTCTCAAGCAGGGCATTTGTGGCAATTGTTGTCCCCATTCGGATCGACTCAACTTCCGAAATGTCCAGGGGCTCACTTCGTGACACATCGGCGCCTCGAAAATGCGAGAGTACGCGCCGGATAGCTTCAGTTGGGGCATCCTGATAATTCCGAGGATCTACCGACAACAGCTTGAGGATGAGCTCGCTCCCAGCCACATTAGGGATGTACGCATGGACATCAGTGAATGTCCCTCCCCTGTCTTTATTGCTGTATTAGCTAGCTGGCGGCCCTCGCAGGTGCTCACAGTGTCCGTACCTATGGCGACTCGGATGTAGCCCCGGGAGAGCGGTTCAACGGAGCCCATGGTTGGCGTCGTGTGAATCTGTTGCAGATGCAGTGATTTACTAGTCCAAGTCAAATGGTGAGCGGAACTTCAATCATCGTAGAGACGTGTCGGCCGGCGGGGGCCTGGCCTTGGGATGCTTGTGGATTTATCACAACCGGCCAGACATAAGCGCATCACCCAAAGACAGGTACTGGTAAATGTGCTTCACAGCAGCTCACATTAGGATGGTAGTTGTCATTGCGTAGCACGCCGCTCTTCGGGCCATGCTTCCAACAGAAGTCGATACGTTGTGTCTCCTGTACGTACGTTGTGCGGGGAATGGCCAGCGGAGAACATCGCCTCGGCCTGCGTCCCCGATATGCTGGGTTGGTCCATGTGCCCGGCTTCTCAGATCGGCCATGTACAATACCTGTGAACTGTCGGAATTTGCCCGAATGCAACCAACCAGCGTGTGCACTACGTACTGTACGCGCGGGCAAGCGGTACAGGACTGCGCCCCGAAGTCCACGGACGACAAAGCCAGTTCCGCAAGACCGCGCCGTACAGTAGCAACGCGGCGGTCTCGATCGGTGTCCAAGCGCTACCTTGCTATGTTAGTCATCTACTTGGCGGACATTCGACATTCCGATGTCTTGTTGGGGGCGATAGCATGCAGAAGCGTAAGGCCAAGCCAACCGCGACACGCACCCATGCATGGGCGGGCTCGATTCCCGATCGCAGTGGCAATGTTTTGGTGGGACAGGCCCAAGGTGCGGCCCTGAGTAAGAGGCCCAAGCATAGACCACTCTCCGCACGGCATGGCCAATGGTTGGGGGATCCCAATCTTCACGTCCGTGGAATGATATGAGCACTCAAACAACAAGTGGGGGTTCGAGAGGTAACGAAAGAAGCCCCGGCGAACCTCTCCGCTCCGTGTCCTCTCGAGCTCGAAGTTTTATACATCACATCAGTGGTCTCTCAGAGACTCGAGACTTCAGCTACGCCGGTCTAGCTAGACCTTGCCTTAGCAATTGACGCTGCTTCAGCATTAGCCTGAGAAATACATCGAGTCCTCTCCATCTTGAGACCTGTACCAGCTATGGAAACCAAGAACGACGTTCCCCTCTCCGGGGACACAAGCAGCAATGTCGAGGGACAGGTATTGGACAATGAGATAGACCCCATCAAGGAGAGAAGGGTGGTGAGAAAGCTCGACTTGTTCATCACACCCGTCTGTTTTATTGTCTACTTGTCCTGCTTCATTGACAGAGCGAATATTGGTATGTCGCACACTCAATGTTTAGATGCCGTTGAGGCATGGCTGACATCGCGCGCAACAGGGAATGTGAAGGTTGCGGGAATGCCTAAGGAGATTGGGGCTACGGTTCAACAGTTCTCGACTGCCGTATCCATTTTCTACGCGACATACGTTCCAGTGGAGATCCCTATGGTTATTTTGTCAAAGCGCTATCAGCCTCGCAATTTGCTTACGGTCCTTTGCGTCATCTGGTCGGTGACCACTATTGCCAATGGTCTGATCCACAACGTCAGCGGTCTGTATGCCTGCCGTCTGGTCCTTGGAGCTTGCGAAGGCGGTCTATTTCCGTCCCTGAACCTATACTTAACTACGATTTATAAGCGAGAGGAGCTAGCGAAAAGGACAGCATACCTTGTATCCTGCACTGCGATATCGGGAGCAGTCGGTGGTCTCTTGGCATACGGCCTACTGCAAATGAATGGTGTTGCTGGAATGGCCGGTTGGAGATGGGTGTACATCATCGAGGGGATTTTCAGCATCCTCTGCGTTTTCGCCGTTTGGTTCGGCTTGCCGAGGGACATACGAAAAGCCTACTTCTTCACAGCCGACGACCGTGAAGTCATGGAATTGCGACACCGAGAGCGCTTGGCCTACTTAGGGAGCGATGAGTTTGACTGGAACGAAATCAAGTTGGCTTTCTGCGACGTCAAAGTCTGGCTCTGGTACGTTCTCAAACTCGAAGACCCCATCACGCTGCTAACCCGACATCACAGTGCGGCCACACAGTTCTGTCAGAACACTCTCACATACGGATTCAGCACGTTCCTTCCGTCCATTCTGTTTGGCATGGGCTATGATCAGCTGGCAAGCAACTACTTGACGATTCCGGTATATACCGTGGGTGCCCTTGGATTTTTTGCCTTTGCGTACTTATCGGACAGGTATAAACTATGCGGGCCCGTGAGTAGACGTCTCTTAGTAGCGCATCCACGTATATGCTAATCTTATGCAGCTGATCCTATCGTCCAATGTTTTGGGCATTATTGGATACGCCATTCTGATCGGGATGAAGAACGACTCTGTTAAGTACTTTGCGTGCTACTTCATCGCCATAGCCGTACACAACGGCACTGGTCTGAACTTAGCCTGGATGAACGTCAATGTGGCGCCTCAGTATCGCCGAGCCACCAGCATTGGCATTCATCAAGCGGTTGGAAATTCAGCGGGCGCCGTTGCTGGGCAAATATATCGGACCGCTCCCTATGTCCTCGGCAACAGTTTCTCTCTGGGTGCCATCTTAGTGGCTGAGATGCTAATCACCGCGCATCTGCTGTACCTTCACCGTTGTAACAAGGAAAGGGAGCAGATTCTCTCGGGTAAAAAAGTGGACACACGGAAGAAGACTACCGGCGACCGAGAGGCGAGCTTCGTATATCGCGTCTGAGCCAGCGCGGCCACCATGTGATAGGTTGAGGATCCGGAACACTCGGGCCGTATGGTCTTTCTTCTTGGTACATCTCTTGGCTTAGCGGGTGACAATGGACGTTTCTATGATCCCTTTTGCCAGACTTCGTGTTTAACACCGAGAGCTGAGCATCTAGCTGTCTAGTCCTACTGAACGCCCCCTGAAACGGTTTCTCATCCGAATGAGCTAGAATCTTTGTTGCACCTCCAATCATCATAGTAACTTGAACTGTTCAAATAGCACGTCTCATTCGTACACTCTAGGAAGGTCTTCAATAGTGTCCGTCAAAGGCACGTTCGATGTAACAGAGAGCACAATTTTCATACTTTCGTAAGCTACATGGACCCCTGATCAACAACGCCTTCTCCAACCCGCGCCTTGCGGACAACTTCGTCAATAGCCCGTGCTACCCTTTCAATATTTCGTTCATTCAATCCCGATACATTGATTCGTCCGTTTTTAGGCATGTGAACATGATGCGTATCGACCAATTCCTCACATTGCTCGGGACTGAGCTGGAGGTACCTGGTACACGTGGTTAACTCGCAAAAGCGGCTTGCATATGATCCCATAACACTCACGAGAACAAGCCCAGCTCATCGGTAATATGCTTCCAATCTCCAGGAGTCTGATATGGACATATGAGCTAAGCCATGAAGATATTTCAGGGAGGCTGAGTCACCTTTAAAACCTCGGTCAACTGCATAAAAAGACGCTGCCGAAGGCTTCCGAGCCGCTGACGCATTTCAGACAGCTGAGTTGCCCTACGATAGGTACGTCTTTAGCAGGGATCATGGCGAAAGCCTCCTTAATTTGTGGTCCACTAACCAGGCGTCTGTCAGATCTGGCGATTTGAGAACGCTTCGGACCAGTCGCGAACCATAAGCTGGAGATGAAGAGAATTCCCATCGAATCAAGGAACGTATGCGATCTTTCACACGTGCTGCCGCATCGGCGTCTCCACATGCAACGTGAAGGGCGCCGCATCGCTCGCCATAAAGGGCGAAATTCTTGGAGAAAGACTGGCACACGAGCATCTCAAGCCCCAGATGTGCGCACTGCCGAATAGCGTATGCATCCCGGTCTAAGCCGTTCCCTAGTCCTTGATATGCTATGTCAAAAACGGGAAGATGTTTACCTGCTTGTAGGGCAAGAATGAGCTCATCCCACTGGGCAGTCGTTGGGTCCTGGGCTGTGGGGTTGTGACAACAACCTTGAAATATAAAGACGCTCGAAGGCGGTGCTGTACTGATTGCATCCAGAGACGAAGAAAGGTCAAAGGCCTGCTCTTTCCGGTTGTAGTACGAGTACTCCTGAATATCCAAGCCGACGAGGTTAAACGCAGGCTTATAGTTACCCCAAGTTGGACTGCCGACGTAGATCTCGGGACAAGGAGCGATGCAGCGCGATATAAACAGGGCTGCGAGATGGACTGCACCGGTACCTGAGATGGATTGAACGGATGCGATCTATGATAATCGCGTTGTGAGCCTGGTGAAGCGATCTTGCGGAGGGACAGGGCGCATTTACCTGTTTCGAGTTCAAGCGTTGGCAGTCATCGCCAAACATAACTTTCGATGCGATGTCAAGAAACTCGGCATTTCCAACCGTGACTTCGTACTGAAGTTGTCATGTCAGAATCTCCCTTGCGTGTCCATGGGTAGAAAGGAAGCATGAGGGGAACTCAGGCCACGAACATCATGTCCAGGGTCATTCTTGGCGAGTACACGTTTGGCCTAAATTCGAACAGCCATTAGTCACAGTCTCTTGCCGTCGGTTCCGCTTAACACACACCTCCTTGATACAATCCAGTTCTTGATAGAGCCCTTCTCCATTGCGATATATCCCCACACCAAGATCAACTTTTTCGGCGTGGGCGTCCCTATCCGCCCGAACCTTCAAGTCATACATGACATCAGGCGGGCCGCCTTGCACCTCGTCAAAGAACATTTTCTCCGAACGTTTTCGTTGCGGTGACGCGCGTGTGGAAAAGGCAGACTCGATCAAGCGTCGAGGTAGTGGGTTCTGATAGCACACTCGGCTGGCCTTGGCCGAGGGCGCACTGCCAATACCTGGTAGTAGCAAGCAGCTGGCGGTCTGCTCCTGTACAAGCCCTTCACGTCTACGGCCGAGATGATACAATGTTGCTGAACGTTCACTGCAGCACAGGCCTTCCACGTCATGCGATATATACACGACAGAATGGATGGGGTGTCGCACTGTCGATAACCAACCTCCACCAATGCCCGACCAGCCGTGGTTGTTGGTTGACGTTGGGGCGGGGCATCCAAGTCCGCGAGAAACGTGGCAGCCGGCGAGGCACGCCAGCCACCGGTCCGAGACTGCGCCATCGGCGACCCAACGATGTGCCAAACTAAAGCACAGCTCTCAACTGCAGTATACGGCCATTAAATACTGCGTAGACTCTCCTATTGCAGAGTTTCCGCCAGATTCTGCGTATCCGAGGGCATGAGATCGCTGTATTGTCTAACTGATCGGAAAAGGCCCCCAGAATGGCACCCGAAAACAAATTGGTGACGCGCGCAGCCTCTGGGCAGATGTGCAAAGTGAGCCCGACCAAAACGACCTAATCGCCGCAGGTGCCACAGGGAACTTGCTAACTGTGGCGCCTTAGGCTCTCGGGGTCAGACTTGTGACGAATGCACAGATTGCGCAACTGGCCAAGAACGCCGGCTTTGATAGCCTCTTCATTGATTTGGAGCATTCGACGCTGTCGATTGATAATGCGAGCAGCCTCAGCTGTGCCTGCCTGTTGATCGGACTGACGCCGTTTGTCCGCGTTCCACATCAGTGCGGCAATGGCTACGTGCAGAAGGTGCTAGATGGCGGGGCAATGGGGGTCGTGTTCCCCCATGTAGACAGCGCTGGTGAGACGAAGAAATTTGTGACGCCCAATGTGCGGGACTTTGGATAGCTGACTTCTAGCAGAAGGGGCACGCGCAGCTGTGTCCATATCCAAGTATCCTCCCGCGGGCTGCCGCTCAATGACAGGACAACTACCGGTCTTCTCCCTGAAGCCTGCCATAGCAACCACGATTATCGAGGAGACTAATGCCTCCGCATCTTCAGTCATCGTCATGATTGAGAGCCAGAACGCCATACGCTGCATCGAGGACATTGCGGCCGTCGACGGAGTGGATGTGTTGTTGGTGGGCTCCAATGACTTGGCCATCGCCCTGGGCGTCCCCGCAGACTTCCAGGCCCCTCTGTTCCGGCGGGCTCTGGAAGCTGTGAGCGCAGCGTGCAACAAGCACAACAAGATCATGGGGCTAGCAGGGATATACGACCAGCCTGATTTTCACCATTGGGCCAAGGACACCTTGGGCGTCCGGTTCTTACTGTGCCAGCAGGACTCCGGCTTAATTGCCCAAGGCGCCGCCAGGTGCGCAGCGGCAGCGGCCGCCCTGTGAAGGAACACAGGGGGCCAATAACGCTGGGAAAGATAACCTGCCGAGATTGCTCGAGTGTCTGGTCGTCCCTGCCTACGCCAGCAATTGGGCGTATCGCGCACTGAAACGGCAATTCAAGCCGGCGCGGGCTGTCAAGCTGATGGAGGCATGATGGCAGAAGCCGGCAAGAATAGCAGCGAGGCCCATCACTAACATGGTGGGTTCCTGACAGGGGCTTTGCATGGTCGCAGCGGTCTTGTTGGCTGCCCGAATGCCCAAGGATGCCATACGTGCAAATAGTGTATGAACGACTGGTCCTACCTGGCGCCCCTGCTTACCGCCAGTTTATTGATGCCACTCTTCCAACGTACGTCGTGCCCCGTGTAGCGAGGCATAACAAAAGCTGTCCCAGTCCGACGATACGTGTCTCCTGGCCCTCGCTTCGCCCGCGTGCAACAAGACTTGGCTTCCGCATTCGACGAGTGCCCATTGCCAACAACGTTGGATGCTTACTCGCTTTAGTGTTCACGCGCACCAACGTTTGTAACTTGCTGGCCCTGGGAACAAACGGCCAACAGCACAGCAGTGCAACAGGCGATTGAAAGGCTGGTGGGCGGTGACTCGGTACCCCATAGACCTTGCCAGGAAATTCCGAGCGACTTGGGCGCCAGGCATCTATCGGGTAGGCTAGAAGTAACCACGCGTAGTCGCTTATTGCCAGACCACAGGGTAAACATGAGGGAGAAGTTTGGGCGATGGGCGAGCCAACTCTGATGGCTTTTTGAAGTGCGCAGCCACAAGCCATATAGCCGCACTCAAGCTAGGGTGCGTGATTGGTGCCTTTCCCTGATCTCAGCCAACAGCTACCTCTTAACTTGGTGTTTCCCATCTAAACAACTGGCTCAATACTGCCATGCGTCCTCGGCTATTTAATCTGTCGCGGTAATTCATCATAAACTTCAGGCTTGTATCAACACGTTTATTGCAGCAGGTTTATCGCCAAGTCAGCGCTGCCGGCCGTCTCAACCCAAAGGAACAATGCGCAAACATCGCAACGAAAATACGGTGGCGCAGGATGCGCTGCAACAGATGACACCCGCTGTGCAGAGTATCATCCCCTTGGACAGAGACCTCAAAAATTCCGACCATGAGTGCATGTTCGAGGCTATTGATCCGGACGAGGAGACAAGGCTCGTCCGGAAGATTGACCTCGTCATTCTACCGATCATGGCGTTTGTTTACCTCTTTCAATGTATATATCACACTTTCAAGCGTTATTGTGTTCCCTGTACGCCTGGCTAATGACCTTCTCATCAAATAGATATCGACAAGAACTCCATCAACAACGCGGCCGTGTTTGGCTTACGAAAGGACTGCTCCTTGAATGGCGAGCAGTTTTCCTGGGTCGTGTCCCTGTTTTACTTTGGGCAGCTTGTTTCGGAGTATCCCGCCGCCTATCTTCTGTCTCGTTTCCGCGTCACGACCTTCATTGGCGCTACCATCGTTGTATGGGGTGTCGTTGAAATGACCAACGGCGCTCCCCATGATTTCCCAGGCTTTGCTGCTTCACGCTTCTTTCTTGGCCTCAGTGAAGGAGCTGTGAGTCCAGCCTTTGTCATCATCACTTCTCTTTGGTATCGTCGCGAGGAACATCCCATGCGCGTCGCTGCATGGATATCGATGAACGGCGTCTCGCAAATTGTTGGCCCGTTGCTCATGTACGCAATTGGCGGTTCCCGCATTGCCGTAGCAAGCTGGCGTGCTCTCTTCTTGGTCTGCGGTGGCATAACAGTTATGTTCGGGATTGCCTTCGTTTTCATGATGCCGAAGGACACAACCACTGCATGGTTTCTCAACGCCAGAGAGCGCGAGCTAGCCACTCGGCGCCTTGCTATCGACCGATATACGCGAGAGCGTTCAGAATTTAACAAGGCTCAGATGTGGGAAGCGTTGAAGTCACCGCTAACATGGTTTTATTTTGCTTTTGCCATTTGCGTCATGCTCACGGCTCCAATTCTCAAGGTATGCTTTCCTCCTAGACGGACTACAACGCTCTCCATATCAGAGCATCGCCAATGCTAAGTCAACCGGAATAGTTCTCGTCTCAGATTATAAACGGCTTTGGCTACGACAAATTCTACACAATGCTTCTTGGAACTCCTAGCGGTGCCATCAGCTTTGCAGCTATCTGGGTGTCCGCTCTCGGCCCTCGCATATTTCCCAACTCGCGCATATATACAACGATCTTTCTCGCACTGGTTCAACTTTCGGGATCTGTCGTTCTGTTGTTTGTCCCCGTCCGTAACGGGAATGCTTGGGCCATCGTTGCGGCTACATGGCTGGCGTCCAGTGTCTCAGCGCCATTTTGCGGTGTCACAGCTCTCGTGGCGTCAAATGTCAAAGGGAATACCAAGAAATCTATCGTCAGTGTCGGCTTCTTTATAAGCTATTGCGTCGGGGCCATAGGTAAGCGTATTTTAACCCCGACTGCATTTTCCGAGATGCCTGACTTTCTTAGTATCGCCTCTCGCCTGGACGGAAAATGATGCACCACGTTACATCAAAGGTTGCATTCTGTCCATTGTCAGCTTAATATGCCTCATTATTCTTCTTCTTTTGTATCTCTTTATAGTTACCAGAATCAACAAGAAGCGGGACGCCCTTGCCGTGCACCCCCACGGTGAGCGATACCAAACCGCGATCGAGGCGGAAGGGATGCAAAGGGGGTTGTCACTCGATTCAGACCTCACCGATGAGCAAGACATGGGTTTCCGATACAGCATTTAGTAGTTTCCCCTGCGTTTCTATATTGAGAAGGCGATTGCTCCCATCTCAGGACACCTAATCCGCGTACCATTACTTTGCCTTCCCCTGGGCAGATGTAGGGATGTCCACGACTTCTTCTTCTTCCAAGATGTCCATAGCCTTGCTGAGAGAACGGTCTTCCGTGCCCGAAATAAGTTCTTCGAACTCCTTTCCGTGCTTTTCTGGACCCAGCATAGTAGTAACAGCGATGCCAAGCGCAATAATGCCGCTTGCAATACCCATGACCGGTCCGTATGCCTCAACAGAGTGGCCGGATTTTGACCTGATATATATCTTCTCCGAGATCGCGTTGACAATTTGCGCCGCTGGAGAGGATATCATGTTGCCGACCTGATAGGTTACTCCAGGGAATGTCGCGCGATAGCCAATGGGTGACAATTCATTCAGGTGAATAGGGATAACGCCATAAGCACCGGAGACAAAAAACTGCATGAAGAAGGCCGTGACACTGAGTGCCCTCTCTCCTTGCGGTAGAATCCATGCAGGAATCAGCAGCCCCGAAATCGTTATGGCAATAACGATTGATCTTCGTCGGCCAATGAACTGACTTAGGTACCCAATCGTTGTGCCACCGAAAAAAGCCCCTGTCTTCATGAGTATAGAAGCACGAGAGGCTCCTGCATTGTCGAGCTCCTTCTCCGTAAGCAGGAATGTCGTGTATGAGTCCTGGGATGTGTGGGCGTAAAAGTTGAACCACGTCATGAGGAAGGTACAGTAGACACATATTCGCCACTCCTGTACAAGCATGCGCTTGGTTTGTCTCCAGAACGCCCCGCCAGACGTTCTGTTGCTGGCGGCCCTGTGGGCTTCGACGAATTGTCTTGACTCAGGGAAGAACATGCGTAGAATTCCCACACCAATGGAGATGCCGCCTGAGATATGTGTCAGTATGAGCCTCTCTATATTAGTGTTGTAAAACTTGCCGCCAATCCAAAAGACTGTCTTCCAGGTATTGACCCCACCGCCAACGCCCAGATTCGCACACGCGGCGAAAACATACGCTAGAGAGTATCCTTGGTGTAGAATGCCGGATACTATACCGCGTGCCTTTGCTCTAGACGTGTATGATCAGCATGTGTTGCAGCTTTTGTCGAACTGGTCAGTCGGAATGGAACATTGAACTCACGGGCAATGCTCGAGTGCCATGGCAACTGCGTTGCCAAACACTCCACCCATGAAAAGACCGAACAAACTTCGTACAGCCAGGAATTGCGAAAACGTTTTGCTGTAGATGGTTGCGATTTGTAGCACCCCAAGGATTATCATGTTGGCCACCATTGGCCATTTGCGCCCCCATTTATCACTTGCCAGGCCAAACACAGCAGCGCCAACTGAGCGTAGTAATAGGGAGAGTGTAATGGCTGTTGTAACATCGGTCTTCGTACGGCCGTAGTACTTGGCCAGTTTCACTGTCTGAATAGACAGGGCATGGAAGTCAAAGGCATCTGCGGTCCAAGCAGCCCAACCAACGAGGAAGAAGACCCAATCATGAAAAGAAAGCTGGGCAAGAAGGCTGACTGGGTTGACAAAGCTATCAAGCTCTTGCCATTCGCAATGCGATTCGCCTTGATCGTTGCTCGTAACCACTCGTTTCTTCCAGACGAAGAGGTCGCGCAAAGATTGTTTGGCCGTAGGGATGATGCCTTTGGCTAGGTCGTCAGCCGGGACGCTGTTCGTTGCCATTGCGGTCTGATGCTCTCAAGGATGTTTCTGGGCGAGATGGATGGAAATTCCACAACAGCTTTTCAACGTAGAGTGATGAAGCAGGTCCAAGTTCGGGCGGTGGAAAGGGCCATGCTGCTGGTACAGTCCTTAAATAAATACGGCGAATTCGGTCGTTTATGCAGTACTGTGTGTCCAGGCGAGACATGTTGTCAAACGTGATACAATAGCCAACACAAATGGCCTGCCGTGACTGCTAAAGGACGGCAATTGGCTTTGCCATGACGAAGGAGTGGTCAAATGGTATTGCCTCTTTGGGACGTCATTGACAGGAAAACAAGCCACTGCGCTACTTTTGCTGCTCCCGGCGACAATGGTTAGGGCCACAAAACAAGGTTTGAGAAGGTATCCGGTAGCCGCGGGTAAGGCACCATCTGAATTCTGGGGGCGTTTTGGCCATGAGTGGCGTAAAGTGCCCTGTAGCGCTGTACTTGTGCCACGAAGGAGCCCGACAGGGGTTCCGAAGTTGGTTTTGGAGCCGCCTTGGCCGCCTCCGCATCTCCCCGCGTCTGGTGGCACGCTATTACCCCGCGCCCAGGGATCCCCTTGCTTGGCTTCCCGATCTGTGTGGGGCGGAACTGCCGTACAAGCCTCGGCACGAAAGGGACAACAGAGGTAGATTGGTAGAGTTCCGGTAAGGACCGAGGCCCGAAACAGAATGTCATCCGGTACTATGCCACGGCCAGGGAATGGCCCAGAGGTCAGGACTGGAGAGATTTCAAGCTTCCAAACCCAGCGTTTTAGGCGCGAATCGAGCCTTGCCCGTTACCTAGCCGGTATCACAAGAAGCGCACCCCTGCAGCCCATTCGGTGTTGGCTTCAGCAATGGAAACCAGGTTCATTCTCGACTGGCACTGTGATCAAAAAGACCTCAAGGTGGGGCTGCAGCCATTCTTGCAGTGGCGATCGGTGCGAATCTTAAGACAAGCTTATGTAACGGGCTGGGCCCGTGTGGGTCTCGGCTCCGCTCTCGACCGGGATCCACACCAGCTCCGGAGCTCCGCTCAAAAGCTCGTGTTCCTTTCTGCAACTTTCTCTTCTCTTCTTTCTTTCTTTCCTTTTTCCTTAGCTTTAGGATACTCGTTGCAGTCGCTCAGCTAGTTGTCGACACACTTAGTTGAGACCGTTACATTATCCTAAAGCTCCTTTCCACGAGCGCACCATTGATCTCGATCATTGGCAATACGCTGCGGAGTTCGCCGCGCGACGTACGCGTCAAGCGGGAATAGCAGCGCCGGCACCGCTTCAGTGTGCGTGACCGGCGGCGCAGGAGAGTGCCTGGAGAGGCGAGAACCATTTGACCGGAGTCATTTGGTTGGGTTCCTGCTCGGCTTGCCGAGTGTTCAAGCCGGTAGAGCAGAAGGCTGGTAACTTCGTCCCGTACGGAGCAGCAGAGGTAGGGCAGCCGCGGCTAGCCCACGTGCCCGCCATCTACGACGATTGGCGGAAGACTCTTGCGCAAGTAGCAATTGAGTACTGGTTCCTGCGAAAACCTCGTCAAGCGACGAGCAGCAGAAGGCTCTCGCCTGTGGGCGACCGAGCTTTGGATGCGTGCTAGGACATCGTGCAGCACACGAGTAGCAGAAGACTGCTTGCGAGCAGTGCGGTATCGGATTCCCGCTAGGACCTCGTTCGGATAGCGAGTAGCGGAAGGCTCTTGCCTAGGGGCAACGGAGCACAGCTTACCTGCAGAGGCCTCGTGTGCACCACGAGTAGCAGAAGATCCCAGGAAGGGATAGGAAGTCGAGCCGAATCGAAAACATCTCGCCTGATCGAAACACCCGACCTGAATCGAAAGATTTCGATACGAACGACCGGACGAACAGCTTCCCCGATGGAGGCTAACAACCACGATGGAGGCTCGCAGGAGCGAACCTCCCAAATGCTCATGCAAATGATGAGCCAAATGTCGGAACAACTGCAAGCGTTGCGTGCAGAACGCGAAGCAGACCGTGAAGAGGTTAGAACACAAATCCGCGCTCTCCAGTCAGCTGTCGCCACGCCAACGGAGACGCCCTGCGCGCCACCATCCGTCGATACAGCACAGTCGGAAGGCAGTCGAGCGAACTTGACTGAAGTCGCGCCAGCCAAGAGGAAACCGACTCTGCCGGATCCCCCGCGGTTCGAAGGAAACCGGCTGGAATTTCGTGCCTGGCTCAGCGAAATGAAGAACAAGCTTCGAGTGGATGGAGGAGCCATAGGTGGCAGGGCCGATCAATTCGCCTACATCTATGCAAGGCTCGGTGGCGCACCGCAGCGGATGACCATAGCGTATGTGGAAGCAGGAGGGAACGACGGAATGTCGGATCCGGATCATTACCTCCAATATTTGGAAGAGTGTTATGGGGACCCCAATGCAAAAGCGCGGGCGATGGAAAGGCTGCGGACCCTCAGGCAGCGAGAGAACGAGTCGTTCGCTACTTTCCTGCCGAGGTTCGAGAGAGAATTGGCCGATTCGGGCGGTGCGGCCTGGCCGGAGGATGTCAAGATAAGTTACCTCGAAGGGGCACTCAACCAGCAGCTACGTCTCGCAACAGTCTATACGGATTTAGATCGGAGAGTGTACTCAGCCTGGGTCCAGACCTTACAGAAAGTATCTTCTAGGCTCGACGGCTTGAACAGGAAGGAGAAGGTTGGAAATCCCGGGAAAGCGAACCCGAATTGGGGACATACGAATCATTACCACCAACCCAAGCTGGCATTATCATCGAGGACGGAGAGCCCGGAACAAATGGATTGGGAGTCTACCAAGATAGGACGAACTGGTGCTCGACAAGACGAACGTAAGGACAGTAGGCGTTGGTCGCGAGACGAGAGGAGGTGCTTCCGGTGCGACGAAATCGGCCATATAGCCGCATACTGCACTCAGAGACCGCGGGAGCGCCCGGCTGGGAAGCCAGAGCCAGCGGGGAAGCCGGAGCGTCCACAGCCCAAAACAAAGGTTGCCAGGGTCGAACTTAAGACGAGAGACCACCAGGAGCAAGAGGACGAGCGAAGCAGTCAGTATGAGACTGCCTCGGACGACGATTTGGGAAACGAATAGCTCCTGGCCAAAATCGCCGCCAGGAGCACCAGCAGGCCCGGGCAGAGTGGAAACAGTTGGAGCGCGAAATGGACAGCCCGCCCTTCTATGTCAACATAGGGATCAACCGAGAATATTATTCGACCGCCCACGTCGATTCCGGCTGTCTGTGCTACGGGACGGTCAACGAAGCTCTAGTCCGCAAGGCGCGCCTGCCGCGTATTCCCATCACGCCACGAACGCTGGACGAGGTAAGCACGTCGTTGCCTGGCGTTATCCGGGGCGTGACCTACGCCGACATCGACATCGATGGATACCGCAAGAAGCGATTTTTCTTCTACATTATCCCCGACCAGACTGATGAAGTCATGCTTGGGCGAACCTGGATGAACAAGGAGGACGTTGCCCTTTACCCCTCGAAGGGCTTACTGCACATCGGCTCACAGGATCATTGGGTCAAAGAAAGAGACCCCAACCGCTACGAGCGATACGAACTGTCCGGACAGCCAGCAGCGACCTTCGCAGGGCTTGTCCGACGAGCGAGGAAGGAGAAACAGGACCAGCGCGGGCTGCGCGTTTTCTCGGCAAGTTTAGCGGACATTGAGAAGGCACTGGCGCCGAAGAAGAAGACCGACGCCAGAGAGAAGCTGCCGACGCACTATCACGACTATTTGTCGGTGTTTGACCGAGGTCAGGCAGACCGCTTGCCACCGCATCGACCCGGCTCAGATCATAAGATTATTTTAGAGAGGGATGCAAACGGCAAAGAGAAAGAGCCGCCATGGGGACCGTTATACGGCATGTCACGAGAAGAGCTGATTGTCCTACGCAGGACGCTCACCGAGTTACTCGACAAGGGATTCATTCGCGCGAGCAGTTCGCCGGCATCCGCGCCCGTGCTCTTTGTGCGCAAGCCGGGCGGAGGGTTGCGTTTTTGCGTGGACTACCGCGGGTTGAACGCAATCACCAAGAAAGATCGTTACCCGCTACCGTTGATTGAGGAGACCTTGCGGTCGCTGTCGAAGGCGAAATGGCTGACGAAGCTGGACGTCATTGCTGCGTTCCACAAAGTACGCATCGAGAAGGGAGACGAGTGGAAGACAGCTTTCCGCACGCGATACGGGCTTTACGAATGGCTGGTCACGCCATTTGGGCTGACTGGGGCACCCGCGACTTTTCAGCGCTACATCAACCACACGCTACGGGAGTTTCTCGATGAGTTCTGCTCGGCCTACATTGATGACATCCTGATCTACTCGAGCGGCTCACTCGCTGATCATCGGAAGAAAGTCAAACTAGTCCTTGCGCGACTCAAGGATGCGGGACTGCAGATCGACATCGACAAATGCGAGTTTGAAGCGACGAGCGTGAAGTATTTGGGCTTCATTGTAGAAGCCGGAAAGGGCATCCGCGTGGATCCGGAGAAGGTGCAAGCAATCCAACAGTGGCAGCCGCCACGCTCCGTGAAGGGAGTCAGAAGCTTTCTGGGCTTTGCAAATTACTACCGGCAGTTCATCCCGAAATTCTCAAATATCGCGTCACCGTTGACGGCGCTTACGAAGAAGGATGCTACGTTTGCCTGGTCCCAGGAGTGTCAGACAGCATTTGAGGAGCTAAAATTGCGCTTCATCAGCGCACCGGTCCTTGCGCAATGGGATCCGGACAGGGAAACAGTTGTCGAGACAGATTCGTCTGGTTATGTCACCGGAGGCGCACTCTCGCAACGGGGTGATGACGGCATCATGCGACCCGTCGCCTTCTTTTCGAAGAAGAACGCGCCGGCGGAATGCAATTACCCAATCCACGACAAAGAACTGTTGGCGATCATTCGCTGCCTGGAGCATTGGGACGCCGAGCTAAGGAGCGTCGCGTCGTTCACCATCATGACGGACCATCTCAACCTACAATATTTCACGAAGAAGCAACCGCTGAGTGAGCGGCAAGCACGGTGGGCTGAGACACTATCGCGATACAACTTGACGATCAAGCACCGACCGGGTAAGGAAGCCGTGGTGCCGGATGCACTATCGCGACGGGAACAGGACATGCCACAGAGCGCCGAAGATGAGCGCCTCCGAGGACGGCGCGTACAATTGCTCGAGCCAATCAAGGGAGGTGGTCTGGTGACGAGAGTCAAAAGCGGTTATGTCACCAAGGGAGACACTGACCAGCCTGGTGACGCGCCGGCCGAGCAAGATGAGTCAGTCGAGAACCCTTTCATAGACGAGGAGCTGCAAAGATTATGGAATGATGGCCTGAGGCAGCACAACCGGTATTGGCTCATCCGGAAGGCGGTACAGCAGGGCGAGAGACGACTACCATCGCAGTGGGGTCTGCCTGTTATGCTGTCAGAGTGCTCCATCGACGACGGCCAGCGACTTTGTTGGCGAGAACGGATTTGGGTGCCTAATTATGAGCCCTTACGCACCCGACTGATGCAGGAAACGCACGATTCGGCACTCGCGGGACATCCGGGACGGGACATGCTCAAGTCCCTGTTGAGTAGACGGTTCTACTGGCCAGGCTTAGATGCAGATGCCCGCCGATTTGTGAGGAACTGCGACGTGTGCGGGCGGAGTAACATCTGGAGGGAAAAGCGGCGCGGACTTCTGAAGCCGCTGCCCATCCCTGAGCGGATCTGGTCGGAGTTGTCAATCGACTTTGTGACAGGCCTGCCGCCGACGAGGTCAAACGGGTCCACCAACTTGATGGTCGTCACAGATCGCTTGTCCAAGAGCGTTATTTTCGAGTCGCTCAAAGATATTACGGCAGAGACGACGGCCAAAGCTTTGGTGCGAAACGTGGTTCAGCACCATGGTATCCCTGGGGCAGTTGTCACCGACCGAGGAACGCAGTTCACCAGCAGGATGTGGAAGAGACTATGTGAGCTATTGCACATCAAGCAGAGACTGTCGACGGCCTGGCATCCCGAGACAGATGGCGCCACGGAGAGGGCTAATCAAGAGGTCGAACGATACATTCGCATCTTCGCGACGTATGCGCAGGACGATTGGGACGAGCTGTTACCGGCGGCCGCCATGGCCATCAACAATCGCACGGCAACCTCCACGGGACAGAGCCCGTTCTTTCTCACGCACGGCTACCACATCGAGCCCATCCAAGTTAAAGAGAAGCTGCGGATGGACGGCAAGTCGCCCGTGGCCAGAGCAGAAGGCATCGTGCAACAGCTCCAAGAGGCAACGGAATGGGCGCAAGCTGCCATGGCTTCGGCACAGGAACGACAAGAGGAGAATACCAACACCCGACGGCAACCTTCAGACCAGTTCAAGCCAGGAGACAAAGTATGGCTTCGACTGCGCAATATTCGGTCCAATCGACCATCCAAGAAGCTGGATTGGCTTTCGGGCAAGTATACAGTCCTGGAGACAGTTGGGTCGCACGCATGTCGACTTGACACGCCGCCTGGAGTCCACAACGTTTTCCACGTGTCTCTCTTACGATTAGCAGCGGACGATCCGCTTCCGTCGCAGACATCGGACGACTATCGACCACCGGCGATCCTCACGGATGACGGCGAGTTGTGGGAGGTAGAGGAGGTTCGTGGACGGAAGAAGGTGGGACGGCAGTGGAAGGTGCTTGTCAAATGGGTTGGTTGGGTAGAACCAACGTGGGAACCGGTGAAGTTTGTCGCAGACACGACAGCCTTGGCTCAGTATGAAGCGGTTCATGGGAAAGTTGGATCGAGGCAACCCCCTCAAAACGGGAGGAGGAGGGGGGTATTGTAACGGGCTGGGCCCGTGTGGGTCTCGGCTCCGCTCTCGACCGGGATCCACACCAGCTCCGGAGCTCCGCTCAAAAGCTCGTGTTCCTTTCTGCAACTTTCTCTTCTCTTCTTTCTTTCTTTCCTTTTTCCTTAGCTTTAGGATACTCGTTGCAGTCGCTCAGCTAGTTGTCGACACACTTAGTTGAGACCGTTACAGCTTATCACGTTGGGCCACACTAGGGACCAGACATCAGCAGCAGAACGTGTTTCATTGACGGCAAGTCCCGACAGGCCAATCAAGGACAGTTCTTGTTCGCAGCTATCGACGCGATTTTCTCCGGGCAAGCAATATGTCTGCCGAGCACTCAATTTGAGTCCCACTGAGGCCAGCCATCAGTGTTTGTAACCATGCTCAAAAGCTCGGAGTCTATGAAGTCGGGAAAAGAAAAAGTGATATCGGAATGACATTCATCCTGTCCACTCGCAGCAGCCAGTTCAGACCCTTTGAGCGCCGCATCACCGATTATCCCATCGGAGATGGAACAATTTCTGAGCTTTTTGACCTTCATGATAAGCGTCTGGCTAAACATGTGTGAGATATGGCACCGAAGGCCAATTGACTTCAGCCAGTTTGCCAGCTTGATGACGAGCTCATCCAGAGCGGCAATGTCATGCCCCGCAGCCTGAAGGTTTGACTCGTACGTGTGGAGAATTTGTGTAAGCGTGAGTGCGGAGAAGGTTAAGATGTGGTATATGTGGTCTGTCAGGTGTCGCGTCCGTTCATCTGCCGTTTCGATGGCCAGATTTATAATAGTCTTGCAGAGGTGGACCATTTCTGCAAGTATAGAGCTTTTGGGGCTGGTGGAGGCGTTACACAGCGTCTGATGGCTTGCTAGTAACTGTCCAAAGTAAAAGCCCATTTGCAAGAACTGCGAACGTTGTTGGTCTGAACGGTCAGTGTGTGACAACGCCAGCGTTGACAGGTGCTCTGTGTAGCTCACTGAACAATGCAGCCCACCGTTGCTTCCAACTCTGTAGTGCATCATTGGTGTTTTCCATAGCCGCTTGACCTTTGCAGGACTCCTGATAAATGATCCAGTATAGCTGCACCTCCGCAGCCATTCGAGCCTCGTAGTTTGTGACATGATCGCTTTCTGCCATCCGAAGACACTGATCGATCTGGGCCTGGTTGAGGAATGACTGCCGCTGTAGTACAACGCAATATCTGCAACTGTTAGATTGACACTTGAGGACATGGCCGAGTGATCCACAGACTGTAGGTGTGCCACGCAGAGATGGTTCCATATATATATGACATCCAGGTCGCACTCTCGTGATGTGGCTCGCTGGTACGAGGGCTGAAGAATGTGCGCGATAGCGGGACTTGATGTTGCTTGCACGAAGGCATGACTTGTCAGAAGCCAGCTGTCGATGCTAAGTGGACGTTGCCCAATGGTAGATGACCAGAGGCTTAGAATAACGACAGCTTGAAAAAACTCTATGGGCTGGTCGGCCGCAAGCATTGCCTGTTGTAACAGCCTCTTCACCTCGTGGAACAGCTTCGGGGCCAGTTGATCAGCAAGTTCCTGGGTTTTGTGCCTCACGGCGATGAGCAGGACACTATAGAGCAGCAAGCGTGATTTTGTGGTCTGCAATTGGAGCATGACAGTCGATAGATCTTGCGGGAACCTGACCCATCGGCCATAATTCTCATGGAACCTGTCCGTCGTAAGTATGAGAAGACTGAGATCGCTGAGGGTCGTATACTAACAGTGCTATGAGTGAATTGACCATTGATGTTGTCATCAGTCCGCTAGCGATGATACTCCATCCCGCGTTGTCGATGCCCTCATCGTAGGATTGGGGCGTTGTGAGCCCAGCATCAGTCGTGGCGTCTCGAATCAGTAACACAGGAGCCCGATTGCGTTCCGGCGAAACTTGACGAGCCACTACTGCCACGGTGGGCGTATGCCTTGCCACAGCCAGGCCCCCCGAATTGGCATCAAGACGTTGCACAACAGTCTGCATCGCTGTCTCAAGACGTGCGAGCCTGTACTGGGCTGTAATCAGTCGCGACAGCTTCTCTCAGTCGGAGTATGCGCCTCTCACCTACCTTTCCGATACGGAAGCATCGTTGCTCGTCGTCGCAGGGCTACGGAAGTCTGGACGATGCTCATAGCCTGACGCCCTGGAATGCGGCGACCCTTGGAGGGAACATGGTTGAGACAGTGTCTCACATCGGAGACAGGTACCCCCATTGACTTGTGATACGTAACATCTCGTCTTGTACTTGTGACAGAGATCACACGCTTTGGAAGCTCTTCCAGGTCGGAGAGGAGGCATAGTTCTCGATGAGTTACGGCAGCATTTCTGTGAAACGTGTGCAGGCGTTGACGAGAACTCAGCAAGTTACAGCGCATGCCGTGCCTATCATAACTAACCGTAGTCACCAGAGACCAATCACCCTACCTGATAACGGATGTCGTCATGGCACGTGATAAGACCTCCGTGACGCGATATGAACTAGCCGTTTGACGGACATCGACTAAAGCCCGATTCTAACAAGCGGGACCCGAGAGTCGCCATCATTAAAATGATACCCTAGACTCGGATGAGCTTCACCCGAGACAGGCCTTACTTCCTCGCATGACTTGAAATATCGCGACTGGCATCTCCTGAATACTAGATGTGAGCTATGAGCAGTTGTCAACCCTGATAGTCACAGATAAATTTCGTTGGGCTTTTTAATTTATTTATCGCGAAAACTGCCAACGGCTGTATGCGTTCAAGTCGCCACTAGACTTTAAATTCCGAATTTTCCTGGTGAGCTTCGACGTCCTGACGTGTTTCCACACCCGCATCCCCATTGTCAAACATCCGATACAGCAATTTCCAGACAAGAATTACCACCGAAGCGGCAAGGGCACAAATAGCGGCGATAATCAAGCCTCGCTTGTATCTGGGAGCATCTGCGTGTCCTGTCAGCAATCTGAGTCTCCCGCAAGGCCTGTTCAGCATACCCTGTTGTCGGAAGAGTTGGTTGCCGGGGAAGTTGGCGAGCTGAATGCTCATCACATAGGCGGCTAGTGCTATCGGGCGTTTGTAGTCCTGCATTTTGGTTGCGAGCCACGCTGCGCTGATTGCTTGAGCACATCCCATGCCCATCTGCGTCCACACGACGCCGCCTAGTGAACGGTTGTCAGACCTTCTCATTTCATAGCGGGGAAAGTAATTCATACCATAGAGGCCCCATTTCCCAACGCTTCCAGGGGCCAAAGCGAGCCACAAAAGACCTGCGGCTCCCCACGAATACCCCACGGCAATATGTATCCCGCGCTCGTGGAATTTGTCGCTGCTAAATGCTAGTGACACAGAGAGGATCAACGCGCAAACACTGCCCACGGAATTGAGCCCGTTTGCTTGAAGGGCAGTGAAGCCGAGTGACTTGATGATGGACGGTGCGTAGGTGTTCATAGGCGCAATCATAACCATGGAGAGCAGGGCTGCAACAAGATGGCCGTACAGTCTCCAGTCAGTAAACGTTTCGACAATATGGGAAGGCAACACCGGCTTGCGATATCGATGTGCCTTGCTGGTGTCGTTCCTGATGACTCTGGTGACAATGATGGATGCTTCGTGGTCACTGAACAGGCAGACGGACTTGCCGAAGAATGTCTTCGGCTCAGCCGCGCCATGCGGCAGATATATGTAGGCGGCGACTCCGAGGACACAGGTCAAGACTCCCTCTTGGTCAAGTCAGCGAGTCGGCCGCTTACTGCGTTGATAAGAATTGACAAACTTACCGATGATGAACAACCACTGCCAGCCTTTAAGACCTCCTCGGCCACCGAGTGAGATCAGCCCCAGAGACAAGGGCCCGCCCAGTGCGCCAGCAACGCTATTCGAGGCCCAAAATAAAGCATAACGAAGTGCCAGTTCCTCGTTTGTATAGAACTTCGCAATGTAAAGTGCGAATCCGGGGATATAACCGCCCTCCAATGCACCTATGAAGAACCTGGCGACGCAGAGGCCCGTTCCGTTTCGCAGGAAGGCCTGGCTCCAAGTCGCAATTCCCCAAAGAAACATGGTGATGGGAAGAAATCGCTCTGGCCCGACATATCTGCTGACAAGATTGAAGGGCAACTCGGTAATGATAAAACCAACTGTGAAGAGGGTTTGCGCAAGGTTGATGTCCGAGTTATCCACATTGATGTCCTTCCGAAGGGTGTCTGTCAAGGCGTTGCCGATATTTGTGCGGTCGAACTGCAGGAAACAGAAGCATAACACAATGACGGGCATGATGAGAAAGTCGACCTTGAGCACTGCCCTCCGGCTCTCTCTGGGCTGAATTTCAAGCCGAGGGTCATACCCGGGAACTTCAATGGACTCTTTCGAGGCCACACTGGCTCCTGGCCGGCTTTCGTCGCCCTGTGAAGCATTATCGGGACCTGTGTTCATCTTGGCGACTCCGTGGGGACGTATGACATGTTCTGAGATCCCATGGGTAGGCCAGGTGAAACCAACCGCGGCCGAAATCCATCCGTCATGATGCGACTACTGTTCTCGCTGCAGTCTTATACCCGTCCTACGTCTGCTTCATTGCTGATACGGCTCAACTCTCTTGGAACCGTCGTGACCGGAACATCTGTAAGTGAAGATACCATGAAGTCGATAAATGGCGTGCTGATAGGGGCCAGCCTATGACAGGGCGACCTGCTCCACTAGACCCTGGCCCAGATTGCGATGGCGCCTTCGTTGGCTGACTGCGCCGTCGGCATGCCGTCGGCACATGGTGGGGCCATGGGCATGCCGGCGGCCTGGAGCTTCTGAAGAGCCTCAAATCGCCCGAGCACGTGAATAAAGCTCGACGTTCACCCTAATACATTCTGAAAACGCATTCTGTGTTGTGTCATTATCGGAGACAAATAACGTTCGAGATTTTCCGGCGCTGTCATCGGAACATGGAACAGAACACACTGAAGCGCCGACGCATCGGCCTCACAGGCGTCGACAAGAAACGATCTTTTGGCGGCTATACCTTGTTCTGCCCATTGACGAGCGACGTTGCCCATCTTGTTGATATCGACGGCAATGAAGTTCATTCTTGGAAGCTTCCCGGGAGAATTGGCCGGCATGCTCGCCTCCTCCCCAACGGCAATCTTGCAGTCAACACACTCCGCCCCGCACCCTCTAAGACCACAAAAGACGGAGGCCCCTTCCCATTCCCATTCTTCAATAAGTATGGAGGCGGGATCATGAGCGAGCTAGACCCTGACGGCAATGTGGTTCGACAATTCACGGATCCCCTTGGTCACCATGACCAGTTTCATTTTGGAGACGGTCGGCTCCTGTATACGGGTCTCGAGCCCCTGTCCGTTGAAGACTCCGCAAAAGTCATCGGAGGCGTCCCCGGCACCGAGATTGACGGGATCACTTATACGGACACAATCAACGAAGTCGATGCGGAAGGGAAACTGGTCTGGCAGTGGAAAGTCTCTGAGAGGCTGCCACGAGACGAATATCCCCTCCAGCCTCATTACACACGTGAGCACTATCCCTTGATCAACTCGGTCCTCCCAATGCGGGGCGGAAAGCATATTCTCGCGTCGATGAGATCCGTGTCTGCGGTGGTCATCATTGAGAAGTCGACAGGCAATATCGTCTGGAAAGTCGGCCCGGAAGTGCTTGCGCAGCAACATAACGCAACCGAACTGGAGAATGGAAACATCCTCATCTTTGACAATGGAGCTTTTCGAACTGGGGAGTCCGTCACGTATACCAGGGCAGTTGAGATCTCCAGACACAGCAAGAAGATTGTGTGGGAGTACCGCGACAAGTCTCAGATGCACAATTTCTTCACGCCGTTCATGGGAAGTGCACAAAGACTGTCCAACGGAAATACATTGTTGTGTGAGAGCGCATTTGGCAGGGTGTTTGAGGTAACGCAGGAAGGATATGTCTGCTGGGAGTATGTCAACCCCCATTTCGCACCGTACCCGGACCATGTCACTGCCAAGATCTTTCCCGGGGAGTCCAACGCTTTGTTTAGAGCTTACCGATACTCTCTGGACGAGATACCATGGCTCAGGAAAAAGTTGGGCGGTTCATCGTGCGTTGTGCAGTGATTGACCAGAGAACCAATTCCTCTGCCTTGCGCGATGGTCGGTCGTCAAGTACAAGCTGTGATAGATATGCAATGGACTTGTCTGTCTCTCTTTACTTTGTTCTTCCACTGAGATAAACTCATGTGATGTAGAAATTCCCAGCAGCGTGTACGAATCCCCTCCTCAGCTCTGTGTGTCAGGACTTGAGGACGAAGTGGCGTAGTATTTCTCAACCAGGTATACTCATGAGTAGAGAAGTATGTGCTCAGCACATACAGAATACTCGCATCGAGAATGAAAATCACCCAAGAACTCATCCCAGAAGTGCCAACACGGTTTCACAGCGAGTGCCGCACATCTGGCCTTTCGGCGTGGTTCTTGAGCAAGGCTAGAGGCTTATTAGCGTTCATTATTCCGCTGCAGAAATGATCCGAGACTTGCCTTGCAGCTGAGAACCCATTTCTCAAGGCTGGCCTTGCTCGGCTTTTCCGGAGACTTTGTTGTAGGTCCCACGAGGCCTGAAGCCGAGGATCTCGAATGTTCTACCAGCTTGTCTATATCCTCTAGACTAGGGCGACGAGGGGGGGCCAGGCCAAGGTAATGCTTCGTTACCTTCCATGCCTCTCCAATCGCGGTCTTCTCGCCCCCGAAGCCGTCAAAAGCCCCTTCCTTAGCAGCTTTGCCGATCCTGTAGACTGCAAATGGGTAAGCAACCGTCGCAGCGGCCGCTCGGAGAACGCCGTGCGTGATTGCTGTATTTGCAGCTGCTTCCGCCACCGACTTCCCACCAATTGCTACACCCGTCTTGATTGCCTCTTCAGCTATCGGTCCAACGAGAACGGAGCCAAATCTACGCCTTGAAAGCTCTGGAGGAGGCATAGGCATAGACGATGCTGCAACAATGAGCATGGAGAGGACTATCGTCGCGAACCTCATTGTCGCACTAACTTCTTTGAAGACGTAGTAAACGATGATGCGAAATGTGGGAGGAATCTTGGATTTGCAGGACCTGCTCACCTTTAAGTATAAGTTACGCTTGGATGGTCGCGTGCCGGCTCGTGAGGTGTGACCTCCGATGTTACATTTTTGGACGCATCAGAAACCTTTTGCGAACATTTTCAGGAAGCGAAATTACAGTTAATGCATCTTTCACCCGTTTTTGGATCAATTGCTGCCACATGTCAGTCATTGGTCGTTCGAGTTGCGAACAGGGCGAGCGTACAGATACGAACTAGACCAAGTCCTACTCATCTCCTATTTCATAGAAAGCAGTCCCCCCAATCTAGTGGGGGCTCTACTGACTTCGTATCATTAATTTTCGAATAAAGCGGCTTGCAGGGAACACCAAAGACAGTGACATGTTCGCATGGTTTGCATCACTAGCGTCCAACCGAGCCGAGTCAAGAATCGCGAGCTCTTCCAACTGTCACCGAACTCAACTTCTGCGATTGCGCGGCCCATGGGATAGATGGATAGGCATCCCACAAAGGAATGCATGCTTCAAATAAACGGCAAAGTGCATCGACCAAGTTTCGCATTGCATGTGTTGGCTCACGACGGGGCGCAAGGCAAGCAGAACCGTAGAGCCTCCTCGCACTGCAGCTTATATCTGGCAAATTCATCGGTTCCGATGTACATGCTTCTCTATATATCATTTATTAAATCGACAAAGGTTTGAAAGACTTGGTCTGGCGGTACCAATACTCAAACGTCGCCAAGACGATCCTGTCCTGTCGAAGATAAGTCCCCGCTTCCGCGGCCAGTTCGCCATCCACCTCCTTCAGCGGTCCAAATGCGGCTGCCCGGACCTGAATTCGGGCTGCGCGCTCCAAATACACGCATAAATACGCGGCCTCTTGAGCAGACTTCCCGGCAGTCAACATTCCGTGGTGAGCGAGAAGAATAGAACGCTTGTCGCCCAGGGCTTCTGTGATGATGACGCCCTCATGGTCGGCAATAGGCACCCCTGGCCACTTTGCAAGGAAGGCACAATCGCCATAGAAGGGAGTCATGTCCATTTGGGCGACCACAAGCGGCTGTTGGGCGGCAACAAGTGCCTGCGTCCATGGGGAATGGACATGGACGATACTATTAACGTCGGGTCGTGCCGCATACACCCACAGATGGAATCGGGTTGCGGGGTTGGGCATGCCAGTTCCTGTGATGGTATTCAGGTCTCCGTCAACCTCAATGAAGTCGTCGGGTGTGGCCTCGTCCCAGCCAAGACCAAAGCGCAAAGTCCAGTAGAAGCCTTCGCCTCGATCCGAGCGGGCTGAGATCTGACCCGCGAGCCCTGCGTCCTCCTGCTTCGACGCAATCACCCTGCAGGCACAGGCCAGCGTTTCTTGAAGGGTGCGCTCTGGGATGCGGAGGTGTTGCTCCATTTCCTGCGTTGCTCGCTTATCGAAATATTCCTTCGGGCGCAAAGGGTGGCCATTGAGCTTTGGGGCGGGTGCCGGGTTGATCGCGGTAGGTGTCGTTCCTGCTGGGCCCATTCTGGTGATTGTTGGCGGATACTGAGTGGGAGTGGGTGAGAAATGTCCGTGTTGACGGAAGCTCAGATTCTTCAATTGAGTTGGCGCACGTACTGTACTTGCAAGATGCCTGACTGTCTAGCCAGACTGCTATACTTTGTATGAGCTTGCCTGGGCCGCCACGCTCGATCGATCTTTACTCGCTTCCGCTATTGCTGTGGTGGGTGGTTGTCATGTCGGTTTCGGGTGCCGTCCAAGTCACCGGCCCAGGATGCCCCGCTGCGCGGCGTCGGGACGGACGATTTGACCATTGGCCGACCCATTCCCGATGCACTCTGTCCGGGCCGTTTGCGCAGAATCAGAGTCGCCAAGTTCCGCGGAGCCAATTGCCCCCTGGTACTGTACAGGGCGGACGGATGCGAAACGTGGAGGCGTACCCGCGGGCCACGGGGCTGCAGGACATGGACGGGTGCCACAGCCATTCGGGTAGCGCTGAGGAACCTGGGCTGGGGTGGTACAGATCAATTTTACTCTCGGTTGGTGGCGGTCTTGGTCGCTCACTCACCACACACTTGGCAGGGTGGGCCGTTCGTGACTGGTGCCAATTGCAAAATGATCCGTCAACGGACGTTAAAATAATTGGGCCACAGCTTCGCCGCCAGGGCCTGCAGCGTCTGGGAGAGCTCCAGGGTGCTTTGCGGGGATTCGGGGAATGCCTCCGCCTCCATGGATGGGTGCCCAGACTCGCCGCGGACCCTGCACATCACTGACACGCTGTACGGTAATGCTATCAACATGAAATGGATATGAGGATTCCAAATGGAACTGTGCAGTAGTGGTCAGATATACTGTAGTTCCCATTAAACGGGACGTGGGGTGATAGTCTTGTTCTTGTTCTCCATCTTCTCCTAATCCTTCGCCTGTCCACGGTTGACCCTTTCAGCCGAGAACGGTTCGCGTAGCACGGTCAGTGTAAGCCGCCACCCCACAAGTAAGTCACCGACAGGGCGACGGTGGTGTCGTAGGCAACGTACGCCGATCAAATAGCCGCGCCGTGATTGGCTTCATGTTCCATCGTGAATGCCGCCAGAACAACACATTTCTGTTCTTTGACTGCGAGAGGTGCGGAGGTACCTGCGCCGTGTCGTTGTGTTGGCCGAGTCAACATTTTCCGGATCTGCTACTAATTGGCCAGCCTTCGCGCCAAGCGATAGCATCTGGAACCCAGTTGACCTGCTCCCAGATCTGAGACTCGGAGCGCTACAGTCCCGCCCATATTGTGTTACTCATCTACAGTACAGTACGCCCAGCCATGTAGAAGACACGCATAACTGCGGCGCGCCCTGATCAAACAAAAACGTAGAAAACTCACGTCGCGCTTGATCACGGCTGCCAGATGAACCTGTCACTGCCACGGTCTCTTATCACACTCTAGCAAATCCAACATGGCTAGCACCCCTGGCTCTGCTGTCGAGAAACGGCCGCCGAGCCCTTCTCTGGAGGCAAAGCCGACTCACGAAGTTGAGGATGAGCTTCAGTTCACGGTCAACGAGAAAAGGCTCCTCCGCAAACTGGACCTGAGAGTCATACCCCCATTGTTCGTTCTCTTCCTCATGTCCTTCTTGGACCGCTCGAACATCGGCAACGCAAAGATTCAAGGGCTCGAGAAATCGCTCAGCATGAAAGGACAAGACTATGCCATTGCCCTCTTTGTATTCTTCATCACATATATTTTGTGCGAAGTCCCAAGCAATTTAATTCTCAAGCGGTTGCCACCTTCGACTTGGCTAAGCTTCATCATCACGGGTTGGGGTAAGATTCCTCGCGCACAACCAACGCTCATCAACGGAGATTTCGGCACTGACCTCCGTGATTACTGCAGGCCTTACTACCGTGGGACAAGGGCTCGTGAGAAACTTTCACGGTCTGGTCGGACTGCGTCTCGTCCTTGGGGTCTTCGAGGCTGGCCTATTTCCTGGGGGAACATATTTGATGTCAGCATACTACGCCAGATACGAGCTGCAGTGGCGATTCAGTCTGTTTGTTTCTGCCATTATCATCGCAGGCGCTTTCGGGGGTGTAAGTCACGACTCTGACATTGTGACTTCCTTTGCGCGACAGCAGTATTGACAGATGTTTGCCGCTATACAGATCTTCGCCTTTGGACTTGCCAAGCTGGATGGTGTTGGCAACTATGAAGGATGGTAAGCATTGCTACCCCGAACATTAGGATTTCCAGGTTGTTTGACACAAAAGCGGACTCGCTGCCACAGGCGGTGGATCTTCATCATCGAAGGCATCATTACTGTCTTGGTGGGGGTTGTCTCCAAGTTTTGGCTGGTCGACTGGCCTGATCAAGCCAAGTTCTTGTCGGCTGAAGAAAAGACCCAACTGGCTCGCAAGCTGGCGGCAGATTCGGCGGGCGGTGCCGCCAAAATGGACAGGCTGGACGGACCAGCGGTTCGCCGCATTCTCAAAGATTGGAAGATTTACTTGGGCATCTTGTGAGCGCCGGTTCGTTCATTCGAGGATCCTCGAGCACCAAGGCTGACAGTTGAACAGTATGCATTTAACCGTCGTCACAAGCACTTATTCCATGTCCTTCTTCTTACCAACCGTAATCAAGGTATTTGACAATGTTCGAGATTCCCTTATTCCGCTGTTCTAAATGTCAGCAAAACAGGAGATGGGGTACTCGTCAGCTGAGGCACAGCTGCGGGTGATTCCTGTCTATCTCGCCGCGACTGTCGTCTCATTGATCTGCGCTTGGCTCACCGACCGATATCGTTGTCGGTATCTTGTCATTATGTTAACACTCTTGCCCGGTATTGCAGGCTTTGGCATCATGCTCGCCGGGCTAAGAGTGTCGACTGCGGGACGATACCTGAGCTGCTTCCTCGTTGCAATCACTGCGTTCACCGCGTTGCCCACCGTACTGGCTTGGGTCAACTACCAAGTATGCACTTTTGATGCTCCACTTCATCATCCGGGAGATCCGCGAACGCGCTGTGGCTAACTCACTATCAGCAAAGCGGACACTATAAGAGAGCCATCTCATCTGCTATGATCATTGGCGGTGGAAATGTTGGCGGCATTGTTGGCAGCAATATCTGGTTGGCTCGTGAGGCACCCGGGTATAAGACCGGTGTCTCCGTCTCTCTGGCTTTTCTCATACTCTGTGGTCTAGCTTCGACGGGTTACTACATGGGCCTGCAAGCCGAGAACAAGCTTAGGGAGCGAGGGGGGCGTGACTATCGTTTCACGGATGAGGCTGACGAGCTGGACAATATGGGCGATGACCATCCATCGTGGAGATTTACTTTCTAAGTGACAATGCTGCCAAACAAATGCAAGACAGATTGACAGCAGCTCAAAAGCCTGCACGGAGATTGATTGAGCACTCATCAACGTGGCACCTCCTCGATATGATCAGAATATTTATGACGTCTGGCCGGAAGCAGTGAGTGCCTGGGAGCGTAGAATGCGGGTGCTAATACCGAAGGTCCCCTGTCTGGCGTCGAATTTGACGGCTTGCTGACGGTGACCTCGCGAGGTTGCACGGCATGTCGCGTACCACCCACGGTGGGTCACGCCCTGATCCCGGTAGTGACCGGGTCCAGTGACCAGTCGGAAGCGGACTTGTAATCGACTCGACCCCGCGCCTGCGGGGGTGGTTCGTGTGCCAGGGCAACCCTGCCGTGCCTGTTTCCTGCACTCCAGCGTGTTCCCCAGACCATTTGTCCCTGCGTCCACCAAACACCTCACGCGCCCACGATGCATCCACGTCTCAAGGTAGCCAAAGCCTGCGAAAGCTGCCGCCGCAGAAAAATAAAATGCGACGCCCAGCAACCCTGTAGGTGCCTCACAGCCCTTATCTCATCATGGCATATTGCTGCTCACCGCATTGATGAGACATTTCCCCACCGAGTAGCTTGCCGTCCATGCCTCGAGAGAGACGGTCCTTCATGCACGTATTCCACTAGAACCATGCGCCGCGTCGGCCGACCATCCAAGTCAGCTGGAGCGCAGTCGCAACCTTCGCCATCCGTTTACTCTGCCATAGGTCATGCTTCAGGTCTGTGAGTTCCTCACAGAGTCAAGGGCACGACACTGACTCTTTTGGCCCTCTCTAAAGCGCTAGTCGAAGGCGACAGCAAGTCATCCAGTCCCGGCTCAGCAGCACCTCCACCCGATGCGGGACTCGCAAAAGATGAGGATGCAATATCCATCGATGCAGACGTCATGACCGGCATGGTTGGCGATCCAGCCAGGAGCGTCGAATTCTTCGGACGGAGCAGTGCCGGGTCGTTCTTGAGGCAGATTAACTCAGCCATAGATGCTCAGCTCGGCCAGTCTCAAATTGCAGCATCCAGGGATCTTGACGGCGTAAGCCCCATGCGAACCAGCAATCAGGGGACCTGCCGGATGAAGGATCCACGTGACTTCGTTCTCCCCCAACACCGCGTTGCGGATGACCTGTTGCAGTGCTATTACGACTACGTGTGGTCCATCCTGCCTGTCCATGACTGGGTCGCCTTCAAGGCAGCATATCGTGATCTATGGACAGGGGCATCACCCGTCATACCCGAAGCAACATTATACTGCATGGTGAACATGGCCTTCGCCCTCGGTAGCCAGTTCTCCGTCTCGATTGAGCCCGACCAGCGTCGTGAGGTTGGTCAATCTTTTTGGGAGAGAGCACGGAAGCTTTTTGGCCCTCATACACATGACAGTGCATCTCTCGAGCGAGTTCAATGCATGCTGCTCATGGGCCTGTACCTGCAAAGCACTTGCGACACATACGAATGTTGGATGACCATCGGATCTGCGATCAGAATGGCCCAGAGTCTGGGACTCCATTTGTCGAACGCGATAAAGAAAGTTCCTGGGTCTCGAGAGGTCGAGATTGCGCGACGGGTATGGCATGGATGCGTTTATATGGACCGGTACGTGTATGCGAGCCTTAATGCCAAGTTGCAGGCAAATTGATATTGCCGCATTATGTTGACACTTAGCCGTTAGCGTCTTATCAATGACATTTGGTAGACCTAGCATGATTGCCAGTTGGCTTCCCGAGACGGTTCAGGTCCCGGTGCCCTCAATGATCGATGATGAGTATCTCGATAGTCGGGCTGTGTCTAGCGCCATTCGGCCGGATGGACAGCCTTCTATTGTTGCCTTCTTCGTGAAGACAATCGAACTATACGACATCATCAATGACATCATTCTTGAGCTATACCAGAGTTCCACCGACATGGCTGCTAAAGAAACACATCACCTCGTCGCAGTCCTCCAGTTTGACGATCGCCTACTTAAATGGGGACAATCTCTGCCGGACCACCTGCAGTATGCGCATTTCGAGGGCAACCAGCGTCTGTTATTCGAACGCCAGCGCATCGTGTTGCGTGCACGGTGGGTATCGACAGCCACATCTTGTGCAGGGGTATCGAAGCTGACGTGTTGTTGGGTTGAAGTTACCTCCAAGCCCGTATAGTAGTTCTGCGGCCAATCTTGGCGGACTACTACCTGAAACTGATCAATCTAAAGAACGTTCAGACAGCCAAAGATGCGGGTCTGTCTCAGCATCTCATTGTCAAGTCGGCGGAGCTCTGCTTTGAGGCTGCTCATGAGATGATTGACGTGTTGTACAGCCGCTTCGACCTCACCACAGTAACCGGGCCGGTGCCGGCGTGGTGGTTTGCCGTCTTGTGTAAGATTTGTGAACTTCGTAGGGACTGGTGTGAGATTGATCAGCTAATAGATTCCAGTCGTTTACACTGCCGCAACTGTTCTTTTAGCAGAACGCCTTAGGCCAATAGACGACCGGCCAGAAGCCTCTCGCACATGGCGTGGAGACAGATCTTGGCACCGCGCAATCGAACTGTTGAAAGCATATGCTAGAGTTGGAAAATCCGCCGAGCGCTGCGTTGCAGCTCTTTGTATCTTGTCGTCGAAGATTCCTTCTGCCTCGCTATACAATCCCAGTGGGGGTGAGAGTCTCCAACCGCTGGATGATGCAGAAGCCTGTGGCAAGAGTGGGAGCCCAGCGGACAGTAACATTCTTGGGCAACAAGAAATCGCGGTAAATGAGTTAAACTTCCAGTTCGATTTTAGCAACCTTGATTTCGATATCGATGATATGTTCTGGCTCAATACTTCGGCAGCCGGCATTATCTTCTGATTCAACTACTATTCACCTCTTTCCAGTAATGACCTGACTTCCGGTTGGGGCTGGGGCATCCTTTCGGTTTCGGGCGAGCGTCGCTATGGTTGCCTCGATAATGACAATACGAGGTGCGGCATCCGTTCCAAGTTTCGCTGGAGTGCACAGATGGCGATATACGACTTCTATGGGTTCGTATGATAGTTGCTTAGCTCTGCTTGGACATTGTAATTATCTATACCTAAACTAAAGCCGTCGCTACAATAAACGGAGGATAATCTAAGTAATAACGAAAGCGCGCCGTAAAATATAACAACTAATACCACCTCAGTAGCTGCCTCTAGAGGATTTAATAGCCCAGTTCACTATTAACTCCTACTTCAATTTTACTAGCGGTTAGAATAATAGTGCCGATAAGTGCATCCACGACCTATCCTGTTAAGGGCTCTAATAAACTCCCTAGCACCTATCGTGTGGATAAACAGTAGTTCTCTTCGCTCAATACGTCTGTGCTAATAGTCGTCACTGGTACACATGCTATTTTCGTCGTGTTTAAAGTGGTGGGATCTGTTGGACGAATTCGTCGAATGCGGCTCGCACCGAGCAGTTCTGATATCTAGACCACCGCTCATCCTTAAAGGACCGGGTCCATAGAGGTGGAAGTCCAGCTAGCTGATACTGTGCACCACTGGCTCTTCGACTCAAGTATCGTTTGTCGAACTTAGGGTTTGGCGTAAAAAGATCCTCGAGTTTCTCGCCCGTCCGCAACCGGTCTGCAAGTTTCCAGGTAATTGTCGATATCAAGTGCCTTCGCTAGCGGTTCACGCAATGGCAGAGGTATGACGCCAAGAAAACTCCCTACAGGTGCTGTGCTGGCTGGGTGCTACAGGCAGTGCCTGAAAAAAGATCCGACAAATTTGCATACATTCAAATACTCAAGGTCATGATTGACACGAAAGAAACAGTGACTCTTTTCAAGGCATTAGCAAAGTCCCTCAAGCCTCCAGGGTGTCAGGGTGACGGCGCCGGCACTGTCCAGCAGGTCATCTTGAACTTGTCCGACGTGCTTTGAAGAAGGGATGGCTCCGTGATCTCCCCGCACATACATGTATGGAGCCCAGGTAGGCGCGCGTGGTGGGCGGCTGCGGCAGGGGATAATAACTACCGCTGGGTCCGCACGAGGCGGAGTCCCTGCCAGCCGGGCGTGGCATGGCTTTGCGGGTAGGGCCACAAATATAAATTTTCAGAGCTGACTGGTGCGTCGGTAGATCCGTATGTGGAGTCCGGTCGTGAAGCGGACACGCGGTAATTCGATCCTGTTGTATGGGAATTAGAGCACTGCGGCAATCCCGGCATTGGTTCTCGAGAGTTTCACCATTATTTTTTATATAATTCATGCGGTATAGGATGATTCGCGTGGTTTGGTAAAATGTAGTAGTTATATAATATAAGACTCGAAGCTTCCAGCCGCGGCAGGGGTAGCCGTCGGCCCATAGTCGACGTGAAGTTGGCCCATGGGGATCCGGGGTCCCAAAGATGGCTCATGCGGTCCACCTTATCCCTCCCTGTAAGTGTGCCACATAGTCAGATAGATCATTAGCAGCATCACTTCATGGGGCTATAGGTGCATGTGTATATGCCCAGTCGGCAACCTCCCCTTAATGTATCAAGCCCGTGTTCCAAGCTCCGAGAGTGTAGCGTACTCAAGGAGCCCATACATAGCGACTGCTGCACTTCGTCCTCGGTTATTACGCTAATTGCCGTCAAACGTTACAAAACAAACAATTGTAGGCGATCACACATATATATTACACAATTGATAATGAAGGACGGACGTTCTTGGGGCCGATCCAACCCACAGCGACACGTGAGAACAGAACTGAGCGCCGGCTGGGTGCTACAGCCGCTTATCAGCCCTGTTCGTCTTTCGTATGTATTCCAGGCGGCGCTTGAGGGAGCACATTGCCCTACGACTGAGACCTCCAATGGGTGCATCGCAACGTACAAGTCTTACTCAGATAACAGGAAAGGCGCAGGATCAAGAATCAGACAAAGGAGAAGAAGAGGGAAAAGAAGATTCAATTGATACTTGTCGCGCGATTCCGGGATGCAAGATGGACGGAGGCACTTCGACATAGACGATGGAGTGTGGCATCAGCTCGGACCAAGATGGTACTGTGGGCGCCGGGCGATGTCACTCCCAAATGGTCGTCGGAATCCTGTGGTGGTATCATTCCCAACATGAGCGCATTGACCGAGCTTCCGCTGTTCAGCTCCGCCACGGGAATTCCGCCAATTACCCGAGCTGGTCTGGACTGCGCTGGAGAAAAGCGGCAGTTTGCCCCGGGCACGATCCCTGAATTACAGGAGCGCGGCATACTGCATGCCCAAAGAGGACTGGTGAGGCTTGTGGGGGCTAGGCAACCCAAATTTAGCTCTCTCGTCGATTGGGGCAAACTTGGCAGCGGCTGAGCTGTGTGCCTTGCATGACTGCATCGGCGCCCCTGGCCGTTCCGCCCCACATCTGCACCACCGTAGAGCCCCTGGACCCTTACTGGGCATCGGACGAAACATCCCGCCGCCTTATGGACAGCACAGTGCCGTGGTCCCGTGCTCCGTTCCTTGAGCGCCCGTCGATGCGAAAAGTTGCTCGACGACAGCTTCAGTCGTAGCGGCACTGCCATGCTCGAAGCCAAATAGCTTAGCGACGTGCAGTCGTCAAGGCAATTGAAGCTAAATTCTTTGAACAAGGCGAGCACGCAGCGATTTACCAAGCGACACGCGCTTGTCTGCATGACTTCACTAACACGAGGCTGCGGCCCGACCAGGCGCCGTGAAAATGGACCGCGAAAAGAAAAAGACATCCACATTGCAATGAGCCTCAGATGGTAAGCAATCTTATTTTGTGTGTTCCTGGATGAACGTGCCTCCAACGGTGACGATCTGCTGGTCGGGCGATCTTTTACTGGGATGTAACGCTGATGAGACTAATCGGTCTATTTTAGGCCATGCGATATGTGCTGCACGGCTGATCGGCCTTACCTGGACGTAAGCCATTATCCTCTTGGCAAATTCGAACCACAACGTCGAGCCGTTTCCGACCAAGGAAATTGGATGTATGTAGGAAGAAGGGGGAAATCATCGGGATGCGTCATAATATAAAAGAGCTCTGTCTGTCCGCCAGAAAAAGAGGAATCACTCGATAGACAGACACAGCTCACACAGCGCATTCTTCCATCTTCATCTCTTTACCTTTCGGCTTCATCCCCACTGCTTCATCTTCATCTGTTCATATTTTCACCTTCATCATGCATTTCACACTCCTTGCTTTGTCCGTTGCCTTTGGCGGCTCCATGGTCGGCGCGTACCCTATCACGGGAAGCACTGTCAACTGCCGCGATGGTCCTGGCACCAGCTACAAGGTCGTCAAGTCGTACAAGCTCAACGAGGACGTCAAGATCACCTGCCAGACACGTGGCGAGAGCGTCAAGGGCGACTCGCTCTGGGACAAGACCTCGGATGGCTGCTACGTGGCCGACTTCTATGTCAAGACTGGCACCTCCAACATGGTCGTCGGCGAATGCGGCGGCGGCGGCAACACCCCTCCTCCTCCTTCAGGCGGCAACCTCCCGACCCTGAACGCTGTGCAGAGCAAGAACGCTCGGGCCATCATTGCCCAGACCAAGAAGCAGGGACTCGGCCGACAAGGCTGCATGGCGGCCCTTGCCACTGGGCTCACCGAGGTAAGCCTGCTCTCTTAGCCCTTGAGAGAACGTACAGCTAACATCAGCACAGTCGCAAATTAAGATCCTCGCAAACAACAAAGTGCCGGCTTCTCTGAAGTACCACTACGACGGCAAGGGCTCCGATCACGATAGCGTCGGCATCTTCCAGCAGCGAGCGATGTACTACAAGGACATCAAGTGCGACATGGACGCGGCTTGCTCCGCGAGCCTGTTCTTCAAGGGCATGACGGCCATCAAGGGCTGGAAGACCATGGATGTCGCTAAGCTCTGCCAAGCCGTGCAGAGGTCTGCAGTTCCCACGGCCTACCGCAAGTACACTAGCCAGGCAAAGACGATCTGTGCTGCTGGTGGCCTTTAAGTCGGAACTGGTTGCGCAAAGCTTGCTGTACATATCGCGACACCAGAGGTCCTTGGGACGAGGCGCAGGTGGAATTTGTAAAACGGCATAAGAACAAGCGATCTTGCACATTTCGGAGCTTAAATGATTCACTTAACTGTTTCGGGTTCTTATGGATGTCTGCACCGCACACGCTGAACCTTGTTCATCACATGATCATGGGACAAGCAACATAGAGAATTGAAGTCGGGTGCTCTATTCATGTCCAAGTCTCTTCTGCTAGCAAGATACTTCCATGTCAGTGACTGAACAGTCTTGTTCGTAATTATGCCCGCAACAAGGCATTGAACATGTCCGCGGGGGTGTTCTTGGGGGCTGCAAGCTCAAGCACCTCCTTGCTCGTTGTGGCAGCAGTGCATTCCCCAGCCCATGCCGTCTCTGGTGCGTGCTTGGCAGACAGGATGATATTTCTTGACTCTGGATTTTGGGCGGCCATCTCATCAATAACAGATGTATCTTGGTAGCGGACATCTGTAACTCGTGTGCCAATCTGATCCTCCACCATCTTCACGATCTGCTGGCCTGTGATATCCTCGGGTCCGTTCACAATGTATTTCGCTTTGTTGTGCTTAGAGGTATCGTTCGTAACCAGGAGATGGGCCGCCAGAACCCCAACATCAGCGGGATCAATGACACCCACTGGGGAATCCCGCGAAGCAAGTAGCCGTAGGGCGCCTTGCTTTCCAGATTCTCGATAGTTGTTGACAAGTTCTGCGGCGGGCGCAATATAAAACGTGGAGAATATGTTGGGCTGGAGCGAGGTCCACTGCAAATTCTGGAACTCTGGCGAGCTCAAGAGTGTCTCAATTGCCCAGTGCGTCCGTGGATAGTAGGCCGGACAATCTGGGCGCACATTCGCAGCCGTCGTCGAGATTCTGACGACATACTCGACACCGGCTTGAAGAGCAGCGAGGTGGAAAGCCGATTCCTCGGCAAACTGAGTTGGCAGATTGTGAGATGCAATGAATGCTCTTACAACTCGATTTTGGCGGAGCCAATCAGCCGTAATCTGAACCCAGTTCTGCTCAACCACTTCGACACGGGGCAGCCGAGTGAGCTGCTGGGCCGCTGGCCCGTGGAGAGAGCGCGTGAGCGCGAGGATCCTGCAACCTGGCAGAATTTCGCTGGAGTTGTTGAGCAATTCGGATAGCGTTTCAACCACGCTACGGCCAGTGTTGCCCGTGGCCCCGACGATGAGAATAGTAGATGTCATGACTTGTTCTGGCCGTGTCGAGAGTCAAGACAGAAGATGGAGAGTTGGGTCAATCGGTTTACACAACAAAACTCCGAACGCTGCAGAAAACGTGATATGTTTTATACCCGAAATAACCGCACAGTCTTTCCCGGCGTGCCCTTTCTCTCCTTTCCTGGATGCGGACTTTGTTCGCGGTTGACGCGAGCGATTGTTCAGCAAGTCCGCTTCGGTGGAGCCCACCGCCGGATGTGGTACCGGCGCCGGGCGTCCCGCAACTGCAAGCCACCGGCCGGTCGCCGCTTGCCTTCAAATGGCATTGTCTTCACTGCGTGCCCAATCAGCAATTTTTATGCTAGGATAATACTGTCCCGGCGTGGCATCGAACTTTCCTGGGATTTAACGAAGTACAGCGGCATCCCCACGGAACAGGCGCGTCGAAAGGGCGACCTCCTCTCCACGTCCATTTTACTACATGACACAAATGGAACGAGAAAGACAATGACAGCGTCGCTTGTCATCACGGCCACAGAGCAGGGGCAAAATTGGACACCACGAAGCGTGGCACCGCCAATTTGAGCTGGCTGACACGGGCGCCACACAGAACGCGAATGTACTGGAATTCGGGCAAGCCACGGCGAGAACAACTGCCGAGCGGAGACTATGAGGCTTGAACATACTCGCGACGACGCACAGTGGTTACATGAACGCATTGGCCGAGCGCAAGTCGTGTGCATTGGACGTGTCTTGTTGAACCAACGATGGTGTAGAATCCTTGTCTATGTTTGCCATTTGGGCACAGAGGTGCAGGTTAGAGAGCACTTACGCCAACATTTGCGTTCAGTGGCCGGGCCACCAACTCACCACATGCAGTCGCCTATGCCGGGCATCGAATCGCCATCGAAACAAGCAGGCCTCTTGATCGTCACTTTCGGTATCCTTGACTCCTTACCCTCCTAGCCTTGAGGAGACGGGATGCCATTTGTCCTGTCCGGATTTTGCGGTGTCAACGGCAAAGGCTACGACGGCTGACGCTATGAGTTCACCTTTCCCAGAAGAGGAAGCGCTGTCAGCACAACGACAGCCACAACATTGGCCCTTCCCTAATTATTGCTGCAGCCGGTCTTCTTATTTAGGTAATCGCCGAGGTTGGTGAATAATGTAGGTAAGAATCCCTCAACGTGCGTGAGACAAGCAGGCCAGGCAGGAATTCTCGCGCATCAACGTCGGGCCACGTGAATCTGTGAATAATCACGACTATTTTCACAACGCTGCGCTTTTTGCCCTCTGCAACACGTCTCTCTCTTAGACTGCAAAGAAGAAAAGATGAGCTTCCTGCTCATAGTTGCCATTGTGGCAGCGTATGCTATCCTGTCTAGCGCATGGAAGTTCTACCGGAACTACCAAGATGCGATTAGATCCGGCTTACCCGTCATTCTCTGTCCCGTCAACAATCAGAGCGTGAGGCCAGTCCCTTAATCCCTTAGCAGTCGATACTCTGACCCAAGATACTGATTTCCATTGTGCTAGATCCTTTATATCATCGCGCAGGTTCCCTTGCGACCAATTCTCGCTAGATTTCTCCCCGAGCCTCTATTTGATAGGGTTCGCCTCAGCATCTTTGGCTGGGAATTTCTGGACAAGGGAGCTATCCATGAGCGTGTGGGCCCTGCGTTCATTCTCGTGACCGCCGGAGTTAACGAGCTGTGGTGCGCCGACCCTCACATGGCCCAGAGCATACTCTCGAGGCGAAAGGACTTTGTGCAGTTGCCAATTGGCAGCAAAATTCTACGCTTTTTAGGGGAGAATATCCTGACTGTAAGTGCACACCCCTTGCCGGTGAAGGACGTTGTACCGAGTTGCGCCTACCAGCATGAAGGCCACACATGTACCTACTTGATCTCGAGATATGCACCACCCGGGCCCTGTACAACGACAACCGTTCGATTGACAAAACATTCTTTAGTCGGACGGGGACGATTGGTCCCGGCAACGGCGTCTCATCGCCCCAAGTCTCAACGAGCGCATCAGTGAGATAGTCTGGGATGAGAGCACTACTCAAACGGAGCGGATGATAGACTATCTACTTGACCAGCCCGATAGCGATTCCCGCCATGCAAGCAACTTGTTACGGACCATTGCCATCAACGTCCTCGCTCAGGTTGGTTATGGGGAACCCAGACCCTTCGAACCTTTGACTCTGCCGCGAGACGCGCATGCCAGGATGACCTACGTTGAGGGTATCTCTCTCTGCACCGAACTGCTAGTCGTCGCTGCTCTGGTGCCTGGTGCGCTCTTGCGTCTTCCCTTCATGCCATCACAGATACGAACCCTGGGTGCAGCGCTGGGAGCCTTGCCTGAGTTGACGGCTGACATGCTCCACCATGAGCGGAAGCGAATCGCGTCGGGAGCAGAGGCGAGTGGTGCAAAATCGATAGCCAGTGATGCAGACGGCGAACGTAAAGTGGCGCACAATACTTTCATGAGCCAACTCGTTCGCCTGTCTGATCAAGGTAAGGCAGGCAACGGCGCGTTTGGGCCGAGTCAGTTCTTGCGTGAAGACGAGATCGCCGGCAACCTTTTCGTCTTCACAGCGGCAGGCTACGACACCACCGCCAACACAATGACGTACGCTGTTGGCTTGATGGCGGCGTACCCGCAGTGGCAGGCGTGGCTGCAGGACGAGCTCGATCGCGTCCTGGGCAGCAAGGCCGTGGGTGAAAGTCGCATCCTACCTTACACGACTTACTTCCCGAAACTAAAGCGCTGCCTGGCAGTCATGGTAAGCAACCCTAAAGGCTTAGGCGAGAGCATTGACTGCTAATATGGTGCTGCAAACGACAGATGGAAACGCTGCGGTTATATCCAGCACTCATCCATATTTCCCGCAGCATCAGCCACGACCAGGCCATCGGCAAGGAAGGCGAGAACTATATCATTCCCGGGCCCTGTACCGTCTACATCAACAACGCTGGCCTGCATCATGCCCGGGAAGACTGGGGAAATGACGCCGGCGACTTTCGACCTTCGCGATGGCTCACGCTCAACAGCGACGGCACCGAGGCAGAGCTCATCACGCCTGCACGAGGGACATTCCTACCGTGGTCAGGAGGCCCACGCGTGTGTCCTGGGCAGAAAATGGCGCAAGTGGAATTCGTCACGGTCATGTCGACATTACTTGCACGCCTCCGTGTCGAGCCCATGCCCACGCCAGGAAGGAGCGTAGAAGAGAGAAGGGAGGATTTGCTCAAACTGATGGAAAACAGCCAACCTAGGCTGACACTGCAGATGAACAGACCAGAGCAATTCGCCCTGCGATGGATACCGCGGTAGGACAAGGGCTTGCGTTGCAACTGTGGGCTTCAGTTCCTGTCGCATCTTGCTGGCTGCGATGGCTGCAGCTGCTGGAAGGGCACCTTCGAGCAAATTGTGCAACAGTGTAAATAGAAACCAGTGGCTAGTGACGTCGTCAGCATCTTGGCCGTTATCGATAGCACTCTATGATCTTATCGATATGATCTTATCGGCTCTCGCTATCGATAGTGCTGCACTGCTGTCGTCGCGGCAACGTTGACGGGTGATCAGTGAACACTGGACACTCATCCAGAACCGCTCAACCTGTTCTCGTCCACGACAAATTCCCACCACTTTTTCCCCTCTGCCATCAATGGCAAAGCCGACAGTACTGATCGTACCAGGAGGGTTCACTTTGCCTGGACTGTACAATGACGTCGTCGCCCATGTGTCGAGCGAGGGACACCCGATCCAAGCTCTCCACCTTCCCAGCATAGGCTACAAAACTGACGTTCCGGGGACCATGCAAGATGATGCTGCCTACATCGCTTCGGAAATTTCGAGACATGCCGACGCAGGCAAGGACGTCGTGCTCGTTGCCCACTCTTACGGGGGCATACCTGCTACGGAAAGCACCAAGGGCCTCAGCAAAGTCGAGAGGCAACGCCAGGGCAAGTCAGGCGGGCTCGTGAGACTGGCTTACATCTCGTGCCTCATTCTTCCCGTCGGAGAATCCGATGCCAGCGTCATCATGCCAGACAATATGCTCCCTCGGACAGCTCCTTTTGAGATCAGGCCTGATGTCTGTGTCCTTTTATGCAATCTACAAGTGTGCGCCTGGGGCTAACCTGCAGATGCAGGACGATGGATGGTTGCACCAGACAGACATCTCCGTTGCCGCCGCCAACGTCTTCAACGACTTGCCGAAGGAAGAGGGCGAACGGTGGGCAAAGATGAGCACTCGTCATTCCGGCTCGACGTTTCCCGCCAGTCTCAGCCATGCCGGGTTCAAGGACGTGCCGGTTTCGTACCTGCTCTGCACCAAAGACCTTGCGCAGGAGCCCGAGCTCCAGCGAGCGAGCATCGCAATGATGGAAAGACAGATTGGTGGCAAGGTTGACGTGAGGGAAATCGAGTCCGGGCATGCACCTAATGCATCTCGGCCAAAGGAAGTCGCTGACTGGATTGTCTCCATCGCCAGGCAGTCGGCATGAATGTCGCCTGCACCCCAGCATGACCTGGAACGGTTGTAATCGCGTGATTTGGTGTCGCTCAAATCAGCTCCGACTTCCACGACGCTCACGGCCGGTCATTGGCATGGCTCCTCAACAGACTCGATCTCAGACGTTAAATGACCTCTTCCCCTTCAGTCTGACGTGCCGCGGCATCAAACGACCCAGCGAGAAGAGAGAGATCTTGGCAAGGTTAACTGTAAGGAACTCGGATGGTCGCAAACAGTTTGACGGAGACCTGGTGTCCATTTGCCCCGGCCTCACAAGCAGCGAGGACAGCCCGCTTGGGCGACCACCTTTTCCACGACAACGTCGGGGAAGAAGAAGCAGAGTCAAAATAGACATCCATGTGGGCCGCAAGGAAAAAGCCGGCTACGACGCAACATCGAGCGACGGGCTTGCCATTGACGCCTCACAAATCCGTGTCTACGAGTTGGCGCGCTGTGCATCTGCGCCGACGCAGCTGATGCTCCTCCATCAACGATACGCGATGCGCTCAAGAAGCTCCACGCGATGTGGGCGTCGCGTGCAGACAGTGTAGCGCCACATTGCTCGCGACGGACCGTGGCGCTTACAGCTGGCAGGCTGGGCAAGCACAGTCTGGTGATGGTGGCAACTTGTCGGGGCGGGATTGCCCGGATTGACCGGTCAGTGACCTCGCGCCGGCACACGGTGGCGTTCGAACGTGAGCGACGCCGGCTGTGCGTTAACTTCTCCCGCCCAACTCGTCCTGCGGCCGCCCAGTCGCACCCGCCGCGAGCCGATCAACCCGCCGCCAGATTGAGGCAACGTGCCCACCACTCTGTGAGCTTGCTCCACGATACCATGTAGATTTGCCGGCATGGCTCAATTCGTGCCGTGATCGTGCATGGCAATTTTATGCCCTCAATGCAGGCCCCATTTGATGTCGCCCGCGGAGCGTGCCTGAAGACGCATCAATCCGCTCTGCTCTGCTGGCTTGTTCGCATCCATGCGCAATGAAGTGCGCGACTGTCCAATCGACACACGAATCGCCCTCGAAGTTTGACGTCTCCGACGATGATGACTTTGGCGTCGCGTCCAAGGTGCACTCGCGGCGTGCACGTTCAAGGTGGCGCACGCAGCTGCTCGCAGGGGCTGGAAGGTTCCACAAGGGGCCACCACATTCCGACGACACCACGCGACGCCGAAAAGCCCCAATAGATGCGCGCGATTGTTTCGTCATGATTTCGTCGTCGCTCGTTTGCCCAGCTCTGGAATATTCGACCACAGGCTCCCTTCGCATCGCCGCATCGCCGTTTCAAAGTATTTAAAGGGGTTGGCCATCGTGCATCATGTCAGTCTCGACAAGCATCCAACAAGAACCCATCAGCAGGCAGCGAGCGACTCTTGATGCAGGCTTGCCGAACATCCCTACCTCGAAGACTGTCGCATAACCTGAAGCGAGCTGCCATCCGGCCAATCAACCCTACCCACACCCGCACCATGGCCTTCTTTCCGCGCAACTTCTACAACCCCGACGCCTCCTTTGCGCCGCTTTTCCGCCTTCTCGACGAGTTCGACGCCTACTCTCGTCCGACCAATGGAACCGGGGCTCAACGCCGATCCGCGCTCCCCATCTGGCAGCCCAAGTTCGACGTTCGCGAGACACGTGAACGATATGAGCTTCACGGCGAGCTCCCTGGAGTGAGCAAGGAGCAGGTTCAGATTGAGTTCACCGAACCGCAGACCATGGTGGTGCGTGGCCGCGTGGAGCGATCCTATACGACGGGTGCTGCCCCTGGTGGATTGCTCGGCGATGCTCCTGCAACAAAAGCCATCGCCGAAGGCGGCGATGAGCAGGCGAGCGCATCACGCCACGCCACTGTCGAGGATGACGGGGAATCGGCCAAGAGCCCTTCCACCGAGGTTACCAACCAGAAGACTGAGGCTCCTTCGAAAGAACCGGCCGACGCAGCCAAGTACTGGCTCTCGGAGCGCAGCGTGGGAGAATTCTCCCGCACCTTCAGCTTCCCCGGCAGTATTGACCAGGACTCTGTTACCGCGAGCTTCAAGGACGGCATCCTGAGCATTGCCGTCCCCAAGGCGAAGCGGCAGGGGTCACGCCACGTCACCATCAACTGAGGCGGCGCGAAATGAGGCCGCCCTGTCTGTCATGCACTGGTGTCGAATGTTTCGAGTTCCTCCGAGTTCTTGTCAGATGGAACAGTCGCAGTGGACCCCAAGACTGCAGCGCAAAACGCCCTCTTCGTCGCTCATTATCTTGTTCACAGCGCGCGCTCTCGTGTATTTAGTATCCTATGTAATTAATGTGTCATATGTGGAATGCTCTGTTGCGGGCCCCAAGGGTCCCGTTTCCTAACAGTGATGGTGGTTTCCCTACAATTGCCACTCGCAAGTTGCCGCTCTGTGCATCAAGCTGAACCGATTCCCAGTCTTCTGACTGCATCTGTACGGTAGGTCTTGAAATCGATGCATCTATGGGCATTGAGATGGCTGGCCCGAGTCTAGGGTAAGCCGAATGGCGCTCAGTCTCATGCTCGCGAAGTCATTGAACGAGGCCCTTTATCCGCGCCGACATCTGCGATCCCTGTCAGTGGTCCACTCTGATGGCGGATGTCGCGTGTGCGCCGCGGGTGCGCTCTCGGGTTTTTGGTTGGGGATGGACGGCCGGACTGCCTTCGGTCGTGTCGCCTCCCTCACGCGCCTGAACAGGCCGCCCGACACTGACCGCCGCCAGTCTCCCGCATAAGTATACTAGTGGGGAACATTATCCTTGCTTTGTACTCACGAGCCAAGATTGCTTGCGTCGGGCTCTGCGTCAGAGTGACGTATCCATAAGCTACCCATCGTTGCCAAATGAACTTCGTTGAAGTCTTCGATGAAGGGCTGAGAAGCAGGCTGACATGAAGGACAATTCAGCGGGAATCCGGCCATGACCCCGCTGGGTTGTCGGGGTTCGGAACTTCGGACGATTTGGGCTGTACCCCACATCCTCCGGCCCTTTGGATGGACGGCCCGCCTCCGCGAAGAGCATGGAATGAGAGGTGGAGTTGGAGCTGCGCTGCACCGGCCGCTGGAGACGCAGTCCGTAAGCAAAGATGCCAAGGAAGAGCGTCTACCACATGAACCTCACTGCGTTCTTCCGTGCTTATTTGCCGTCAGTTTTGGCCTGCGCAGTTTCAAGCCAACATTGGTGCTTCGTCGCGGCAGGCCGTCATCTTGATGTGGCCAGCTGGGCGAGATGAGGATCGCCGTGCGAAGCATCCGACATCACATGCATTCTGCAGGTGCAGGGTCAACCCAGTCTGCGTCGTTGTTCTCGTCACTCTGCAGTGCCACACAGAGCGATGACTGACGTTGCGCATAATGCTTGCCGGGTACCGGATGCAAGCCTCTGCGAGGCTGACTTTTGAAGCCCGATGATCCGAAAGACTGCAGAGTGCCATTTTGGTGCGGCGCATGTGGACCAAGTGTTCGCTCACCCCGCTCGAGCAGCATCCGTTCAGAACAATATATAAATCATCATCTTCCACAATTGGAGGTGCTCAAGCCCGTGCCAAGTCTCCAATTCCGAATACAGCTGTGCAGCTAAACACTTCTACATAATTTCAACAGCTCTTCGCGCTTGCTGCCGAACATGAAGCTTCAGGGTCTTGTCGCTGCTATAGCGGTTGCACTTTCCTTCCAGGGAGCTGCAGCTGCTTGTCGGAAATCAACGTGTGATGCACAGGTGAGCGTGCCTGCAATCTCATGGCTGTACGCTACTGACACCGAGCGATTAAAGTGTAAGCGACAGTGGGGATCACCTGCTTTCGGAATATGCAAGAATGGGTGAGTATTGCCCATGTCTCGATGCCTGCTTGGCTTTCGCTTACGCACGAGCGGTAGTCGTTGCGAGTGTGCCTACCCCGTATGAAGGCGGAAACCTTCATGGGTTAGAATAGCTTTGGTTGAAGGCGATTACCATGCCCAATATCTGCCAGAGGCATTAGCTCTATCTTAACTTATGTGCCACCAAGCATTCCAAGCCTGAGTGATATGCTTGCAACAAACCGGACGCAGATAGTGACCGACCTCGAACATGCTTAGGGTGTCAACCAGTAGGAGGCACAAAACTAGCGCCCATACATGCTGCAATGACCGTCGACTACCCAGGTGCTGTTGGCAGTCAATTGGTAAGATGCATGCTCGGGGCAGGCTTCAGACAATTGGACAGAGGTAAAGATGGCGCGCGGCGCGCGGGTGGCTGGCGGTGTAACTGGGGCGCCTGGCAGATTTCCGCTTCTTACCTCCCTCCGACCACGCTGCAGCTGCTGTGGCATGAGCGCTACGAGAGTATTCAACGGTACCTAGCCAGGCCTCGCGCGGGCCTACCGTGCGGCGCCCCTTGGGCCTTTTCTGCGGCTTGCGCGCACAGCCCGCCTGGGCGGCGGCAGCAGCAATTGACGGCATCGCGGTCGCCCAGCTGCCCGAGCTATTGAAGCCACCGTGGCCTGCGTGCTCGCAGACAGTGTAGCACCTTTTGCGGCGTAACGTGCGTGAAGAAAGAGACGCGCGTAGATACCATACGTGAAAATAGTAGCGCTATTGCTGAGTGGCCGAGCGCGGCGCACACGGTCGGGCGGCCACAAACCCTCCCAGGTGGTTTTCTAGAGCGTCGTGGCGCATTCACCCCTTACAGGCGGCCGCGTCTGCGGCGACTGTGGCACGTACGGCGTGTCTGCCTCGTCGCAATCGCACTCTCATGTCTCTCCAAGCACGAAGGCCATCTGATCCCAGTCTTATTGGACTCCTCGCGAGCCCCACCTCGAGATACGAGGAATGGATGATGTGCTGAAGACCCGAGTCGGGCGTTCTGCCTGCGACTAGTGCAGAGCGAAGCGAGTGCGATGTCTACGAGCCGAAAACACCATGGTGCAGTGTGCCCGCTGCTTCCACATCAGAGCGCGATGCGTGACCGGCGCCGCCGGCCAGCCCGGTAGACCGCGCAAGCCGCGTCTCGTCAATCGCGACAGCACGCCTAAAGGCCTGGTGGCAACCCTGCGGACCTTTCCTCACCCAAGCCGCATTACACTCCGATGTTAATGCGAGACACAAACCATGTCGAGCTCCATATGCCTGCGATGGCAGGGGAGCCCTCGTCGGCCAGCGCGCCTCCGAGAGCGTGCAGGGCAGACAAACACATGTCATGGGACCGGCTGGACGGCATCGCAGGATCAGAGCTTGCGGTTTTCAAGTCCGCCGCGCATCCGTCAGGAGACCCCGTTGGCTCACGAGCCACAGTCAGATTTCTGGGAAGCGCCTGGCGGTAGCTCTGATTTCTTTAGTCCCCCATTAATGAAGCAAACACTGGCGCCGGGGGAAAATATCCTCACACTGCTAGATCAGCCAAGCAATCCATCATAGCTTTAGGGCCTACTGAGTGTAGATGAGAAGCTCAACGGGAGGCCCCACACGGGCCGAGACTATGGCACTGCGCTTGAGATCCATATTGAGTGGTACGGCTAACAGGTAGCTCCGAGAGGTCTTTTGTTGGCTAATACGATCAATCCTTTCGTCGTCCCGTCAGGTCCATCCAACCAGGGTTGAAAGAGTGAGGCGAGCATGGGAATTATTAGCCGAGCGTCCGAGGAGGGTCGGTTGAACTTCGAAGCTGGTCGTTGGCTATGAGGGCTAACTGGCGTTATCGGGGCTGTAATGTTGATTGCCTGGCTATCAGGTCTCGGCTAATTTTTGTAAGAACCTTCAGAGAGGCAGAGGCGAATCCGAGCAGACCAACACGTAGCGGCCCACATAGTGATCGACGCGGTCGGAACTGGCCCAATGTTGAAGTTGCGGGGGCTCGGGCCAGGCTTCAGTCGGGTATAATCCTTCCAGTCCGCCGTTCAGACCAGAACGAGTTCGGTATGTCAGAGTGATCGCGCGGCGCCTAATAGTGACAGGATTACTCGCGAAGCGTCTATAAAACTTTCAGGACCAAAAGCAGTCATAGGGCATTCCCTCGTAAAATAACCCTGACCGACCCTGTGGAAATATTCACTACGGCAACGCAGCCTTGCACCTGTCCCGTCTAGAAAACATTTGCTCGCACAATTCACGCAATGGCAGTCCTGTGCACCATTGTGTCTACTTTTCTCATGCTCTCCGCCCACGTTCTGGCGACAGCAGTTCCACCACAGCAAGCTCCCGTTGTGGACTTGGACTATGCTCGATATAGAGCTGCTTATAATGTGAGTTCACACGGGTTTATAGATTTCGCAAAGTTTGCTATGCTCGTTTGCTGAAGGGTACTTCCAGGAAACAGAGCACGTTTACACATTCAGAAATATCCGATTCGCGGATCCACCACTACGTCAACATCGGTTCCAGCCGCCTCGACCCGTTTCCACTGTGGACAGAAATGTGAATGATGGGTCCGTTGGGTTCAAATGTCCGCAGGCTTTTCCTCGGTGGTATCTCGAGTCGCGTGCTCATGCCGCCGGTATAACCACCGAGGCGCTCCGCGATAACCTCTTGAACGATACTACCATGCATGAGGACTGTCTTCTTCTTGACGTGCACGTTCCCAAATTGCTTTTCGATAGCCGATGTGGAGTGCGTTCAGGGAAGGGGAGTCGCCATGCCCGAAGAAGAGGCAAGAACACATAGTAATGGGCTAACACCGATCTACATCGCTAACAAGCTTCAGCTCCTGTTATGGTTTGGATCTATGGCGGTGGTTACGTATTTGGTGAGAATTGAAACACGAAACGCAAGAGCTTGCGCTCATCACCTTCTTCAAGGACAGAAAGACTCCGCCTCCTTTAATCCCTCTGGACTTCTCGCAACCTCGACAAGCGAGCACGGTGAAGGCGTCATATTTGTGGCATTAAACTATCGCTTGGGGTTGTTCGGGTGGCTCAACGGCCAGGGAGACAAAGACATCTTTCCCAATACCGCCCTCCAGGATCAGCGCCTAGGGTTGAAATGGTACAATAGACCTACACGAGACCCGATTCTTTCGCAAATACTTACTCCGGTATTATAGGGTTAAAAAGTATATCCACCTCTTTGGCGGTGACCCAGACAGAGTCACTGTATTTGGCGAGTCAGCTGGTGGAGGTAGCATCATGCACCACATCACTGGAAACCGCCATTCAACAGTGCCGTTTGAGCGGGCAATAATCCAAAGTCCGGGATGGCTTACATCGCTTCCAGTAGCACAAATCTGGAACCAAACACTGAGTGCAGCCAGCACACGGGCGGGACGACCAATTACAAATGGAACGGACCTTGTCACCCTGGATTACCCGACACTACTTCGTGTGAACAGCGATATTGTTTACAAGTCCAACTACGGAGACTTCGGCTACGGCCCGACTGTTGATGGCGGTTATGTACCAGCTTTTCCGGGCGTGTCGCTGCTGAAGGGGGATTTCGACAACTCAGTAGAGCTGATGCTTGGCCATAACTCCCACGAATCCGATATTTTTACGTCACCATTAATCGACAGCCGCGAAAAAATTGTTACTAAACTTCGCTCTTCGATATATGGAATAACGGATTCGGCGATTGAACACATTCTTACTGTGCTATACCCACCACCTCGACAGACAGATTTATATACCACGGAGTACGGCCGCGCGGCTTTGATGCTATCCGAGTATACGTTCGTCTGTAACACCCGATACTTAGCAACCTCGTTCAAAAACGCAACTTGGAACTATCGCTTCGAAGTTCCGCCTGGAAATCATGCGCAGGACCTTGCCTACACGTTTCATAAACCCGGCGACGCAAATGTTATTTCTCGGCTCGCAGTCCAGATGCAAACGTACTTTACGAAATTCGCAGCTTCAAGCAACCCAAACGAGCCCGGTTCAGCCCCAAAATGGCAACAGTACGGGAAATCTGCTAGAATTGCTACGTTTGGAAGCGACGGTGTAGGGACAGCAACGGATGATGCAAAGAACGACAGATGCATTTACTGGCAGAGCGGGACTTACACCACGCAGCAGTGAGGGAAGCCAATGGCACTCTTACGCCGTAAGGGTAATGACATAAAACTGCTATCACATCTTCAGAGCTTTAACCATCACTATATAACCAACGCTCAAACAAGGAACGGGTGGTGGTGTACTTTCAAGCAGACTGAAGATCCGTAAATAGCAACCTACTGAGTTGAATGCACGCTCGGACGCTCTACGCGAGTACAGCTAAGGGGGATTGGAGAGAAACTCATGCTATAGCGACCAGTGAAAGGTCCTGCGCAAAGAGTGTAGGCAAGGCCAAATCCGGATGCCCTTGGGTAAACCTTCGATTTGCTTCAGTCGCGTAGTTGTGGGCTCAAAAGGCTTCTCACCGCGGGTTCATTCTTTAATCACACCAAGTCCGCATGGTCGAACACTTATTGCGAAGCTACGACACAAGTTAAGTTTGGAGCTAAGTCGCAATCAATCTATTGTAATTTATAGGCCGATTAGTTTAAGCGAGCCATGTAACACCCGTTGGGGCAAGACCTTGCTAGAGACATGACCGTCCATCTCCACGGCTGATCACCTTTCTATTTGAGCCCCTTGCGATGCAAGAGATGAGCCACTCCACAGTATCCTTCACCATTTCAGTGCTAAAGTCGTGGCCAACTCCTTTGTAAACGCGGTCTTCCACTGTCACAGCCCCTTCAGTGTACCAGCCACCAAGGCGAACCGCATCCTTGAGCACATCAAGGACCGGCTGGCTCGTTGCGTACGGCACCAGGATATCGTCTGCGCCGGAGCAAACAAACAGACTCTTAGCACGAACCCTGCTGTCGAGTAGCGGTCGAAGGCGACGTTGTTCAACGGAGGATAGTGGCAGTTGCGGGACAGGGTCAGAGCCAAAGAGGAAATATCGCGGGTCGTGCGCGAGCCAAGCCGATAGAAAGTCTCGTGGCAGCGTTTGATCATCCACAACTGACCCAGAACAGTTTGAATTTGCGTCGCTGGCTCGTGTTCGCATCAGGCCTGTCAACATCAGCTATTGGAGTCGTGCTACAGCCAGAATTTGCTCCTGGTCATACCGGGACGACGACCGGAACCTGACATACCTAGAAAGTCCGGGCATCCGACAACCACAACGGCTGCATCTATTCTTTGCTCCTCTAACCAGGCTTCCCAGACAATATGACCGCCAAGGCTCCAACCCAGGGTTACGTGTCTCTCTATCGGACCTCGACCCAAATAGCCCCCAATCAAGTCAATAAGTGTTGCAAGGTCTCTCTTTGCAGCCAGGATAATGCTTATCATATCCAGTGCATGGTCCTGGTTGCCTTCTTTCCACGTCTTGTTTCGTTTTCCACTCACTAGGCGTGTCCCATGGTTGGGCAAGTCAAACGCCAACGCGAGAAGGCCGCGCTTCAATCCCACGGTTAGTCGATGCTGAATAAAAGTACCGACACAATGGTAGGCAAAGTCTCGCATATTGCCACGATTGTAAGTCCGCGGATGCAGGAGCCAAAGGCACGTAATTGGGACGTTTGGCTCTAGTTCTTCGAGTCCATAGACATCAACAAGAAGCCCGGCTATCAGAAACGTCCTCACCGAAATTGAGGGATGAGCTGCCAAGCCACCAGGCGTGTGACGTCCAGCCATCTTGTTGAAGTGCTTTCGTTGCTGTGCACTGAGAGAGTCGCGTGATCGGCAACTTCCTGCAGAAACTGCCACTCCCATTTAATTAACAAGTCGCGGCATGCGCATATGCCCGATATCGCGAATTTATCCATTACCAGTGCGGATCCCACTAGTTGCTGACATTGCTGCAAGCATGCTCGGCGAAATGACGAAGGCGACTAGGATGCCATTTACGCCTGTCGCGGCCTGTGGTTCAGTCCTTGCTGTCCACTCCCATGCTCGGTTATTTTTTCCCCACTACTGGCCGCCACCGCGAGGGGCTGGAGTTTCGGCAAAAAGAATTGTACCAGTAGGAATTTATTTGCCGACGCTATTACGCCACACCATCGCCAGCTCCCAGCGCGGGCCAAATGTACGCTGCATCAGAGACTTTGACAGCACCACTAAAGCGTGGCCTTCAGTCATTTATACTCTACGAAGTTTCTTGATAATGGATGGCGTATAGCTCTTAAACTCGTAAATGAAAACGGTGTCGTCTCTTATCTCGTAAGAAGATCGAACAACAAGTTGAACGTCGAATATACTCAAATCTGTCACGATGAAGAATCACATGGCCGCCGGATGGTTTTACTCTCTGGAACAGATTAAACAATATCTCATGAGCCGTGTGATCAGCTTGAAACCTCCAAAGGTATTAACACATCCAGCCGACGTATCGCAGACAATTTCTGACTGAAGTCTAGACAGCACTCGACAACCCGGTCACAGTTTTGCGACAAGTGAACCGCCATCAATGGCTTATGTTCCTTTGCGGCTTTCTGTGCTGGGTTTGGGACGCCGTGGACTTGTACGTGCTTCCCTCATCGTTTATGCCTATGCTAACTGCCACTAGCTTTACTGTTTCGTAAGCGGTGGTGCTTCTTGACGATCCTGGCCGATCTAACGAGTGGTGCCAGACTTAGCCTCACTGAGATCGCAAAGGATTTTGGCGTACCCAATTCGGATGTGTCCTGGGTAATTATGCATCAAGGAAATAGTAGAACGGTAGCTGACCGGTAACAGGGCATCACGGTCTCATTGATGCTCCGTTCCGTCGGCGCCCTTACTTTCGGGGCGTTTGCCGACCAGTACGGAGCCAAATGGCCTATGATTGTGGCAATGTTGCTCTTTGTTGTCCTTGAGTTGGCTTCAGGGTTTTGCCAGACTCTGCCGCAGTTTTTAGCAGTGCGGTCTCTTTATGGCATCGCGATGGGTGGTAAGTCACACGCCTCAAGCGTTCAAGCAATTACTGAACCGCTTGGCCGCAGGAATGTATGGCCCCGCAGCAAGTACAGCTCTGGCCGATTTGCCATATGATGCGAGGGGCATACTCTCGGGGATATATCAGAACGGATACTCTACGGGGTACTTACTTGCGGCAGTCTTCTACAGGGCTTTGGTACCAACGACAAGCCATGGGTGGAGGAGCCTATTCTGGTTCGCAGCCGTCCCTCCTCTACTCCTCATCGTTTTCCGCTTGGCCATGCCAGAGACAAATCACTTCCAAGCCATCAAGGCCGAGCGCGAAGCTCGAGTCAACGAGCGTCAAGACGGAAACGAGTTGGTACCACCGACAAACAAAATGAGCATCGTTGCATTCGCTAAAGAAGCCGGGAAAGCCGTCAAAGACAATTGGGTCCTACTGATCTACATGGTCGTGCTTATGACGGGCTTCAACTCTTGCTCCCATGGCAGCCAGGATTTCTTCCCAACATTCCTCAAGAATCAAGTACAGCTCGATGCTACGAATGTCACCGTGATATCGATTGTCGGTCAGCTTGGGTCCATTACGGGTGGTACCATACTCGGTTTCGTCAGTACTTTTTCCGGTCGGCGGCTCATCATGCTCATTGCATGTGTCATGGGCGGTGCACTTGTCCCAGCCTACATCTTACCGCGGAGCACGTCACTTGTCGTCAGTGCATTCTTCGAACAAGTGTTTGTGGGAGGTGTTTGGGGCCCAATCCCAATTTACCTGATGGAACTCTCACCAGTAGCACTGCGCACAACAGTCATAGGCTTGACATATCAACTCGGAAACTTGGCATCTTCTGCCTCCGCGACAATTCAAGCCATAATCGGGGAGCAATTTCCGTTAAGTCCCGGTCCAACTGGAGAGAAGAGGTTTGATTATGGCAAGGTCATAGCCATTTTCATGGCGGCAGTTTGGGGGTATGTTTTCATCTTTTTACTGCTGGGGCCGGAGATGAGTCAGGAAGAGCGAGACAAGGAAGCTGAGGCTGTCCGGAGCCTGGAACGCAAACGTCAAGAGCGGAAAATCAACGTGCGCAGTGAGAAGCAGGCGGTCGAGGAGCATACAGTCGACACCATTGAGGAGGTGTAGGTCTGACTGTGCTCTTTGATCCTGGGTTGGTATGGAGGGTCTTTAATCGTGGGTTTGTATGGAGGGATTTTATGGCCTGCCGTGAGCTTGGCTTGAGTCCCTTTGCTGCGTGTAATAGAGGTATATTGTGATGGAACCTGGGCACCATTCCGCTACAGACTTTTCGAATGGTTCGTTAAATGTTCCTTCAGCGGAGCCAGCATGTTCCTTCGTTGGATAACATGTAGACGATGGCAATTGGACTGGCTGCGATGCAGGCCAGAAGGCGATGATGCGAGGACGGCGTCATGAGCAACAACACAAGAATCGGGCTCGATTGTGCCACTATGATCTCGGCCCTTATAAGAGTGCGGCCAGATTTGATATCTGTAGCAACTCTCGTCTGCTCATGCCTGCATGAGAGTTGAATCTCCCACGTTTTCCTGCACCGCCACGCGCCGCCACTTCCAGCGTGTCGAGGCTCGTCGCTCCACAATGCACCCAACCGAGCCGAATCCCTGCTAGCGTCCCGGACCAAGGATGCCAGCTTGCCAGCCTCCAGGGATCCCGAGTGTCCAACTTCCGCCCGCTTGAGCTCTCTGCCAATCGGGGCAGCGCAACCCCGTGGCAATTTCTGGTCGACTGTTTATTGGCAAACACGGGATGGCGGGGTAGTGGAGCAAGCACGCACCGCAAATGCCTGGAGTTGAAAATGGCGACAACGTCGGCATTAACTCATCAAAGCACAAGCCCCTAACTCACCTTGCATTTGCGCGTGGAAGATGCGGGGCTTTCGGCGTTCATCAAAAGCATGCCACAAATGCCATGAGAGAAAAGTCCGCTGCGACGTGACTGATGGACTTCCATGTTCCAACTGTCGCGCAGCAAAGGTCACCTGCGTGCTGCTTGAGGGTAAAAGGAGGTATGTCGCGTGAAGTCTCTTCCCTTGGCTGCAGACTATTGATGGTTCACTGCAGGGGACGAAAGAGGAGAATAGGTCTCACAGCAGGTCCTGCAATCGAGAAACCTGCATCGCAATTGTCGAGCGACACCTCGTCGAGCCTTGGATGCGCCCAACAGGCCACCGTCGACGAGCCAGCACTAAACTCCGATGCTGCGTACTCTGCCAATGTCCACGGTAAGTATTCCGGTACTCTCCCATCGACCGATGGCTCATGAAGTATTATAGGTCATTCTGTCGCTGTCCAAGGTAGCAATCCGGACCAATATGTACGCAACCGGTCGACGCCGCCATCAATGTTGAGCAGAACGTTGCCCTCCTACATCAGTCCCATTCCACGAAGCTGGACTGCAGACGATATCGAATACCTGTCTAGAAAACAAGTATTTTGTATTCCGGGATTGGAACTGCGAAACGCACTGTTGCGAAGTTTTGTGGAATGGGTACATCCGCTGTGTCCCGTACTTGACCTCGGCGAGTTTTTGGCGACGATTGCTCAGCCCCATGGCTCCGATTCCGCCGGGACAGTCAGCCTCTTACTACTATACTCCGTCTTTCTCGCTGGGGCTACATTCGTCGACGAATGCCATCTCGCAACGGCAGGATACAGCACAAGGCTCGCCGCGCGCAAGGATTTCTTCGTCAGGGCCAAGGTATGGGCATGAGACCTATGATCATGCACGGGTTTCCCAGTTTGCTTATATGTTACAACAGCTACTATATTCAATGGGATACGAGAATGATCGGCTATGCATCGTTCAGTCACTACTGCTCCTGTCTTACTGGCAAGAGATACACGACGAACCAGCTAATCACTGGTACTGGGCGGAGCTGGGGTGCACGATTGCGCGTAGCATCGGACTATACCAAGATCCGGACTCATCCAACATGTCAGACCGACAAAAGCATTTGTGGAAGCGGGTTGGCTGGTCATGCATGCTTCGTGATCGCGTTCTAAATATGGGAGTGCGCATGCCACCAAAGATTAAGCCGAGTGAGTTCTATCTTCCTCTCCTAAACGAAGACGACTTCGACATCGGAATATACCCGACGCCAGTGACGGAAATGCTCTCTGGCTGCAAGCTATTGCAAGATCTGGCACTGCAATCACGCTTGGCACGCATATGCATCGAAAAATGCAAGCTATGTCTGCTCTTAGGTCGAGTTTTTGAGTCTCTTTACACCGATTCGAGTCCAAAGCTAGGTGAGACCAGGGAAGTGACTTTGATATTACTACCAAAGGCTCCCGATATAACTCCGGAAAAAGTGCAAGACATCGAAAGGGAGCTCAACACGTGGCAGTGCGACCTTGCAGGCGATATGCAGTATCAGCAGCTCCACGAACCGCTTTCGGGAGACAGCGACAAAATTGCCCTGGTACATTGCTCCCTAGTCTTGATGTTTCACCACGCTATTATGTGCACGTTCTACCGCCCGCAGCTGCTGGCTCCCGCGCCATCGTCATTCTGCTCGCATGAGTGGACCAAGCAAAAGTCCAATTATGCCACGTTGACAATTGCAAGGCGCTTCGAAGACCTTCAGACGTACGGACTTCTTCGCTTCCTCCCTTCCTCCAGCGTCACATTCTTGCTCACCGCGGCGGTGAATCACCTTGTCGAGTACAAAACAGTAAAGGACGAGGATTGCAAATCGCAGCAACTCCGCCGGTTTCGGGACTGTTTATGCTACCTCAAGCCTCTTCAGGGTGTTCACATCTACGCCAAGTACGCGGGTATTTTCTTGCACAGCGCCGGAAGCCAAGCAGGCATCGATATGTGGAGCGAATCACCGAACAGGAAGACTTCCAGTGCCCTCAACAGTGCGCAAATCTCAGTCGACTCGGATACTCTGGGTCCGTGGGCTGTGGCTCATACCCCGGACGAACTGCTCATCCGACCTCAGGCGAATATTCGCTCTATCCGGCGACGGTCCGCGACACCGTCGACTGCCATCGGCTCAACGGCGTCCAGACGGCCGGATGCATCCGAGATGGACACTACGAGTCCTCTTGGAAGCAATAGCTTCACTAGCCCGGGGCAGCGGAACGATATCCCCATGTTTCAATATGTTGATGCGGATGCTTTACTGAGCAGCACTATCTGGGAGCATGGGTGGCTTGACGAAGTTGTCGAAAAATGGCCGGAATATCTCGCTGACACCCAGGCCCTTGGCCAATGGTAGCATTGTGGTCGAGAGCGTCGTAATGGCGGCGCATAGGAGCTCAAGCCTGCTTCCGATGCGATGGGAGGGAATTTTCCGTGCGCGACTGAGAGCGGTGGCAGCGGAAGTTAGCAAAGAATGAAAGGCTTGGCTGTCAAGACTGTTTGCCGGGAAGTTTTCTCACGATCCCTGCTTCACGCTATTCAGCGACTATTCTCGCTGACGCGGGCGCTGACGCGGGAATTCGAGGAAATCCCGCGTCGATATTGATTGGCACAGCACACTGGAATCTTCCTACTGAGTACGCCAGAGAAACATCACTCGGCTCCCGCAGGAACCGCGATCCTGTCGTTTCGGATGTTCATCAGTGGATCCGAACTTGCTGCGCCATCACCGAAGTGGAAATTCGGCTAATGTGCGCCAATTAAGAATTAACCGAGAGTTGGCCCAAATGCCCCGCTTCCCCGCACCTGCACCCAACACCATGCGAACTGGTGGTGCATGCTGTGGGCCCGGGGTTCAAGTTCAAGTGTCCTCTGAGGAACCCGAGTGGACCTCATAGCCCTGTCGCGGAAAGCGGTGCTTGGTCGTTGCTGCAAGACTGCAATGCGCAGCATTTTGTCAAAATTGTACGTATTATCCTGGCAGCCCCACATCGTGGATTCGTATACATGATACTCCGTAGAGATGGCAAGTTTACGAAGTTTACCTATTCCGGTTTTTCGTGCACTAAGCCACGACGCCCGCTACGTCTTTGTTTGCATTTTTGGCTTTGATTCAGTTTAGCAGCCGAACCGATGATTGATAGCTTATTAGAAATATAGTGCTAAGGTTCTTGCGACGGCCTTACCGTGTTGACGAACACCAGAACTGCGTCGTCAGTGACGCCGTGGTTCACAGAATACTCGTCGATAACCTTATCCGGTGAAAGTCATTTACAAGAATAGTACAAGACAGTTACCATGCTCTGAGCTCTGGACACTATGATTGGGAACTTTGTGTTAGCGTCAGGAATGTCTACGGTTCTTAACGCCATGCAGTGCTCGCGTTCCATAGCCAAGGACCGAGTGCTCAGTGTACATAACGAGGGTCGGGGTCGTCCCTACGACCAAAATTGGCTAAATTCCCTCCGCGAAACGAATGCGGACTTACATAAGTTCGGAGTACCCGTGTCTCTGATGCAAAACCATGCCTGGTGGCTCTCTCGCAATTGCTGCGTCGCTAATTCGACTTACGTGACGCCTCCCACATGAGCCGAAACATGGCTGACAGCGTAAGACGGGCAGGTTGCGGCAGGGTACGGAATCCCCGCTTAACACCATTGAGCAAGGAAAGCCCCAGCTTCACTGCGACCTGACTGCACCCGAGCTATAATCGTCGGCTCAATCCTCAAACCAATCTAGAAAATGTGCCTGATGTCGGGAGGCCGTCAAGGGACCCAGGCCAATCGCCGAAGGGACATTCTCGGTTGGCATGAAGTCATAAATCAACCGAGAACGGGACTGCCTGTGCCTCTATCCCAGGCTTTGTGGCTTCGGCATTCGCAATGTTTCCTAATACCCCGTGCTATGTACGATGTGAATCGTGGGGTGCATGCGTAGGATTGCGGAGATGCGGGGAAAGCTAGATGTATTGGCATTTCTTCGCACTCCAGAACGATGAAAGATGCCGACTTGGCAATTATATAAAGCCCCACCATGCTCTGGAAGATTATGGTATACCTGGGCACTTCCGCTGCTTCACTATCTATTCAGTCCTCATCTGCTGTATTCCATCTACTTATCTGAACATGGGTTGCCTCAAGGCTCTTATAACTTGCGCCCTCATTGCGTCCCTGGCTCAGGCTATTTCAATGGGCGGTGACGCTCTCGAGGACAGACAAGAATCCTGGCCCAAATTCACCTTCTTGTCGCTCGTGGAAGCACAGAGCCTCCTGGTGATGGCCAGCTGGGCTCGTTGGCTGCACGGATCATTCGAGCACACCAAGGCGCCACCCAGGAGGCAATAGACTATCCTGCGCTTCTGAATCCCTACTCCACCTCCGTCAGAGCCGGAACCGCAGCGGTTCTTAACCAACTGACTGCTTATGTGCGGCGCTGCCCGAACTCCATGGTCGTTCTTCTGGGTTACTCTCAGGGTGCCCAGATTATTGGAGATGCTCTTTGCGGCGGTGATGCAGCTGGGGCAGGGCCAGTTACTCCCCCGATGGACCGTAACATCAGCGACCATGGTTAGGAGCCAAATTCACTATGATGTTTACTTCTTAGCTGACATTTGTTACAGTCACTGCCATAGTCTGGTACGGTGACCCAAGAAATGTTGCTGGGAAACCATTTGATAAGGGGACTGCAACGATGAATGGGGTAAGAATATGTCCCATCCGATGGAAACTCTTGAATTTGATGCTGACTTAAGATACTCCGAAGATCTATGGGCGCCCACCGGCACAGTCGTGCGACCGCTTCTCCAATTCAATGGCGTCCTATTGTGATCGCGGCGATCCATACTGCGCCCAAGGGGCAAATGTTGGTGTTCATCTCACTTACCCATCGCGATACGACATTGCTGCAGCGACGTTTGTCAACCAGAAATTAGCCTCTCCGACTGTAAAATTCTAACACTCGGGATCTGCCGAAAGCGGCATTTTAACAAACGCTCGAGGGAGTGAATTCCCGGGAAGTAAGGGCTGCGCCACAATAGTAAGCGCTAGTTATGTGTTAGTTGTTACCCGCCGCCCGCAAGTTAGTATTTAAATCACTTTGCCATGACCTCATTGACATTGCATGCTCTACGGTCAATCTTCATCCGTATTCTAGAACTTCAAATTTTCGGTGCACAGATCTCAGGATGTCGGACGGCGAGACGAACGAGCCTCTCAACCGCACCTACGGTCCGACCCTGAACCTCATTCCAACGGATTCTCTGGTCCAGCGGTATGATGGCGCATTAAAGTACTTCAAATCGCTTCCATGGGTCGTGGAGGTACTGCGGGGTCCCAACACGCATTGCTTCCTGCCAAGCAGCCGCAACCCTGCGTCCGATCATCGCGATCAATTCTTGAGCATCGTTCTTGCCACAGACCGCACGCTCGAACATATGCTGTGCTATTTGAAAGCCGACGACCGAGTTGTGCTTCAAGATCCTTCAAGACCACTCAAGGAGGTTCAGACGCTTTACGCTCTTGGTGAGGGTCTCGGGGGCGTGGGCTCAATGGTACACGGTGGTATGATCATGACCATGCTGGACGAGGCCTGTAACGTGCTGCTTGAGATCAACACGGTCTTGAACAAGCGAGGTGCAATGTTTGAAGCTGGCAGCGTCACTGGATCGATGGAAGTGAAGTTTATACGGGCCATCCTCACTGGAAGCGTGGTCTTGGCGACGGCTTGGATTGACTCAATTGACGGCCGAAAGATGCGAATTAAGTGTAACATTCGCGACGAGGACGGGGAGGAGCTAGCCAGGGCTTCCAGTATGTGGTTTGTTGTACAGTATCACCTCTGAATAGCAAAGCAGAGCCCCTAACAAAGAGCGCAATGCACACCTTCGATCTCTTATTTCAGGAGAGAGTCCCCGGAACAGGAGGCCGGGGAGCTCCGGACTTCTGCGTGTCAGCTACTTCTGCCGTTACTTGTTGGCATCAGTACTTTCCACTTTGCGCCGAGACACTCTGATTGTCCTCACACGGTATGCCTTTATTCCCGGGCCATTCGAGTTGCAAGAAGCCAGCCGCGACCCACAACAGAGCCCCATGAGCGGGTCTGATTGCAGCTCTGCGATCGGCCCCGCAGATCGCGAGGTTGGATTGCAACATGAAGTGAATGTTGGGTGTGAGCGAGCCACGCCCTCAAGACGAACGCATCAGTCGGCAGATCACATAACCTTTGCTGAGACTTATATTTCATATTATTACTTTAAATTAGAAACCCATGCCTTTCGAGCTTGCACGAACGCACAGTAACGTAACTCAAAACGCCTCGGCTACGTTAAACCGCAGATCTGCCCACTAGAAGAGCCCGATTTTGCCCGCCGCAGGGGCTAATCGTAATACCACCGGCTACACACTAGTCGAAGCAAAGTGTGGGTTTAGCTGAATATTGACCCCCTCGCGTTTCTGTCGCCTTCGCTCCGGGAATGACGGAATCTTCGTTTCATGAGCAGGCATGACGCGGCCAGGGTGAACAATGTTAAACAGAACCAAGGCTATCAACATCGGCAATGAATCGAGCGCGTACTGATATACCTCATGCTCCGGAATACTGCTCTCTAATCCGTTGGCATACTCAATCAGACGGAAAATGATTCGAATCTAGACACATTAGACACGATCCTCTAACATCATCCTTATTGCTACTCACAGTGACAAGAATTAGTACAGCAACAAGCGTGTAGACAAGTCCGAGCACGTGAGGAGGGGTTGATTTGGCTTCCTGACGGCGGAAGTCTCTCCAAAACACAAAGACAGCCACACAAAAGCCGAGGATGAAGAGTTGCTGGATGCCGACTCCACCCATGTAAATGTGCAGACCTCGCATAACCTTGTCTTCTGGCACGTCATTACCTGCCGCTTGTGCTGCACCAGCAATTTGAACGATGAAGGCAAAAATATCGAAGATCACGAAGACCAAACCGTAGTGCCATGCCCTCAACCCAAGGACACTCCGGTCGTATTTGAATCGCCATACTAGACGTCCGAATACCATGTAGACAAAAGCGTTGGTCCATACCGAGGCAATGAGAATTAGTACAAACCACAAGACGTAGTACGTTTCATTGGCCGGGTATTTGATGCTCAGGTCGCGGCACAGATATGTGATGGTCTGCAGTAGACCAGAGACAATGATGACCCAGCAGTACCATGTCCTGTGGTAGAGCGCCTGAATGACGTGAATCGCGGTTGTGGCCACAAATAAGAGCGTGAAGAGTATCGAAGCAGCCATTGATGGACAAAATGTCCAATTCGTGCCTTCGGTAGCAACTGCTTTGCAGTAGGCCATGGTGATGGAACTGCTTGTGTCTTAGGGTGGACGACGATCTAGGCGTGGCCGATGAAGCTGAGTGCTCCAATGTTTTTGAGAAGGGAAATTGAGTACCTTGGCAAATCAAAGAGAAGCTCCAGGTCCATTGACTAACTTTATATTTCGTCAACCTGTCAGCTCTTTCAAGTGCTTGCTAATTTGATCAGACAAGTCGTGGTGCCCCTTGATGAGACAAGGGCGTGATGACGTCGGCTGTAGATCAAACGTCATGGCTAACAGACGTAGAGACCTAGCGCGACACTCTACCCGCATTTGAGAGGATCATCTTGGCAGGGGACGATACGCGTACCCAGCTGACAGCTGAGCATGCTGAGCCCTGTTTCAGTGCGGCGGGGGCTAGCAATGAGGTCCGTAATGACTAACGTCACAGAACTAGCTGCAGGGTGACTTGCGGACCTGCACTTTGACGGCGACCAGGCTTGAGACAGAAGCATGACATGGATCACAGTATGAGTTGGGTGCTGGTCCTGCCCGCGCGCGGCGCGACTCTCCCGGGAGGTTTGTGGTCTCATGTCAACAGCATCGTTCAACAACAGGAACAATTGTAACTGTAACTGCAGCCCGGTCGAGCCCAGATCACGACAGAGTTCTACCAGAATTCCAGACCTCCTAATGTTCCAATGCTATATGCAATATCCTGGGCCCTGGCGATGGCTGACATGTTCACCAGCCGAGGTCGAAGAATTGAAGTACTCTTGTAGCGCATTAGTCGCAGCACGATATTCAGGGTTTGCATAGGGTGTGCCAACACAGTGTCACTAGACTTTCTGGCATTTCTACTTGCTTCCTGCAGAGGCCACAATTTGCAACTTTGCACCATGTATGCTTGAAAGCTGAGAGCAATGACGCTGCTCATCTTAGCTCTATCGACCCTCTTGGACAAGGCAATACCTGCCCTCCAACCATACACTCTTGCGGCCCCACGAAGTCCATCGCGCCACCAACACCTTGATATCCCACCGCTCCAAGAAGCGATGACTAGGGAAGATCTCGATTATGACGGCATGACGGATACCAGGATCGTGCCCTTGCGACCCCAGTACGTGCCCCAATCATTAGTGCTGACTCTATCAGCAGGGTCCAGGGCGTGCAAGGGTAAAGATAGGTGCGATGCAGCGCTTTCTCAGAAACATGAGCTGAGGAAAGCTTGACTTCTGCCACCCGAGTAAAGCGATGGGAGACACATAGGCAATAAATACGTTCGATGCCTCTAAGGCGGATGGTTGCTTATTGTAACGGTCTCAACTGAGTGTGTTGACAACTAGCTGAGCGACTGCAACGAGTATCCTAAAGCTAAGGAAAAAGGAAAGAAAGAAAGAAGAGAAGAGAAAGTTGCAGAAAGGAACACGAGCTTTTGAGCGGAGCTCCGGAGCTGGTGTGGATCCCGGTCGAGAGCGGAGCCGAGACCCACACGGGCCCAGCCCGTTACAATACCCCCCTCCTCCTCCCGTTTTGAGGGGGTTGCCTCGATCCAACTTTCCCATGAACCGCTTCATACTGAGCCAAGGCTGTCGTGTCTGCGACAAACTTCACCGGTTCCCACGTTGGTTCTACCCAACCAACCCATTTGACAAGCACCTTCCACTGCCGTCCCACCTTCTTCCGTCCACGAACCTCCTCTACCTCCCACAACTCGCCGTCATCCGTGAGGATCGCCGGTGGTCGATAGTCGTCCGATGTCTGCGACGGAAGCGGATCGTCCGCTGCTAATCGTAAGAGAGACACGTGGAAAACGTTGTGGACTCCAGGCGGCGTGTCAAGTCGACATGCGTGCGACCCAACTGTCTCCAGGACTGTATACTTGCCCGAAAGCCAATCCAGCTTCTTGGATGGTCGATTGGACCGAATATTGCGCAGTCGAAGCCATACTTTGTCTCCTGGCTTGAACTGGTCTGAAGGTTGCCGTCGGGTGTTGGTATTCTCCTCTTGTCGTTCCTGTGCCGAAGCCATGGCAGCTTGCGCCCATTCCGTTGCCTCTTGGAGCTGTTGCACGATGCCTTCTGCTCTGGCCACGGGCGACTTGCCGTCCATCCGCAGCTTCTCTTTAACTTGGATGGGCTCGATGTGGTAGCCGTGCGTGAGAAAGAACGGGCTCTGTCCCGTGGAGGTTGCCGTGCGATTGTTGATGGCCATGGCGGCCGCCGGTAACAGCTCGTCCCAATCGTCCTGCGCATACGTCGCGAAGATGCGAATGTATCGTTCGACCTCTTGATTAGCCCTCTCCGTGGCGCCATCTGTCTCGGGATGCCAGGCCGTCGACAGTCTCTGCTTGATGTGCAATAGCTCACATAGTCTCTTCCACATCCTGCTGGTGAACTGCGTTCCTCGGTCGGTGACAACTGCCCCAGGGATACCATGGTGCTGAACCACGTTTCGCACCAAAGCTTTGGCCGTCGTCTCTGCCGTAATATCTTTGAGCGACTCGAAAATAACGCTCTTGGACAAGCGATCTGTGACGACCATCAAGTTGGTGGACCCGTTTGACCTCGTCGGCGGCAGGCCTGTCACAAAGTCGATTGACAACTCCGACCAGATCCGCTCAGGGATGGGCAGCGGCTTCAGAAGTCCGCGCCGCTTTTCCCTCCAGATGTTACTCCGCCCGCACACGTCGCAGTTCCTCACAAATCGGCGGGCATCTGCATCTAAGCCTGGCCAGTAGAACCGTCTACTCAACAGGGACTTGAGCATGTCCCGTCCCGGATGTCCCGCGAGTGCCGAATCGTGCGTTTCCTGCATCAGTCGGGTGCGTAAGGGCTCATAATTAGGCACCCAAATCCGTTCTCGCCAACAAAGTCGCTGGCCGTCGTCGATGGAGCACTCTGACAGCATAACAGGCAGACCCCACTGCGATGGTAGTCGTCTCTCGCCCTGCTGTACCGCCTTCCGGATGAGCCAATACCGGTTGTGCTGCCTCAGGCCATCATTCCATAATCTTTGCAGCTCCTCGTCTATGAAAGGGTTCTCGACTGACTCATCTTGCTCGGCCGGCGCGTCACCAGGCTGGTCAGTGTCTCCCTTGGTGACATAACCGCTTTTGACTCTCGTCACCAGACCACCTCCCTTGATTGGCTCGAGCAATTGTACGCGCCGTCCTCGGAGGCGCTCATCTTCGGCGCTCTGTGGCATGTCCTGTTCCCGTCGCGATAGTGCATCCGGCACCACGGCTTCCTTACCCGGTCGGTGCTTGATCGTCAAGTTGTATCGCGATAGTGTCTCAGCCCACCGTGCTTGCCGCTCACTCAGCGGTTGCTTCTTCGTGAAATATTGTAGGTTGAGATGGTCCGTCATGATGGTGAACGACGCGACGCTCCTTAGCTCGGCGTCCCAATGCTCCAGGCAGCGAATGATCGCCAACAGTTCTTTGTCGTGGATTGGGTAATTGCATTCCGCCGGCGCGTTCTTCTTCGAAAAGAAGGCGACGGGTCGCATGATGCCGTCATCACCCCGTTGCGAGAGTGCGCCTCCGGTGACATAACCAGACGAATCTGTCTCGACAACTGTTTCCCTGTCCGGATCCCATTGCGCAAGGACCGGTGCGCTGATGAAGCGCAATTTTAGCTCCTCAAATGCTGTCTGACACTCCTGGGACCAGGCAAACGTAGCATCCTTCTTCGTAAGCGCCGTCAACGGTGACGCGATATTTGAGAATTTCGGGATGAACTGCCGGTAGTAATTTGCAAAGCCCAGAAAGCTTCTGACTCCCTTCACGGAGCGTGGCGGCTGCCACTGTTGGATTGCTTGCACCTTCTCCGGATCCACGCGGATGCCCTTTCCGGCTTCTACAATGAAGCCCAAATACTTCACGCTCGTCGCTTCAAACTCGCATTTGTCGATGTCGATCTGCAGTCCCGCATCCTTGAGTCGCGCAAGGACTAGTTTGACTTTCTTCCGATGATCAGCGAGTGAGCCGCTCGAGTAGATCAGGATGTCATCAATGTAGGCCGAGCAGAACTCATCGAGAAACTCCCGTAGCGTGTGGTTGATGTAGCGCTGAAAAGTCGCGGGTGCCCCAGTCAGCCCAAATGGCGTGACCAGCCATTCGTAAAGCCCGTATCGCGTGCGGAAAGCTGTCTTCCACTCGTCTCCCTTCTCGATGCGTACTTTGTGGAACGCAGCAATGACGTCCAGCTTCGTCAGCCATTTCGCCTTCGACAGCGACCGCAAGGTCTCCTCAATCAACGGTAGCGGGTAACGATCTTTCTTGGTGATTGCGTTCAACCCGCGGTAGTCCACGCAAAAACGCAACCCTCCGCCCGGCTTGCGCACAAAGAGCACGGGCGCGGATGCCGGCGAACTGCTCGCGCGAATGAATCCCTTGTCGAGTAACTCGGTGAGCGTCCTGCGTAGGACAATCAGCTCTTCTCGTGACATGCCGTATAACGGTCCCCATGGCGGCTCTTTCTCTTTGCCGTTTGCATCCCTCTCTAAAATAATCTTATGATCTGAGCCGGGTCGATGCGGTGGCAAGCGGTCTGCCTGACCTCGGTCAAACACCGACAAATAGTCGTGATAGTGCGTCGGCAGCTTCTCTCTGGCGTCGGTCTTCTTCTTCGGCGCCAGTGCCTTCTCAATGTCCGCTAAACTTGCCGAGAAAACGCGCAGCCCGCGCTGGTCCTGTTTCTCCTTCCTCGCTCGTCGGACAAGCCCTGCGAAGGTCGCTGCTGGCTGTCCGGACAGTTCGTATCGCTCGTAGCGGTTGGGGTCTCTTTCTTTGACCCAATGATCCTGTGAGCCGATGTGCAGTAAGCCCTTCGAGGGGTAAAGGGCAACGTCCTCCTTGTTCATCCAGGTTCGCCCAAGCATGACTTCATCAGTCTGGTCGGGGATAATGTAGAAGAAAAATCGCTTCTTGCGGTATCCATCGATGTCGATGTCGGCGTAGGTCACGCCCCGGATAACGCCAGGCAACGACGTGCTTACCTCGTCCAGCGTTCGTGGCGTGATGGGAATACGCGGCAGGCGCGCCTTGCGGACTAGAGCTTCGTTGACCGTCCCGTAGCACAGACAGCCGGAATCGACGTGGGCGGTCGAATAATATTCTCGGTTGATCCCTATGTTGACATAGAAGGGCGGGCTGTCCATTTCGCGCTCCAACTGTTTCCACTCTGCCCGGGCCTGCTGGTGCTCCTGGCGGCGATTTTGGCCAGGAGCTATTCGTTTCCCAAATCGTCGTCCGAGGCAGTCTCATACTGACTGCTTCGCTCGTCCTCTTGCTCCTGGTGGTCTCTCGTCTTAAGTTCGACCCTGGCAACCTTTGTTTTGGGCTGTGGACGCTCCGGCTTCCCCGCTGGCTCTGGCTTCCCAGCCGGGCGCTCCCGCGGTCTCTGAGTGCAGTATGCGGCTATATGGCCGATTTCGTCGCACCGGAAGCACCTCCTCTCGTCTCGCGACCAACGCCTACTGTCCTTACGTTCGTCTTGTCGAGCACCAGTTCGTCCTATCTTGGTAGACTCCCAATCCATTTGTTCCGGGCTCTCCGTCCTCGATGATAATGCCAGCTTGGGTTGGTGGTAATGATTCGTATGTCCCCAATTCGGGTTCGCTTTCCCGGGATTTCCAACCTTCTCCTTCCTGTTCAAGCCGTCGAGCCTAGAAGATACTTTCTGTAAGGTCTGGACCCAGGCTGAGTACACTCTCCGATCTAAATCCGTATAGACTGTTGCGAGACGTAGCTGCTGGTTGAGTGCCCCTTCGAGGTAACTTATCTTGACATCCTCCGGCCAGGCCGCACCGCCCGAATCGGCCAATTCTCTCTCGAACCTCGGCAGGAAAGTAGCGAACGACTCGTTCTCTCGCTGCCTGAGGGTCCGCAGCCTTTCCATCGCCCGCGCTTTTGCATTGGGGTCCCCATAACACTCTTCCAAATATTGGAGGTAATGATCCGGATCCGACATTCCGTCGTTCCCTCCTGCTTCCACATACGCTATGGTCATCCGCTGCGGTGCGCCACCGAGCCTTGCATAGATGTAGGCGAATTGATCGGCCCTGCCACCTATGGCTCCTCCATCCACTCGAAGCTTGTTCTTCATTTCGCTGAGCCAGGCACGAAATTCCAGCCGGTTTCCTTCGAACCGCGGGGGATCCGGCAGAGTCGGTTTCCTCTTGGCTGGCGCGACTTCAGTCAAGTTCGCTCGACTGCCTTCCGACTGTGCTGTATCGACGGATGGTGGCGCGCAGGGCGTCTCCGTTGGCGTGGCGACAGCTGACTGGAGAGCGCGGATTTGTGTTCTAACCTCTTCACGGTCTGCTTCGCGTTCTGCACGCAACGCTTGCAGTTGTTCCGACATTTGGCTCATCATTTGCATGAGCATTTGGGAGGTTCGCTCCTGCGAGCCTCCATCGTGGTTGTTAGCCTCCATCGGGGAAGCTGTTCGTCCGGTCGTTCGTATCGAAATCTTTCGATTCAGGTCGGGTGTTTCGATCAGGCGAGATGTTTTCGATTCGGCTCGACTTCCTATCCCTTCCTGGGATCTTCTGCTACTCGTGGTGCACACGAGGCCTCTGCAGGTAAGCTGTGCTCCGTTGCCCCTAGGCAAGAGCCTTCCGCTACTCGCTATCCGAACGAGGTCCTAGCGGGAATCCGATACCGCACTGCTCGCAAGCAGTCTTCTGCTACTCGTGTGCTGCACGATGTCCTAGCACGCATCCAAAGCTCGGTCGCCCACAGGCGAGAGCCTTCTGCTGCTCGTCGCTTGACGAGGTTTTCGCAGGAACCAGTACTCAATTGCTACTTGCGCAAGAGTCTTCCGCCAATCGTCGTAGATGGCGGGCACGTGGGCTAGCCGCGGCTGCCCTACCTCTGCTGCTCCGTACGGGACGAAGTTACCAGCCTTCTGCTCTACCGGCTTGAACACTCGGCAAGCCGAGCAGGAACCCAACCAAATGACTCCGGTCAAATGGTTCTCGCCTCTCCAGGCACTCTCCTGCGCCGCCGGTCACGCACACTGAAGCGGTGCCGGCGCTGCTATTCCCGCTTGACGCGTACGTCGCGCGGCGAACTCCGCAGCGTATTGCCAATGATCGAGATCAATGGTGCGCTCGTGGAAAGGAGCTTTAGGATAATGTAACGGTCTCAACTGAGTGTGTTGACAACTAGCTGAGCGACTGCAACGAGTATCCTAAAGCTAAGGAAAAAGGAAAGAAAGAAAGAAGAGAAGAGAAAGTTGCAGAAAGGAACACGAGCTTTTGAGCGGAGCTCCGGAGCTGGTGTGGATCCCGGTCGAGAGCGGAGCCGAGACCCACACGGGCCCAGCCCGTTACAAAACGTCAAGGAAGTACGAGCCTTCCTCGGCTTCGTGAACTTCTACCGACGATACATCAAAAACTTTGGAGGTATCGGCATCCCTCTGACCAACCTGACAAAGAAAGACCAACCCTTTGTCTGGGGCAACAAGGAACAAGAAGCATTTGACACCATCAAGAACAAGATGTTGGAAGAACCTATTCACGCCTTACCAGACCCATCGAAACCATTCGAAGTCGAGACCGATGCCTCAGACTGGGCACTCGGCGGACAATTGGCACAACGAGATGAACAAGGACGACTGCATCCCGTCGCCTTCTACTCAAAGAAACTCAGTGGACCGGCACTCAATTACCCGATCCACGATAAAGAACTCATGGCCATCATTGAAGCGTTCAAAGAATGGAAACACTACCTGAGTGGTACAACTGAGACGGTCAAAGTTTACACTGACCACAAGAACCTGACCAGCTTCACGACAACAAAGGAGCTAAACAAACGACAAGTCAGATGGTACGAATTCCTGTCGGAATTCAACTTTGAGATCATCTATCGAAAGGGTAGCGAGAACGGACGAGCTGATGCTCTCAGCCGCCGAGAAGACCTCAAACCACCGACAGAAGTGCAAAGGGCCGCAATTCTGCGAGAAACCGGCCAGGGAACTTTGCAACTAGGCAGCCGACAAGTCAATGCGACATGGAAGGTCGAACCCGACCAAGAGTGGATCCAGCGCATCAGACGAGCCTACGAGAACGACGAACTCGCCAGCAATTGGGAAACGAACCCAGCATGTTCAAAAGAACAGGACACGATCCTGTTTAACAGCTGCTATTATGTTCCCAAGGCACTGCAGGACGAACTCGTCAAAGAATTCCATGAACATCCGTTGCATGGACACCAAGGGATCCACAAGACCCTTACGAGGTTACGACGAACCTGGGACTTCCCCGAGTCAAGGAAGACGACTCAAAGAATCGTCAAAGAATGTGACATCTGCAACAAAGCAAAGGCGAATCGACACGCACCTTATGGACAGCTTCAGCCGATCTCACCACCAGATAAGGCATGGCACACAGTCGCAATGGACTTCATCGTCAAATTACCTCCGTCCAAGGAACCAATGACCGATGCCGTCTTCGACAGCATTCTGGTCATCACGGAGAAACTCACAAAGTACGCCTACTTCGTGCCATACAAGGAGTCAAGCACGGCAGAAGACATCGCCTTCACATTCTCAAAGATTGTGATCAGCCAACATGGGCTACCAAAGAGGATCATCACAGACAGAGACAAACTATTCACGTCAAAGTTCTGGACAAGTTTGATGCAGCAACTAGGGATCAAGCATTCCCTGTCAACTGCATTCCACCCACAGACGGATGGGCAGACGGAACGACTCAACCAGACACTCGAACAGTATCTACGATCCTACGTCAACTACGACCAAGACAATTGGGTAGAGCTACTACCTACAGCACAATGGGCTTACAACAGCTCGGACAATGAGGCAATCAGAATGACGCCATTCGAAGCGAACTATGGGTACAACCCCACGATCACAGTTCAACAGCCAGAAGTCGATACACCACGAGCAACGAAAACGGCTACATCGCTTCAACAAACACACGCTCATTTACAGCAAGAATGGATCTTTCTTCAAAACAGGATGAAGCATTACGCCGACCAAAAGAGATTGGAAGGACCAACTCTGAAGGAGGGGGATAAAGTGTATCTCCTCCGACGAAACATCAAAACAAAACGACCCAGCGAAAAACTCGACTGGAAGAAACTTGGACCATTCAAGATCCAGAAGAAACTGTCAGAAGTCAACTACAAACTATCTCTACCTCAAGGAATGAGGATGCACCCCATTTTTCATATCTCATTGTTGGAACCAGCACCAAAGAAAGCAGCACTCGAAACAAACGTCGAAATCGAAGAACCACAGGAATACAACGTTGAACGAATATTGGACTCGCGAAGAACAACACGAGGAACGGAGTATTACATCAAATGGGAAGGCTACGACCACACGGAAAACACTTGGGAACCTAAGTCGCATTTGGAGAAATGCCCCCAGCTGATACGGCGGTATCACCAGGAGCGACACCTGAGGACTCGCCAACATCCAACAAAGGACCAACGTCCTGAAACTCGGAACCAAGACCCAGAGCTTCCCAATCAACGTCGTTAGGAACCCCTAACGCCTGGATATCCTCGACCACCCAGTGCTCGTGCGCCTCGAGAGCCGGAAGGACGCCATCCTCTGAATCCAACTCCTGGATACCGCGACGGAACAACTCAGAGCTGCGCTCCTTCGTCTTCTTCCGAATCCGACGTATCCGAGCCAAACGGCTCGCCGCGTCGGCCAGCTGTGACTGCAACGCACTCATCTTCGCCTGCAGCTGGATAACCTCATCACCTGCCTCCTCTTCATCGGCATCCAACTTTCGCTGCTGAGCGACCAACTTCTTCACTGTAGTCAGGAATCAGCACATGGCACCAGGACACGAGGCTGTCACGGAAACACACGAGAAGATGCCACCAAGGTGCCATCGCAAGAGCGTCCCCGCCGAACGCATTCGGCACACCGCGATGACTCCTCCACCATCCGACACTGAAGCTTTCGCTTGAAACAATAGGTGCACGGCATGTCGGAGGATGCACCGTTCAATTCGATTAGGACCGCGAGCTCGTTACGTTCGTGGGACTTTCGGGAGCGGGGTTTCGCTACGCGACCGGACATGTTGTCAGCATCATGGGCCGGCTGAGGAACGCGCAAAAAGGAAGCAAGGCTTACCACGACCAAGGGAAGCGGCGACGACCGTATTTAAGGGCCTTGAGGACAAGCGCCATGGAAGGAGGGGAATGATGTTACAAACCAAGGACGGCCGCAAGGCAGGCCGCCCAACGAATGGACCAAAGGGAAGCCAGCAGGACCCCTGTCATGCATACGACAGGCAGAATCCCAGGAAAGGACAAGAGGGGTCACGTGATCGAGCACGTGCACCCAAGGATCACGAAGAGCACGGTGATCCAGGCGAGCCAGGCTCACGAGGATCACGGTGATCCAGGCGAGCCAGGCTCACGAGGATCACGGTGATCCAAGTGATCAGGTAAAGATCAATGAAGAGCTGGATGGATATATATACTACAGTCTTTACCCGAGAGTAGGTAGCCAGATCTTCAGTGATCAATCTAAGCATTCATCTGAATGAGAAGTCTTCAAAGCTTCTTAACGGACTCTTGTTGAATCGTTTACTGCTCGTCAAGCCTAGCTTACCTCCTAAGCAACAGCAAACCTTAGGACCCTACCCAGGCTCCGTTACAGACGAGGACCTAGCCGTACTCAATAGCACTATCTTTCGGTTCTTAATCTACTCGTTTATATAGAAGCTATTAGGGGACCCTTACGAGAATCCGCTCCTTTACTTCACCGCTATACTTAAGGTTACTTACGATAGTAGGGCTTAAATCCCCGTATATAGCTATACCCATTACCTCGCCGGCTTCCTTTAGTGCAGCCAAGTACTAATACTAAAGTATTTCTTCCGTAACGATACGTATAGGACGATAAGCAGCGGCAGTAATAATAACGGTAGCGACAGTAAGAGTAGCGGGGACGACAAGCTTATAGGGTATAACGTAAACTATAGTAGTAACGATAAATACTATAAAGGTATAGATAGGCGCGACATATACTTCGCCGCTATCTATAGCTTCTAGGAAGGCTACCGGGAATAGCTCGTCAGCAATACTTACTCGCCCTTTAGCATTATCGTATAGTAGATAACCTTTAAGAGGGTCTACCAGTAAAATAAGGGAGGGCAGGCTTAAGTAACATAGAGCTAGGACGGCAAGACGCTACGGTATAAAGGCGACGATATTACGGTAGCTAACTTCTAATAGATAGCCTAGGCTACCGCCGCCAAAATAAAGGGCTAGATAGATAAGCTTATCGGCGGTAAGTAAAGCGATATATAAAAGGCTATAGAGCTACGTAAGATCGCCGATACGCTAATCTATAAGGGGCCGGGTCGGTTATTCGCGACGAATTACGATAACGTCTAGCTCGAGCCCAGGGCTGGGCGTATAGTAGAACTCATTAGGGACTAGCTCTTCCAGGCCGTAAAGGGGGGCGACAGGACTATACGGCACGAATACTAGCGGTAGCGCATAGAGGAGTACTTAGTATAGCTTCAGCAATTCCATAATAGCTTTATTACCGCCGTATATATATAAGCAGGCTAGCTAGGCCGCAGGCCTAAAGTAACGACGCTAAAGCACTACGATATAAAGTAGCTACCTAAAAACGTCTTTATCTTTAACGGTTAGGTTATACTTATTACTGACTACAATAAGAGTAAGGGCTTACGTAATAATAGTATTAGCCGTAAGGTAGTACGCTTCCTATTAGAGCACTTAAGTAAGGTTATAGTTACGTACGTTATATAGCTCCTACCATTCGAGCGAGTCTTATATTAAATATCTAGGATTTAAGGTACGTCCGATAAGCTTAGCCTATAGCTATAGAAGTCGCCCGAGAAGGGGCTCTAAGACATAGAGCAGCTCTCGCGATACCTCGCAGTCCTTAGCGGAGCGACTATAAGGGTACGGTTAACTATCGCAAGCTACCGGTATATCGCTATTAAATTCGGGCGGTATATTAAGGGCCTTATTATTAAGCAGGTTAAGATAAACGCTATTAGGGTTAGAGGCGACTATCTAGATAATAGATATAACCCTACGATAGGCAAGGCGCGTAAGGTCTAGCGTATCGACTACCTATAGGACTTATAGTCTATATATAGTAGCGCTATAGCCTAGGACTACTATGCGGTAAGTATATTATTCCCGGCAAAGCTATAGGCAGAGATAGTATTAAAGTTCTAAGAGATTAATAAGCTATAGCATGCGTTTTTATGCCGCACTAATAGCGACTTCGCCGACCGGAAAAGGGGATCTAACGATAACGATATCGCCTTTACTATATAGCTAGCGAAACGCTATTATATTTATAGCGCCGCGGTAGGTACGAGCAGCTAGACGGGCTACGACGACGCTAGGCATATCCGCTAAGGCGGCGGCGGCGGTAGCGGCAGCGCTATAAAGTAGCCGCTTACGTTTATAGAAGTAAAGCTTAACGTAAGCTTAAAGTAGATGCTCGGCGAGGACGCTATATAGAAGTCGGATAAGTAGCGGTAAGGCATATACTATATCGCCTCTATAACGAATAATAACGTCTATAGCGATATAGCTATCGTTATATTACTGACTGGCGGTAGTAAAAGTATCTTTTTCTTCTTGCCGGCTTTTATAGAAGATAAGCATAAGCTCGGTAGCCCGATAAGCGTTATAGTCGTGCCGTTTATCGCTCTCATAGAGGATCTAGTAATACGCACAATAAAGCTACGTATCGATTATATAAAGTAGGATAGCGATATATAAGATTACGATAAGGAGGAACGTTAACGTAACGCCCGTTTAGTAATTATTAGCGCTAATATCGCCGTTAGCGCCGGCTTTACGTTATATATCGAGAGTATCTATACGTAAGGCTTACTCGACTATATCTTCTTCGACGAGTACTATATTTTCGTTATAGACGTTAGGAATCGGATAAGTCTTAGCTTATTAATAGGCTTATATTAATATAGCTACCCGCTCGTAATACTTATAGCGACGCTATTAGTAAAGATAGAGAAGTAGCTCTAGGACTATATATTAGCGGAAGAGGCGACGATTATCTATATAGTAACTATAAGGGTTAATATTCGATACCGTATCGAGATAGTCCGCGCGGATAGGGCGAGTAGTATTAAAGATAGTATTATAGTAATCATTAGCCGTATTAACGCATAGATAACGGCATCGTAATGAGGTATTATATATTGCCGCTCGATTAAGGAGTATAAGGCAATAGCTATCCGATTAGGCTATAGTATATACTACGGCGAGATAAAGCCTGACTCTCTACGGGAGGCTATACGTAAGGACTAAGTAAACGGCCGCGATAGGTAACGCTAGATCGCTGCGACGATAGGGCTTAGTACGGGTATCGACATATAGGGCATTATCGGCGTTATATACGCCAGGCCGCTATACGGACTAATAGACTTCATATAGTAGATAGATAGAGGCGGATAATATAAGGGCGAGATTATCGACTCGGTTATCATTACAGACGGCTAGCTAGGCTAAGTAAATCGGTTCGAGAGCGATATCTAGTAGGGAAACTAGGAGGTAGCGTAGTACTTTATTAATAACCCTAGCTACCGCTACGTTACGCTTAGTAAGGTTATAGATAGGGCTAAGCGTCGCTACGATAAGCTTAAGGCTAAGAGATATAATCGCTATACTACTAAGGCTAGAGAAGCGAAAGGCGCGCTTATAAACCGCTTTTAGGAGTACGTATAAGATAAGAGCAAGCGGCTAAAAGAGCTATATGACTAGCTCGAGGAAATCTAGGCTATTAAGTACTCGGTATACTACGTTAGATAATAGCTACGTAAAGGAGTAGACGCTAAGCGTTACTAGATCGAGTATATATAGGTATACTATAAACGTATTATATAAGCAGACTTCAACCGATAATAGGCGAACTTAGCGTTTAAGGACTTTAAGTACTACTAAGAGTATAGCTTACCGTATAACTAATATAATCGAGAACGGGCGGCGGGTAAGTATTAATACTGCAATAAGGTACTACCGGTCGTAATGCTAGCTTAATAGGGCGGTAATAAAGCTATCTATAAGATCGTCTCAAAGGCGCTCGACGTAAAGATAGAGGGCAGGAAGGCGTATTAAGACTAGGTAATACGATCCTAATAGATATACGGAACGATAATATCGAATGGGCTCGGCGTATAGGACGCTATCGTATAGTATTACGCGGAAAGGGAGAGGAGGTAAGAAAAGGAGATAGAGAGGAATAGGGTCCGCGCGAAAGAGGACGATATAGGGTATAAGTCTATAGGAGAGGAAACGCTAGCTAAGTAAGGCACCCATTACTAGAGATAGCTAGAGTACGGAGAGGAAGATAGGGAAGAGGAACTTAAAAAGGAGAGAGAAGCATCTCGGTCGAGCTATCTTAAGAAGTAATAAAGGTCATAAGTAGCGTAAAATACCGCTTACTAATAGGTATAAAGAAGAGGACTTACGTCTATATAAGATTTACCTATAAGTATATAAGGTAGGTAGTTATTACGTTAGAAGTTTCTATCTTAAATAGCGTAACCTATAGCGGTATCTATAGCCGCATAGCGTATACGATATCGAGCGTCAGGAGGCAATACGAGCGCCAGGCATAGGATAGTAACCCGCTATCGGTAGTTATAGACGAGATACATATTATAGCGGCAGTCGTTTTAAAATCGGATATATACCAGGAATAAGACAACGCCGACGGTCGTTAGCGGCAGTTATAGGGAATACGTAAGGTAATATAAGCGGGCCATTAATTTAACGATTAATAATAGTCGAGAGCGGTCGATAGTTTATCGACTGAGTTTAAGACTAAACTAAGGTATAGAATTCAAGGATCGAGAACGGTCGAGAAGGGTTAAGCGATATTCGAGAAGTATCGCGCGTTATAGTAGCCAGTTAAGGCGTTAGGCATCGAGTATTTATTTAGCCGTCGAATTAAGCTATATATCGATAGTAAGATATATCGATAACCGTAAGGGCAGGGCGATATAGCGTAATTTCGGTTATTACCGTATAGCACCGTTTAATACGCAAAAAATATACATATAGTATATTAATATACGTCCGGTAACGTAAGGGACGGTTAAGTAAAGGCATAAGCCCGAGCTATTAGAGAGTATTATTATTCTAGAATAGTCGCGACATTAAGGTTTAGTTAGTAAGGCGAGGAGCGTTAGTAATACAATAAGGATAGGACGGGACGAGAGAGACGTAAACGTAGATATAGACACGGTAAGTAATAAGTTAGAGAGTAGAGCGGTTTTTTAAAGTTAAGGTTAAAGTAAGTATATTTATAGACGGTTAAGGGGAGGGGTTATATTAAGTCAGGGTTAATAAGCCGTTAGCGAAAGTAAGGAAGTAAGATAGCAGACAGAGTAAATAGTTATAGTAGCGGCAATAGGATAGAAAAGATATAGAGCGGGCAGGTAGTAAACGGAAAAGATAGTTAGTCGAGTAGGTAAGTAAGGGTGCGTTAAGGAATGTAGTTTTAGCGATAATTTAATGCGTTTAGGTACGTTTAAAGACGTCGGTAGAAAGAGCGCGTTAAGTAGCGAGGTCGGGGTAGGGCACCCCATTATTAGACGCAACGGTTCGGTAAGGCGTATATAAGCGATAGAGGCGGTTAGACGTCATTTTTATATAAAGTAAGGGACGTAAGTTAGGAGGAAAGAAGACGAGTAGTTTTTTCAATAAGTTTATAGAATGTTATAAGGAGTTATATAGCGTTTTTCAGTCGTTTCGTTTAAGACGCGGTAGGCGTAGATCAGGGGTAGGATACAGGTAAGGGTTAAGGTCGCGCGATACGGGGACTTTATAAAAATAGCAGGCGGCTCGGTAGCAATTAGTCGGGGGCTCGTACGAGCGAGGTAAATATAGAGACGAGGTAGAGTAGCTAAAAATTAGATATATAGATAGCGAAGGATTGCGCGAAGCGTATAGACTATATTATATATAAGAAAAGGGCTATATAAAGGCGATTTACGTCGTGTAAAGATCGAGGCTTTATTAAGGATAGCCGTCGGTAAAAGATAGATAGGGACGGGAGGAGCCGATAGCAATACATACTAATAGACATAGAAAGCCGGGATAAATCCCTATTAGGTAGTCTATTAGCTCGTAAGCCAGGATAGATCCCTATCGTATAGGGCGCTATAGAGTAGCTCTTTAAGTAAAGCCAATAAGCAAAAGGAAGGCATAAGAGGAAGGATGTCATATATATAGGAAGTCTGGCGTTAGCTATATAATTAGACCCAATTATATCACTAATTAATCCTAGTTAGCTATATATTATATTCGAGGCGTCTTAGAGCGGCTAAGGTCGGTCAAGCGGCTAAATAGCAATAGCAAATAAACAAGCCAGGGTTACTCGAGGGGACCTATATAGTATAAGTAAATAATAGGATGTATAGCTAATATAGAGCGGGCAATATATAAAATACATACTTACTTACCGAAAAGGAGAGCTAGGCGTAACGCGAAAGGCTTATCTATCGCTACTCTAAAGGATAATTCGCAAGCGAGCGCGTCTCGCTAATATACCGCGACTAAGACTTACCGTCGAAGAGTATCGCTCGCGCGAGTTAGAGCGTAAGTAAGCCTAGCGAGAGCGCGCGCGCTAGCAGACTCTAGCCCGAGCGGCAGAAACTACCCACGTCCGCATTATCGACCTAAGGAATACCCGACGTAATATATATACTATAGTAGCGTATACTTAAGGACTGCCTTACGATAATAGCCCGTCTAAGTTAGAAAGCTTTCTTATAGTTAAGGCCGCTAGTGCCGATAAGCGGCCTTTTATACTAAGAAGAAGCGCTACCCTAAAGCCCGAGGAGATAGTTACGGCCGGCTATAAGTATAGCTTATGCCCCCGAGCTAACGCTAGCCTAAGCCCGGCTATAAGCGCTATCGAGGGCATAGGCATAGATATAGTATAGAGCGTCGAGGTAGCGACATTAGTAACGTAAGAGCCGCCGCGAGCATTAGGGTTAGGGTTAGGGTTAGGGTTAGGGTTAGGGTTAGGGTTAGGGTTAGGGTTAGGGTTAGGGTTAGGGTTAGGGTTAGGGTTAGGGTTAGGGTTAGGGTTAGGTTAGGGTTAGGGTT